>NC_140777.1:130697207-131142492 GCF_044657685.1 Stegodyphus dumicola
TGCCATAAAGCCAAACTGGTATTGGATGAATGAATTTATTATTGTGGATCAATTTTTCTAAAAGATTTCTAGAAGTTGGAAATAAACATATTGGACGATAAGATTGAGAATTGTCCGGAGGCTTATTTTGCATCAAGAAAAGAATAGTTTCTGCTTCTTTTAGTAATGTAGGAAAGGTGGCATATTTCCAACAAACATTAACTTAAGACTATATATATTTTTGTTGGTTTGAAAATTTTGTTTTAAAATTATGTTGTCTATGCCATGAGGTCCAGGAGCTTTCTTTAATTATAATTTTGATTTCCGCTTACGTTGGAAAATGTTAAGAAGATGAATGTTCAGATTTTACTGTGCTTGTTGCCGATTCACAGTGTAAACTTGGTTTTGTTAATTCTTTATCCTGCGGGAAAGGCTGTGTTAAGATATGAGTTACAACATCAGTGGAAGAAATTGCTCCTGAGAAACCTTACACTGAAAGTTGCGGTGGAATGAAAACTTTATTTTGGGGAATTTTAAAAGTTAATCCGAAAAGCTCCGAAGTTATTTGTGCAAAACTTTTCCCGGCTATTCATCTTCGCCAATCTAATATGTCGTTTATATATTGCTCTAGCCTCACTAAACTGTTGTTTAAATTTTAATCATTCATGAGGCAGTCTACTGTTTTTATATCGTCTTCTTAATGTTCGGAATTTACGTCTGTCAGTTGATAATGATTGGTTCCACTAATTCAGAGGTAATTTTTTAGTTGATGAAAGTTGTTTATAGGAAGAAATTCAAATACCTGTGATAGTGCGAAGGATGTCTTCTACTGAATTACAGACTTCCTCTTTTGTGTTTGACTCTTCGAAAGAGTTTATGACTTCTTGAGATTTTGCTATTAGTTTTGCTTTGAATTTACCATGACCTCCTTAAGAAGTTTTGAATTTTCTCTTAGTAATATAAAACAATGCTGTTTGCAACAGGAGAAATATAATATAACCTCTTAGTAATCGATAATGGCTAAAAGATTCCTGATCAAAGACGGACCAATTTGTCATTTAAGAAGCTAATTCAGAAGTGTCTAGGGTGAAATCAATTCAGCTCTGGGCTGAAAGGGGGAGGAAGGTTGGTTGACTATCTCGAGAGTTTAAAATTGAAGTTGCTTTTTCTGAATAAATTCTAAAAGAGTGACACTTCGATTGTTTTCGGAGCGAGCTCCCCAGACTGAACTGTGGACATTGGAATCGCCTGCTATTAGGTTGTAGAGTTCAGTGAATGAACTTCTATCTGTATACTGGAGTAGCAGGAAACTACATAGAAGAAGGGTTTTCGTACCTTTATTAACTCTTTAAAATTTACAATGCGTCAACTCGACGCTAACAAACTTCGCCTCTACTTGGGCGATAACTGAAAATCAGATAATTGAAACTAAAAGTTGAAATATTAACATGTGATAAAACTAGCCTACAGGCTCAGCGAGATCCCGTAACTTCAACCCTCTTCTACGCTAGTGGCAGCAAAGCAATGCAATTAAGCTACTTGAACCAGCAATAATCAAACGTACCTACGGCAGAGACAGCAGCTAGAGCCTAACTCTCTCTTTTCTCCTACTGAAACTCGGCTTTTAAGTACTTCCTTCAAAGTAGAAAATTTGCATTCGTTCACGCGTGCTACAGCATTTAACTATTCTGGCACTGACAATTAGAGGAATGAAGGCTTATAGTAAAGTTTCAAATAAATTTTAAATTGTTAGTTAAAATAAATATAAATCCCTACAATGTGATGAGATGCTGGAGGTTTAGTTCATGTTTCTAATTCTTGTAGAACATCTTGGAGGTCTAAAGATGTGGATGAAAATGCAATAAGGTGAGAGTTCTAGGGATTCAATTTTATGGTCACTGTATGGAGAGTCATATGAACAGGAAATGAATTCAAGGGTCCAAAGCAAATGATCTCAGATTTTGTTGAATGAGAGAGTAGAGAGAAAAGTCCTATTGGCAATTCTAGTTTTATCGATGATAAGACATACGCTCTTGGGTGAAAATTAAATCAATTTTTTCCTCTTGCGCAATTTTTAACGATATGGTAAACTTACTCGTGCAATTTGTAGATTTATTTGTGACATTCGTAAAAGCGTAGAATGTCTGTGTGAAGTATCATTATTACGAAGGGTTGTTGACATTATTATCTTGATAATAATTCTCTCAATTTCAGTTTGGATGTAGGGCAATATAGGTTGTTGGTACAATGAGAGATGTCAAAATCCGTTCCTTATCCTTGGTTATTATTCTAACAGTTAATGTAGGTCGCTTAATATTTTTTTTTGCTTTTGCAGTCTTTAAAAAAGTGATTTTCGGCGCAGACTGAGCTGCAGTTAGGTCTTTAGCAGAATTTTCCTGGATAACCAAGATATTGACACCTATAACAACGAGTGATAGTGATGTAAAGTTTGACGTAGCAGGCATTAAAGCCTATGTAATGTTTTCCAGAGGAAGTTGGTAGTTGCTGAGAAGGAGAGATATCCACTGTCCAGTTGTTAGCTGTATCTGAACCCTTGAGTGGAGTTTTTGGATTAATGTTGAGAGAAGGGATGCTGAAGAACTTATTCATGGAAAATTTGATGTCCTCTCCATCTGCAGATGATGGAACATTAAAAATTATATAACGTTGTTTCTTTCAACCTGGAACTCTAATGTGCACTAACTTACTGACACCTCTTGTATTTTCAAGTACACTTTTTAGCTAGATTAAATCTCAGTTTTTACAGCTGATTAATAGTTTCTTTGAGAACTCGATACGAGTACCTTGAATATCGATGACTAATTTGGCTGTAGCTGTTGAGTTGTGCCTGTAAATGTGAAGGAGTCCTCTCTAGGTCCTTTGGCTTCAGAAGAATGGCGAGCTCATTACGTGGGAAAGCTAGAGCTTTATTAAGAGGTGAGGGCTTTTGGGATGAGACTGCTATTTGTTGTTTACTTCTTTTCTTCCCTTTGACAACGTCTGAAAAAAGAGGTGCGTCAGTGTCAGTTGCTTCTATTAGGGTAGAGGTTTGTCGTTCAGTTGCAGCACGATGTTCCTCTAATGCGATGTTACATTCCACAAATGCAGCACAATGTTCTTTTGGCTGCGTTACGTTCTTTACGTGGCCTCCAGCAAGTGGAACAGTCTGTCTAAGCTAGGGATGGGCAAATTACGGCCCGCGGGCCAAATCCGGCCAAGAGGAAGGTTCTATCGGACCCGCGGATAGAAGTCTTATTTGCCGGTCTGAAGGCAAATTAAAAGAACTATATATTTATATAGTATATATCCATCTCCTTTCCTAATTTGTTTAAATATTATTTTTTTATTCTTTTTTTTTTTTTTCAAAGTACTGATGGTTTTTTACTTTCTCTGTTTTTGTTCTACAAAACATAAATCGACGGAAATAGGAAGTACAGACAACTTTCAATCGGTAAAGTGTTAAAAGTGGAAGTTCTTTATTGGTTATAGCTGTAGGCTGGCCCCAAAAAGCGTTATTTCTTCCTCGGGGAGCAGACATACGGGAATCCAAAATAGGTGAATTAGACATCACGTATGGCAGACTGCGCATTTTAAAATTCAGACAGCGGCTTTTTCTTTTGGCGCGAGTTCTAATATTATTGATTGCGTATGGAAAGATTGCGGATATATAGCATCATTGTGAACAGTGGTAAAATTATAAAAAGTATAGAGTAGCTAGTGCTTGTTTTGGGTTATTCGTAAAATATTTCACCCCAAAAATGGGTACTAAAAACGTAACGTTGATTCAGAGTGCCGCGCTTTTAATGATAAATGGACCTGGAAATATTTTTTACACTTGTAAAAGATAAACCAGTGTGTCTCATTTGCAATGAAGCTGTAACAGTCTTCAAAGAATATAACATTTCCCGTCATTTCACATCTAATCATAAGAATTCCAATTACGAAGCAATGTCGAATATGAAAGAAAACAAAATGCAAAAAGTCTTTGTAAAAATTATCAGGCAAACAAAATTTGTTCAAGAAGGTAAATAGTATCCAAGAAGCAGCTACACATGCAATTTACATTGTAGCATACAATATTGCTAAAAGTAATAAAGCTGTCAGTGATGAGAAGTTCGTTAAACAATACATGGTCCAAGTTTATGATGTTTTATGTCCTTTAGGGGTTATACTGGCGCACAGCAGGTAATTTTAGCCTGCTCTTGCCAATTCCTTATCTAATCCCTTTATGGGCCTGACGGTAATCAAACCAGATAGGATAATTCTCCCGAAGAAAATATCTGAGTCGGAAGAAGAAACAGAGCACTTTGCTCCTGTATGGAATCCGCCTAATTGAAAATTCTGTTGTCGAAATGGAGGTGCAGACAAGAAAAATAATTTTGAAACTGAAAGCTTCTCTCGAAAAACGGTGACTTCTAGAATCGAAGACATCGGTAAAAATTTGACATCACAATTAGAGGCAAAGATTGGCCAGTTTAAATTTTGCTTCATATCTATGGATGAAAGCACTGATATAAATGATACTGCTCAATTATTATTTATAAGAGATTGATGAGAACTTGTAAATCACCGAGGAAGTGGCGTGCATGCGTTCTTTAAAAGGAACTAGAACGGGATGTGATATTTTTCGTGAATTTCAGGAAGGGATTTTAACTTTGAAAGTGCCTATAAAAAATATACGCTATATTGTGACACATGGAGCACCAAATATGAGAGAAAAAAATCTGGATTTCTCGGAAGCTTTAATCAAAACTGTCCCGGGAACAAAATTGTTTTTCTATATTGTGCTTTATATCAAGATGATCTGTGTAAATCTGCATTGAATATGAAACCCGTGCTTGGTGCAGTCGTGAAGCTTATAAATATTATTCGATCTTGTGGGCTTACCTCACGGGCAATTTCGAGATTTTCTTCGGTCCGTGCAATCTGAATACTGTGATGTACTGTATTAACACGAATGTAAGGTGGCTTACTGAAGGATGTGCTTTTGACCCAGTTTGGCAGCTGAAAGACGACATTGTATCGTTTTTCCATGAGAAACGGTGTTCTGCGGAGGCCGAAATGTTAGAAGACACAGAATGGCTTTCGAACTTTACATTTTTCACATATCTTCCTTGTCATACGAGCAACTTGAATGTCAAGATGCAAGGGAAAAATCAATTTATCGACGATATCCGGGCCTATTTCAAAACTTTTAAACTAAAATTTAATCTGTTTTAAACTAAAATTTAATCTGTTTTAAACTAAAATTTAATCTGTTTCTGTAAAATTTAATCAGCTAGCTAAGAATGACTTGTCTCATTTTCCAATGTTAAGTTCAATACCCTCTGTAAATGAAGAGCAGCTTAAGAATTATGAAGATGGCTTGAAAAAAACTGCATTTTGAGTTCGAACACTGATTTCAAGATTTCAGTGCCATGCAGACAGAATTGGGTATTTTTACCATGCCTTTCAATGTAAATTGGAACTCTCAATAACCGTCTTTTCGAGGAGATTATAACTTGCAAAACTTTAGTAACGTAATATTAAACAATGAATGTAAGAAAAAGAAGTATTCATTTATTTCCGAAGTATATTATCTTCTTCTAAAATCTCATCATCATGTATTATTTCAGTTCCATTTTACTTCACAATATAGTTTTGCACTGTATAGTTTCTTCCTCGATATCACAGTTGGGTTTTACAAGTCCCCTCAAATATGCTGTGTCACTTAAAATATATTCATTCAATTTTAGTCAACTATTTTTTTTTAAATCTAAATTTAAGAAGATATTTTCTGCATCGAAGTTTTCAGATTCAAAACTACGGAGATCTACATTGAATAAAAAAGAGAATTATTAAAAATATACATTATTAATTATTAAAAAAGAAATAATTGCATAATATTTAATAGGTCCTTAATTACATTCATCGACAGTTCAGCCTAAAAATTAATTAAGCAGAATCGAAACAATTCTAACAATCAAGAATGAAAATATTTAAGAGAAAATTAATTGTTCCTATCCAACTGGGGTCTAAAATTAAGGTACCTATAAAACGAAGGTGCAGTGGGGGAGTCGAAGGGGAAGGCACGTTGCGTTTAACACGCGACGCTAGAGCCATCTATTAATAATCAAAATATTTTCTACAGAGGTAAAGATGCTTATTACTGTGACCTTCGAAACCGATATAACTTTATATAAACCTCCAATGTAACGTTTTTGTCCTTTTAAATCATTCAGTTTTATTTAGTGCTTTTATGCCTTATAAAGATACTTGTGGTTACATTTTAAATTTATGTTTACATTTTAAATTTGCATTACTTCCTCCTTCCTATAAGATATTTTTCTTGTACAAACATAGTAGTAATTACTGTTAATTAAGAAATTTTTTGTACAAAGCAATATTTTACAAATGTTCTTGTACTTACTAGGAATAACTTTCACTTTGCTTTCAGCTAAGATTCTCGTATCATTCTTTCTCAATAAATGGATTGTGGCTTCTCCATCAGGTGGTACTTCGAATACTGAGAGCATGAAGTGTATCTTGCCACCGGTGTCTATTATCCTTGGAGATATCAAAATGAAGCCCCTGGTAATACATATCAGTATGATTTTAAAATAATGGTACTAATTGACATTACATATTTTATATGCATTAAATTATTTTACGATTTTTGTGAAATATCCAAGCAACAATATAGAGGGAAAATATCATCAAACATTACGTTGTTATTTATGTAGAAATTATATAAAAATTATTTACTTGTAAATAATGATGTTATTTATACATATATAGAAACTTATAAATCTCTGAAAGCTTATGCTTCAGTGTCATTCACTAGAACATTTTGAATTATTTTCTGTAAATTTTACAATTCAACGTGGATGGAAGACATAACAATGGTCATACTGTCCATCATTTATTTCAGCGTATATAATGTATTCTGAGTTATAGTTTAATTATTGCAAAAAATCCGCAATTAACTAACCGTAAATTAATTTTATATAAATGTTGGCAGAATTAAGATTATACACCTTTAAATAAAGTTTGGAAATCATACGAATTATAACAAAAATGAATGGACTCCGAATGAACGGTTTTCAAGAAATTAATGCTATGAAACATTTTATTCGAAATGTAATAATAAGGGAGCCAACTGTTTTAAACGTTTTGACGTCTTTGCTTAAATTTATATATAATATTTTATTTTAGATGATCAAGTTCAATATTTATATTGTTAAAAAAATTCATAGAAAATGGTATAACTTAGCATATATGGTAAAATGCAGGATTTCGGTGGTTTGATAAAACCACAGTTCACAGGTGCGCTGTTGATAAAATATTATCATTCAGTTTTCTTTAAACTCCTTATCTAATCCTCTTGAACAGTATATTATAACATTATAAAATAATCTACAATTGGCTAGAATCTAAGCTTGTTATCTGTCATACCATCGTGTCTTCATTCCTTGCACTGGGCATTAAATCAGAAATTACACAACAGAATCCACTATTTCCAGATCCTCATCTATCCACTTACTTGAATTCATTTGCGCTTTAAGTCGACTTGTGATATACTTGGTTATACTTGCGCTATACAGCTTGTGTTGCATCAGACAGGATCTCACTCTTATTTCAATAACAGGATCTCACTGTTACTTCAATGAACTTCAATCCGTGTTATCCAGATCGATTATTGTTAAATTGTACTTTGTTCTATGTCATTGCATAATTTCTGCATAGAATTTGCGTACCATAGGCGTGAATATAAAAGATCACGATAATAACAAGACTGTCCTTTTTTTATGTGTTAAAATCCCCATTAAAGGTGCAGAAATATTGGAGATGGGAAAGAATAAACAAAGAAATTGATTTAACAGCCAGAATCACATATCTCCTCTTCCTCCCAAGGGTTCGGCATTTGCCAATAATAAAGCAGAGAAGATACACGGTAGAAAGAGAAAAAAAAATCACCACAATGGTTTTAATATGCCTCTTCATCACCCGCCCCACCAACTCGGAACCATTAGTGGCGACTTCCGTTTCATCACCATAATAGTCGAAGGACGGTCAGAAGCGAATAATCTTGACTGTTCGTAGTTAGGTCTAAGATAGGCAAATCGCTTGTACGAATTATATAAATATCACAATAAAATTAATAGTCTGATATTCTGGTTGTGTCTCATCTAGGTTTCACAGATGAGTCTTTTTTTAAAATTGTCTATTCAAGCCTTGTTCAATTGGGTAGGTAACAAAAATTCCCATTTCAGCTTTCCCAGTCGGGGTTAACGCTAAATTAAAAGTATGATCAGAGGGCATGTGAGTGCGAAATACATGTGAAATGATGTCCCATTGACGCTCCGTCCCTTAACGTTCGCCTTTTGACAATGTTTAGATTCAACATTAACGTTAATATGCAGTGAGACTTAATAAAGAAAACATGAAACTTTTTTATTACAATTCATTGCTGTTGGCCAAGCCGATTTCTGTAGAACAATCGCAGCTGATTTATTACTAGAATTATACGCTTTAAATAAAATTGAAAATCAGAACTTTTGAGACTTTGATTAGCATTAAATATAATTTAAGCTATAATACTTCAAAAAGTTATGAAAATCACAGGACTTAGAAGAGAAGGGTTAGTTCATAGAGCGTTTCCCTTGTGAAACAGGAAGTAAGGAGTGATGATGTAGTCATTTTGCCACTAACTGCAAAAGATGCAATTGCAGCAAAGAAATATACGTTTTAAGTTTGAAAAAACAGCCTTAAAAACTGAGTGAAAAAAATAGCTTTAATTTAGAAGAGTGGATGTTATTAATGTAAACATATATAACGTTTAAAAAGTTAATAATATTTACTTATTAATTTTAAAATAAATAAAATAGGCTTATTCTTTTAAAAGCTGCAGGTTTTGAGCATTTATTACTAAATCATGAAGTAAAAACTATGGCGTTCATTATATTTACTTCATCTGAATACTAGATGGGAGAATTCTGCAACTTTGTCTAAGATAACTATAATAACAGCTTTCTAGAGTTAGGCGAAAAAAACGCCTTTAGTTTGGCCTAATTTTGAATATATATGCCAATTTTTTTTTCTGCAGAACTTATGTTTGACTGCCTTGAAATTGATAGTTTTATTCAAAATTTGATCTAATCTAATATTGCTTTTTTGATCTAATTACAAATTTTACGTTGGTGTATTTTTCTTCCGATTTGATATAATAACAGATATTTCTAAAATAATTGTCTAACTTATACTCACATTTATACACATACATTGCGTTATATTTAAATAAATGCAAGATTGTTATTTAAATAAATGCAAGATTGTTTTCTTAAGTTTGATCAAACAACTTTGCTCGCAGTATCTAAAGAGAATTATTTAGTCTTTAAAAAGGGGGGGGGGGAATAAGGAAGATCTTTTTTATGCGATATTACTTTGACGTTTTATACGGTTATAAGTTATCTAAAATGCTGAGTTTACTTTATTTTTTACAAATCATCAACGCATTCTTGTTTATTTTTAAAGTTAAGGCTTTCAGCATTATTTACATCGTCACTTATGAGTTCTATTTTAAAATCATTCATGTTTGATTTATTATTCCTAGCATCAATTTCGTAATTGGCCTCAAAACGAATTTTTTCAAATTTATTTCGTGAGTCCTTCCAAAATACTCAGCATTATTTTTTATTTCTTGGCACAGTATTGGATTTTAACAGTTTCTTTTTCGGCAATCCAAGCAAGCGGTTTTTCCTGTCATCGTCACAATCACTGCATAGCAAATGTTCGCTGCAAATTCTTGCGTTCTTCACATTAATAGAATCCTGTCTTCGACACATGTATCCAATTTTCCCGCCAAAAGCAAATTGTTCTTTGTAAAAATATGAAATGCAATATCACTACCTTTCTCATTTCTATGAATTTTATGGCACTTTGCTACAACGCAAGAGGAATAACGCAAGAACGCATAAACGATATTTTTCAACAAAGGTCCTAAACTTACGAAACAAGATTTGTTAATTAATTCAAATTTGTTTACTAGATATTTGTAATAACATCCGAATAAAAATAACGCAAAGCAAAATATCAAATTTATACTTATATTTTGCCTGAAATCTTAAAGTTGGTATCTGCAAGAAATTCCTGTTGGACACAATTTGGAATTCAGACAGATAAATATTAAAGTTTTCAGGTTGGCATTTATTCAACTAATTGTAATGTACTGAATTATTAAGGAACTTACTTTTAATTTAAACTAAAAAAAAATATACAAATGCTTCCCAAGAAAGACAAAACTTGAGAATAAATTATGACATACTATTCTCTTTCTTTTGTTTATTAGATTTTTCTGTGACGCAAAACAGGAAAAATAATATTTGTATGTAAATTATTGTAAACACTTTTGTTTTTTACTACAACTTTCACCCCATTACGTTTCAGTTTCCATGAAGCTTGTAATCTTGGAGGGAAATTGTTAAAACGTTTCATCACAAATTGTAGACACTCATCGGCAGTGTGGTTCTTTTCGCAGACCGTATTAATTTTCAATTACGAAAAAAAAAAATTCTCATGTAAATGTACTCAAAAATCAGAGCGAGTATTCTTATTGAAAAAATTTCATAACCAAAATATTTATTTTTTGACAAGTACTAACAAAAGTTAATCAAATTTTTATCTTAAAATTTTTTAACACAATTTATATCATAGTGTAAATTAATTAGCTGTATTTCTAGATTTTCTGAAGAGTTACATTCGGTTTGGTAATGACTATAAACGTGAAACTGGACTAAACGTAAACTTTTTTTTTCAAATACTTGTCTTGCCAGGCCAGTGGGTCGTCAGCTTGACTTTGACACTGCTTTACTAGAAAATAATACATTAAAATTAATTTGGGATGTACACATTGCTACTACAAGCAAAGGCAGGGCATATGCAACGTGCCCTGACTACTTCCCGTTAACTCTCTCTATGAGGACCGCATAGGCGAGGAATCACACAAAAAAATGACTTAGCCCTTCTCTTTAACCCTGTAAAAATCATAAATTAACAAAGCAATAACTTTGTATTTGGTGTAGATTTAGTCAAGAACTCAATCGTTTACGAGGGCTAACAAGTATAAGGAACTTCTGATGAAGTTACACTTCATCAGGAGCAAAGAAATCTGCAAGACTGAAAAATAGCGGGAGCAACGATCGTCATTATACCCTACGGCAGTAAAGCTAACGAAAAGGTAGCTCCATTTTTCGCCAAAAAAATAGTACCAAAATTGAAAAATTAAGTTAATAGAATTTTAAAAACGTTAGGTAAGACTAGATTGAACTTAAAATCATTAACCAAACAAGATAAATCTTTGTGAATTTGAAAAGCTTCAGGAAAATCCAATTCACTAATTGTGGAAGCTTTCTGAAAAATTTTGCAGAACCAAAATCAAAATTTCTATTAAATTTCCAATTATGATTAGCTGTCGAATACTTGTTAATTTCACCTTTTCGGGCGTAAGATTCGTATCCCTTAATACGAAACTTTAACGCTCTTTTAGTTTAGCCGATATATCTCAAAATACTGACAGGATATGCTATATATTTCCCAAGAATTAAAATCTGAAATGATATCTTTAAAAATCAAACCATGGGTTTTTATTGATAAGCTAGGAAATGACTTGAAAATTGAACTTCTGTAGACTCCGTGCAATTTTGTAACTGGCAGAAGGACGAAATGGAAGCAGGACAAGGTTATTCATTTGTTTCTAAGAGCGGAATATCTTCTTGGATGATAAGCTGAGAATTTTTGAAAGGACACTGATTTTTCAAAATGTTTGTTTCATCACGGAAGAAAAATCTTGAATCATATTATCAGTTTTTTTTCCAAGATCTGTCAAACAGAGTAACTATATCATATTTAAATGCAAGATTCCTGTATGTCATTAGTTTCTGCTTGAAATAAATTATCTCTGCCCCACCTCAAAACACCTCCTTTTTTTTTGGTTTTCCTTGTTTCAAGCACAATTTATTTGAAATTAATTCAAATATGGGAATTTTTATTAATTTATGTTTCTAAAGAAAAGATAGGGAGAGTGTTTCTCGTTAATAAAAACTTTGGGCATCCAAAACGCAGAAGGAATTTAATATATAGTCAATGAAATCGCTATGGTTATGATGGTATGCTTTTCAGCTATGACGCGCTTTGATTTTTCAATTATTTATTAAGAAAGCAATGAAATATGATGTGAAACAAACGTTAAAATAGTGCGATTTTTAATGTTCTCATCAAGCCTGTCTTCAAAATATGGTAAAAGACTTAAAACGACCAGAGTGTTCTGCCATTTACATAAATCATGAAGGGCCAAAGCTGAATTAGGGCATCATGGACATCATAATCGAAATAACTGTATTAGAATAATGGTAGGGACTTAATTATAGATCATAAGTACTGTTATCTATACTTATGTATGACTTAACGATTATATGCGCGGGGCTGAAATTTCCTCTTTGTTTTCTGTAAATTTATTATATTCATTTGCAATGAAGTCACAAAACATATTCTTTTAATTTCCTGCAATTGACTCTTTTAACTTCCTATATAATTAAATAAGGTCATTCAAACAATTTTAATTTGAACTCGCGTTATGCATGTAATTGACCGAGGTTAATATGCTGATTGTGATTCTCCAAACTTGCTTACTGTATCTCCCTTTGGTTTGGTACTATTCTTTTCTAATTACCTAATGTTTTAATTTTCAGATTTTCATTAATTATGTTAGTTTATTAAATAATTCAAATATTTTTGTTCCTGAGCTAAATCAGAAAGTAATCTCTAGAGCGGTTTTTCGTTTCAAACCATCCCTCCAGCTGCCGTGTGATAAAATCGCTGAACACTGGTAATTCGGACTTGGATATGATTTCAGGCGAAAAGGATAGAATACATCGGCATTTTCGTGTTTTCCCCCATGTGTAACGTGTATACGAGCCAGTTTCGCTCAGAAAGTCTTCCGCGAAGGCGTCGCTTCCCTTAGGCAAATAGCCCTCGAGTGCATTGTCATAAGTAAATAAAACAAGCCAAATTTTGTTTCAAAAGCAATTCGGATCCTTTCAAGTTATTATTCTGATTTTAAAGTCATATAATATGTTTAGTATAGAATTACCAATCCTACTCAATTAAGGTAAAATATATAAACTAACACTGCTACAATTGTTTTAAGGAGAAAATTTTAAAAATTACAAAAAAAAAATTAACTGAGACTTATCCGTATTTATTCGTAATCATTATGTTTTTTGTTAGCAACAAAAAAAAATTTTTCATGTGCTCCTAGCTCGAAGACTGTTTGAGTATGGCAAAGCCATGAGAACTGTCAGCAGCCCGTTCGCCTGGGTTCGATAGATCGACCCTAGGGCGAACTATCAGTTCGAACAGTGGTCTTAACCACTCCAGGTCGAGCTATCAGGTAGAACAATATCAGGTCGAACTCTATAGGTATATAGTCAAACTATCAATATAACTATAGTTGAACTATCAATATAACTATAGTCAATTATATTCGAACTATCTATAGTTGTCGAACTATCAATATAAATATAGTCAATTATAGTCGAACTATCTATAGTTGTCGAACTATCTGTATTGATAGTTATAGTTGACTATAGTTGAACTACCAGGTCAAACTTTAGATCGAACTATCAGGTCGAACAGTGGTCTTAACCATTCTTACTAGGTCGAACAGTGGTCTTAGCCACTCTCTCCAGCTCGAAGAAACATTTATTTGAGTATATCCATGGACGGATTGAAAACTTCTAAAAGTAGGTTCTTTGGTTTGATTTGATTTATTTAATTATAGCGAAAGCACTCGAGAGTTATCTGCCTAAGGGAAGAAATGCCTTCATGAAGGACGTTTTAAGAGAAACTGGCCCGTATGAACCGTATAAACGTTACGCATGGGGAACACCAGCAAAGCATCCATGCAGCGAGTCCCTTCACCGGGATTCGAATCCTGGACCAAACTACCAGTGTTAACTACGTTACCGCTTGGCCGCTAGTGGCTCTGTAGGTTCTTTGGTATGAATGCGTTGAAAATTATAGCGATGGGCAGAACTTTATGTTTCAATGCATGAATTTTCTTTTGAAACGGCGTGTTGGAGGTTTCAACAAGTAAACCAAATGTGAGGGTTTTCGAAAAATTCATAAAATCCCTTTCTCAAATTTGAAACAATGGTTTAAAAAATTGAACAAAAGCAAGAATGCTTAGAAGTTTAAATAAAAGGAAACATAATGATACAGAATACAGCATAAGTATGATGTAAGGAAGCTAAAAAATTTTAAAGGTAGTTGACAGAGCCATTCGTTAAATTTTTCAAGTTTATCTCAAAATAAGTTTTTTCAATATTTAATTTCACTTTTATAAAATTCTAAAACCTAAAACAAAACAAATCGGAAAACAAATCCCTAAAAGAAATCTGAAATTTTATTGTATACCATTTCCTTAATTAAGTCCATTGAGTGAAACTGTTTAAATTTATGAACTTGAACACAACTGATTTTATTGAGTCACTAATTTTTTTTTTTTTTTTTTTTTTTTTTGAAAAATGTGCTGCCTTTTTTAGATTTCCAAATTTTCATGCATTCAATTTTTTTTTTCAGATTTCTTTCCTATGCATATGAGTATGAAAATAGATTCCCTTACGTAACTGAATATATGTGCAAATCTCAATGTGTTTCTGTGATGGTGAATTTTATATATACTTACATATGATCGTGTATCTAAAATCAATCGTTTCAAAGGCTTTTTGACACTTCTTTCCAATTGAGGATAATAATTATTCTTTTTACTTGAATAGTAATATCCAGCTTCTATAAATAAAATGTTTTAACTAAGCAATGTACTTTAGTAGGAAACTACAGTCAGTTCGGTTAGTCAAGATCGCTTAATCATGTTTGCTAGTTCAAGTTAGTCAAGATCTCAATCGATTTCGGGGGCAAACAGGTACTGGTACAGATACTCTTCCTGATGAATAGTGACCTGTATCTGTTTGCCTTTGAAATCGTTGAGATATTGACTAAATTTAAGGCAAACACAGGGTTGTTGCTTTTCTAATTTTATATTTATATTTTATCACTATGCCGCTTGAAAAAGATAAAGTTTTATATTTTATCACTATGCCGCTTGAAAAAGATAAAATTTTATATTTTATCACTATGCCGCTTGAAAAAGATAAAATTTTATATTTTATCACTATGCCGCTTGAAAAAGATAAAATTTTATATTTTATCACTATGCCGCTTGAAAAAGATAAAATTTTATATTTTATCACTATGCCGCTTGAAAAAGATAAAATTTTATATTTTATCACTATGCCGCTTGAAAAAGATAAAATTTTATATTTTATCACTATGCCGCTTGAAAAAGATAAAATGTGCGTACATACATAACTATAATCCAGTGAATAAAACGATTTTCAAATGTGAATTTTGAGAACATGTTGCATCATACAATCGATTTCTGTGAATATTACTACAGTTAAAAAAGCGAAAAGGCTCAGTTTTGGCGTACATCAGTAAAGCCGTGTTTTTGAAATTCAACAATATAACCAAATCGCGCAAGAAACTATGATTCAACAAGCACTAATTATGTACCCAATGAAATTGCGGAGGCAGCCTTGCGAAATAATTAGGTTCTTTAAACTGCAAGCTTCATACACATTAAGAACTCCTCTCAACATGAACCTTTATTTTCATGCACTTTAATATATTCTTACAATGTACCCAGAAAGACATTAGCATAGGTATTATTTGTCCAGTTTGGTAAGGTGGGTTCTGATTACAAATCGTATGCAAAACCCATGTATTCCATTGTCTTGTCCTTGCTCTACCTTAACTCACTGAAGCATTTTTATATGGTGTTGCACAATATTGCCAAAGAACTGTTACCTGTATCGCAAATGGAAAATTCTCAGAATCCTGTTCTGGAACACTCCCTATGAACCTGCTACCTCATATTAATTTCCCACATAAAAAAAGAGATCGCTAAATGTGTAGTCTCCTTTTCAAAGAGAAACCAAGGCATGATGAAACAGTTTATTTCTGAGCCACATGCTAAGTACATAGAATTGAATTATACAGTAGCCAAAACTAAAACAGGTTTAAAAGCTAAGTTCTACGATTGTTACGGTTTATACCTTATTGTCCCAAAAAGAAATATAATATAATTCGCATATTTTACTTTTAACAATTTCGCTTTGGTTATTATCTTATAATGTTATTGTTATCTACTGGTGCTCGTTCTTTAAGATGCAAAACAAATGTATGATATGCAGTTTAGCCATATTTAGCAGTATCCTTTGGCCTATTATCACTAACAATTGATTTAAATAATGGAGATTTAGGAAGATAATTTGTTTCCGCTTTTAGGGAAAGAATGTAGTAATCTGAGATTGCGACTTACCTCTTAGCATTTCCAACATTAGCATAATACAAAACACAGCAAACCATCACCAATATACGCCAGATTTTCATTGTAACTACTGTTAATTAAGTTAGAAAAGTGATATACGGTTCTAATAATGATACAATCCGTTATTCTTTTCTATGCTGTCAATTGCTCAGATTCTGTAATTCTGTAAGATTGTTGCCTTAATCTGTTACTGAATGATTTTTTTAAGATTTTTGCAGCAGTTTATATAGAGATGACAGCGGAATCAACAAACCGTACGATATCTCTAAGTCCATCGCCAGTGGTCAGAGTTCTACGATTGCGTATCTATTCAAAAGGATCAAGATTTCATGATATGAATTTTCTCAATCTCATTGAGTTTTGACAATGTAATTTTCTCATTCTGATTTTGAATTTTTTCAATACTCAACATTGTTGTAAAAATTTAGAATTTCAGTTTTAAACTTTATTGGTGAAATCATAAAACTGATGTTCTAAATAAGTTATGATGATGTTAATTATCATCAAAGTTCACTCATCATAACTAATTTAGGATATCCGTTTTAAACTTTGCGAGTGAAATCATATAGATTAAAACGGATGTTCTAAATTCGTTATGTTGATATTATGCATCGTCAAAATTCACTCATCATAACTAATTTAGGATATTAGTTTTAAACTTTATGGGTGGAGTTATATAATTTAAAACAGACGTTCTAAATTTGTTATGATGATGTTAAGTATCTCCAAAATTCACTCACCATAACTAATTTAGGATATCAGTTTTCAACTTAATGGGCGAAATTATATAGTTTAAAACTGATGTCCTAAATTAGTTATGATGATGTTAAGTATCATCGAAATTCAATCATGATAACTAATTTAAGACAGTATATAAACTTTATGGGTGAAAGCATATAGTTTAAAACTGATGTCTCAAGTTAGTTATGATGATATTAAGTATCGTCAGAATTGAGTCATCTTAACTAATTTAGGGTATCATTTTTAAACTTTATGGGTGACATATAGTTTAAAATTAATGCCCTAAGTTAGTTATGATGACATTAAGTATCGTCATAATTCAAAATAGCAGACTGAATTTTGACGATACTTAACATTGTAAGAATACTTAACATGACGATGCATAACTAATTTAGGATATCGATTTTAAACTGTGCGAAATCATACAATTCAAAATTGATGATATAAATTTTATGTTTTACTTTACCATATTTAACTTTCAACTTTTGCCATATTTCAACTTTTACCATATTTAACTTTCAACTCATTTGTTAATGATATTATCTCATAAATGTACTTTTATCTGCCACGACGAATTTTCCGAACTATAAAAGAAACAATTCAAATATTCGAATTTTGATAAATTGTATATCTAATAATTTCTTACTCCAAACTGTTACATGCACATAAACATTCGAGTTTATTAAATACTTATAAAATTATAAACTTTTATTGAGAAGAAAAAGCGCTCCATGAAGCACACTTAATTAAGCTCATTGTTCATAAAACAACATTGTGGTTTTCATTTTCCGAAAAGCCAATTTCCGAAGAATGTCAAATCAACGAATTAGTATGATATATGAACAAGATACATTTGTTTATATATCATACTAAGTCTCAAATGACAGTATTTATATATTCTAATAGCATTCGAAGTTAAAACAAAAAGTTAGTTTATTTTTATTTATATTCATGCGTTTTTGCTTTTGATTATACTACTTGAAACAAATTATATGCCTTAATAGCATTCCTATTTGATCTTGCAAAGAAGAAAATAAAGAGGTCAGTGATTATTTTCAGAACTAAATCAGAAATAAATTAATTTTTAAAGTATCGTACAGCCCGTGAATCTCATGCAGCCCCGAGAGCTTTCATATTCAGCACAAACAGAAACTAATATTGCGAAAAAAGATTGAAGATCCCCTACGCTACAGAAAAATATTAAATTTCTCAAATGCGTATTGAGAACTGCATGCTAAATTCAAGTTCTGCATGTCTTGTATGGCTTCTAAACCCATTGTTACATAGTTTAAAAAATGGTCGCTACTGAGTGTGTAATCGTAGATAACAGTCATATATTCACGACTAGAACTAATCTTGCATTGCATGTGAGCGAAATGTTTTAGCTGTATAGTTTCAATGGAGTCTCGGTTTTAGATTATTTTAATTTTAAGAGTGGCTTGGTAGACCTGCTATGTAAAAAAACAGCAAATGTTTTGCTTGTGTCAAAACCCACATTAATATTTAAACGTGCGAACGTATTAAGTTTGTTTTCTGTTTTTATATTCCAAAACTATGAGCTGTTTGATATTACCCTGCGGTTTTGGTAAAGTAGCAAATAACGTATATGGTTCGAAACAAAAAAAAAGTTAAGTACGGTAATTTTAGGATGAATGTATTGCACATGCGCTAAATACGTGGGGTTTTTCAGTAAGTCAGTTACAAACTTTCAGGAGAGATAGATTACAACCTGGATGGAAAATCATATAACAATAAATGGTCGGAAAAGCTTTCCTAGTGCGGCGGTGACGACACAATTCACACGAAAGGAAGGACACAAACAGGGTGAGAAAACACGTTTATTATGTTTAGTATAGCAGAAACCGAGAATTAAGAACAGAAACAGACAAAGATCGTCATTAAAGGAGGTGCTCGAAATTACGACCTCAGACCCTGATGCAGGAACCATGCGTCATGCATCTTCTATGCGATCTTCCGTGTGTTATGCAGATCTTACATGGGTCCTGAGAATGTGAGGCCCGCATCACGTTCCGAGGTCGTAATTTCCAACACCTTCTTTGATGACGATCATCGTCTGTTTTAGTTCTTATTTCTTGGTTTCTACTGATACAATCCTGTTCGTTGTTCTACAGTACAGCTTAGGTCAGGAGCCATTTCATCGGGTGGAACTGTTGTACTAAGCATAATAAAAATGTTGTCTCATTTTATTCATGTTCTACCTTTCTTGTGTTTTGTATTGTTACTACCACGATAGGAAAGCCTTTCGACCATTGCGTTGCCATATGATTTTCCATCGTCTAGCTGTACTCCATCTCTCCTTAAAATTTGCAATCGATTTGCTGAAACACCCTGCATATATGCATATGTTTTAAAGCCTGTATTTTGTCTACCACTCGAAAACAAGACTTACTTCCGATATGTTTATCTGTGCCGTGTTTATATCTAAAACACTTGTCGAGATAACGTCCCGTATAGTTCCATTCATTAGAAAAGGAATGACACTAATTATCCTTTACTTTTACTAACTGTAAAATTTCAAGCTTAAATGCAATTAGACGGAACAGGTAATAACCTCGTCGCAGCTACTGGCATAAAGGCGGAAAGCTAAAGATACATGTATGTTTTTTTTTAAAAGGTTCTCAAATTCCTTTTACCTGGTAGATGGATTTTACTAAATCGTCAAGCATACCTTTAATGTAAATTTTAAAAGCTAGTAAATTTTAAAATCGTTTTGTGGCCTCTCTGTAAGTTACTTAGTTCATTTAAGCTACAGAAAAGCATATTGTTAGTAAAACAATTACTACAGTGCAAAGATATCTTACGAATCCTATTTGAACTGCCTTAACACTGCATGTTACTAAGAATCTCTCTGATCAGCTTAAAAAGCTTAAAAAAGAGACGTTTCTCCATCAGCACCAGTCTCCAAAAGATGGTTTCTTTGTCAGCCAGAAAATGTAGTCAAGTAAGGATGATAGCCCCTTCCTCTAAAAGAAATTATTGCTAAAATTAATTTCCAAGATTTTCAACACAGTTGACTATTTTTCCTCTCCTTTTCTTTCGAAATTCCTAGATAAGCCAGAAAGAAAAGTTTCGAAAGAAAGAATAAACAAATGTTTGAATATATAATACATTGATAATACTAATTAATAACACTCATAAATAATACTGAAGGACCATAATTGTAGATATAATTATTAAATTTCTTAAATGCGAAAATATTTAATAATGGGGCACATTCAAATATTACCACTTAAAAATGCATGTAAACTATTAAAACGATTTTCTGAAAAATTTTCGAACACCTAATTATTTAATTTATATAAATTTCACATCTGATGTGAAACTTACACACGTTTGAAGGCAAAGTTTATAGTGATAGATTTAATAACTGTTGCATGTACTGAGCTGATTAAATACACAGAGACTAACATAAAAATGCATGCTACGTTTTATTCGTACAAAAATAGTGAACAATGGAAAATGATGGGTGTAAGGCTTTAACTCCATTTAGCTAAAGAAGTAAAAGTAACAGTAGCTAGAAAGAATTATCAGGCAAAAAGATTTTGTCATGTTCTTCTGGGACAGCTTCTAATGGAAAAACAATTTTACCATAAAATTATCAGTTACAAACAGTACTTTTATTAGCAAATTTATTATAAAATTTTACTGTAGAATTAATTATCCGTAAAAACAGTTTTACATTTGAAAAATAAACACGAAATGTTCTCTCCCCCCCCCATGGCGAGCTCCAGCCTTTTATAGGCGTTGGCCACTATTAAGACGGAAGAGGTGGTCACTTTATTATAGAGGCACCTAATAGGTGGTCCACCTTTGCATCCTATAAAGGGACGGAGAAATTACATCCATGCCTTCTCTGGGATTCCAAGCTGGACCCTTCGGTACAGTAGACAAAGTCCCTAACCACTTTCCCGTCTGGAGGGCAGACACAAAAAGTACCCGAGTACAAATGTCTCATCTTAAAGTTTTGAGAGCATAAGCTACGAAATATCACATTTTCAGTGAAATCACTGGGCCTATATTTATAAATTTAATTCTTTTAAAATTAGAAGCTACTGGAAAAGAAGTCCATTCTGGACAACCCCAGGTCATATGTCATTAAAATGTCACTCGTTGCCAATAAGATCGAGATTAGATAATCTTCTTTCGATACTTCTGATAGTGCTTTTTTGGAATTTTTACCAAAAATGGCATCGAGCTTAATCCATTCCTTGTCGAAAGCTCAGAGAAAATGATGCTATATCGTTTTAGAATCTAGGACAGATTTGTTTCAACGTCTCACTCAATTAAAACATAAATATTTTCTTTAAAATCTCGACTGTTGTGTTTCTGAAACTTTCACTAAAAGCAGTCGCAAAATGTTAGTTTTTAAGTAAGACAAAAAATTTCTCGGAAAGTTGTTTTTCAGCGGATTGCTCAACGTGTTTATTTCCAAGGTTGATCTGTAGTTTATTGAATGATTTATCTTTTATCAATTTTTTTACTGAGGCCTTTAAAAAAAAGGTTTCATCTGATATTTCAGTAGCTCCCAATGTTTAGTCTTGTTTGATGTATGATGTTTAGTCTGCCTTGACATAAAATTCCTCACAACTGAAACTTTGATATGTCTGTCTAAAGATAAATACATTTTTTCTGAGAATTAAAGTATGATGCTTTGCAATCAAAACGATACATTTGATTGTATTAACAAAAACGTGTATTGATTACTACTGAAGTATATATACTTGAGCATCAGGAGAAAATAAAATTAGAATTTTGGAGTCTTTATGGTTTTTTATACTGGACACGTGAAAAATGTGCAATGCCCTCGACGGGTTCGAACTGCGGGCCTCTCGAATACTTGACAAGTGTGCTTCCAGTTACACTACGAAGACATGCGAAAATGCAGGAGAAACCACCTTATGAAATGTTTCTGGAGGCTAAAGAATAAGCCAAAAGTATCAAATAAGTTTTAATTTTTAATTCATTTATCACTCCGCAAAGGTCTCAAGACCTACACTTCATTTCTCAAGACCTACACTTACAGAATTACTATCATATTCTGGATCCGTTTTTGCTCATTTTCCAAAATCATTATTACTCTCTTCCTCAGAACTTACATGATCCCCTTGAAAGAGCGATAAGACTGGCTTCCTGGTCTTTTCTAGGATTCAATCATGAGCTTCTAAAACTTCTCATGAGCTTCAGAACTTAAAGCTTCTGATCAACTAAAGATTCTGATTAACTAAACTAATTAACTAAAGCTTCAATCATGAGCTTCGGAAACTAAAGCTTCTGATTTTATTCGGAAACTCATAATGATTCCTCTGAAGTTCACAAGCACTCTGTTCATGATGCCCCAAATACACATAAATAATTTCAAAATAAATGAATAAAATTTCACCCAAATCTGAAGACAAATTATGTGTAGTACAAAATATGGAAATATGCAAGCAAATATAAGCATTATGAATAATACAAAATACCATTTACACTATAAAGATTATGCTTATATTTGATAAAATTTGTTTTGACTACATTTCTCACTAACACATTAAAGGAACAAGTTACTCAAAATTAAAAAATATTATTAAATGATTCTTGCTGTAATAGGAAGATGATTTATATGCTTATTAAAAATTTTGACCTGTGTTTTGACAAAACTTTCTGGATCAGAATAAATTTTTAGTAAAAATAAAGGAAAAAAATCTGAAACGCACATACGGGCCCCATACGCGTACCCATACGGGCGTAATATATTTTTTCCCGATTTACAGACACATACACGTTAGGAAAGCATTTGGGCTAACTCAAAATTGGATTAAAAATATTTAAAAACAGCATATCTTCAGATTTTACGGTAGAAAATCTCGCGCGTTGGAGATAAAAATGATTTTATTCTTCACAGTGTTGCCACTGCTCGCTTTGAAACTGTTGAGTTCTTTAATCAAAAAATTCGCTAGAGTTTTACAAAATATGAAATAGACAATAAAAGCAAATTCCAAATTCGAGCTTCCATGTGCCCATGTGCGAGTGGAGGACTACATCATTCAAAATAAGATGACTCTAGGTGGCGTTGGTTTTTTTTTCACAGTGCGAGAAATTAATAATTATTGTTCTCTAAGGAAAATGTTATTTCAACCGCGTTAAGGATGCTATTTAAATGTTATTTCAACCGAGGAGATCCATGTCCCGTGCAAATAACATGGTTGTTATTAAGAATTTGGGGGGGGGGGAATCACGAGTAACATTAAAGTGGCAAGTGCAGTTTCAGAAGGAAAGCTAAAAAAAACTTATACTGAATCCTACTTTATAAGAAGTGTTTTTTTTTTTTTTTTTGTGTTTTTTATTGTCTCTTGAGTATGTGTCAAGGAAAACTTTGAATGGGAGACCTAAATCTTCTGGGTCAAGGGCTCTTACTGTTGTGTTATGTTATGTGTTGCTTTTCTAAACGTATCTACTTACAGATAAAAAAGTAGAGAAAGGAAGAAAAGCGGCCTCTACTTAATGGCGAATATTTACGGAATTAACAAAAATTCAGTTTCACGAGACTGTTTACTCATCCCAAATCCGATTAAAATTTTATCAAAATATCGCATGCTGTGCGTAACGCAGGATTGCTCTCTAAAGCAATGTTTCTCAAGCTGTGGTACGCATAGATCTTCAGGTGATGCGCCAACAGCTCTGATATACATAGAAAAAAAGTTTTAAAGAAAGAAAAAGATGGAAGATAAACCATTTTTTTATTTTAAAAGAAAATGGAACAAAATAGTTCACGAAAATTGTCCCAACTAAAGGCTCTGCTTTAATTCTCTGATTTAACTTACAGTTCCTCAACTGACTACAGACATCTCCCCAGAGGCAATATCTTAGCTTCAGTAGTAGCGAGTAGCCTCAGAACGTTGAAATTTTGTATATAGGACTAATATAACATGTAGATGTGCACCTCGTATTTTGGTTGCAATCGGCCGCACCAAACATATATAAATATATTTATATATATATCCGCTCTGTTACCCGGCTCAGTAATCTCAGTTTCTTTACTCTTATATGTTTGTAAAAATTGGCCATTTTTTTCCTTTAAAAATGATTGAATTATGTTGTTCTTATCTTCTGGTTGTTAAGGTTTTTATGCCTTTAGTAAAACTGCAAGCAATATTTGTAGAATTAACAACAATCTAAAAGCTGTTTAAGTGCGTTTAAGCCTAGTTTTTAAATAACATGGCGAATATGTTTGTTTACATTTGAAACAGCAGAATAGTAGATTTGTTGCCAATCTAGAGAGACTAAGCTTCGCAACAACAAAAATGGCGCCTTCATTTATTATTGCAAATTAAATCATGCTTAATACTTTCTAGAATTTTTTCGAGGAAATGAGTGTTTAAGATTTACTTCGTAATTTTTACTACAGATATTTTGAGTTTTTATGTATTTTTGCCTTGTCGCGAATTGAGAACTGAATTAATTGAATGAGAAATACTCAATTGTCTGTGAAAAACTGTTTCGTTTGTGTTTTGTGTGCTTAATTTATTTTATACTCGTACATCGTTCTAGATATATTAGAGTATTTGAATAAAACATGTGGCAGCGATAAGATGATTCTTCAAATGATATAAATTTGGTGCATTCTGAGTTATAATACGAACGAAATAACGCTGTTAAGTGAACTTAGCACCAGAGTGTCGCTATGGTAAACAAATATAGTGAATTTTTAAAGAGTGTATTTATTCTATCGTGGTTTATGCGCTATCAACGAAGAAGATTTAATTCAATCCAGTAATTTTAAATGAAATGCAAGAAAAAATGCGTATAATTTAATATTCCGTACAAGGAAGTCATGTGGTGTACACATCAGAAGTTTTTTCTCATGCATTTGGTGTTAGTGTGGATTATGGAGCGATCGTAATAGTAATTATGTAATATTGATAATCGTAATTGTAATAGTAATGTAAAAATACAAGGGAACATTTTTTGAAAGCTAAACCGTTTTCCTCCGTGATGTCCAACAATTTAATTCGACTTTTCAGAGGAGCATAAAATTGACGCCTTTCGAGTTTTTGTTTGGCACGAAGATGAGGACAAATAAAGACAGGAAGATCAAAGAACTGATAATCCCCAGACGATTCATGTGAAGAGGCGAAAAAGCAGATTCAGAAGGTCAAAGAAAAAAATCGAAAGACTTTCAATCGGAGTTGAAAATTCCCTGATAAATATTCGTATCCCCTAGGCCGAGAAGCGTACCATTTAAGAGGTCGCTCGAGAGCAGAAGAGACGATGCTAAAAAAAGGCCGGTAATGTGAGCCGCTACCTCGTAATAAATAATGAAAAAAAGCCCAGAGGCAAATTGCATGAAAGGTGCAAAAAAATGTCAAAATCAAATATAAAATATCTGATGTGAATGCCACATAACTTCCTTGTATGGTCTATTAAATTTTACACATTCCTTTGGGGCATTTCATCCAAACTTATGTCCTCGAATTTCATTACAGATATGTTTCTCATTCAGTCTTTCAGTTCTCACTTGGTGGCAAGGTCAAAATACATAAAAACATTTTCCTTAAAAATTGTAAAAAAAAAATACAGAAAAACGTAAAACACCAAACAAACACAACACAGTTAAAAAACAGTTAAAACATTTTGTGCGATAAAGATTAGGGTTTTTACACAAAAAGAAGAAATTCCGTTAGCAGGAAGGAATAGAGATTTTTTGGTGCACAAAACTGAAAATTTACTTTGGGTCCCACTCTGCAAAAAGACTCTGAAGTTGGTGCAAAAACTCAATCAAGGAGGTTAAAATAAATGTAAATAGTAAGCCTTCTCCGTATGTTCTGTGCAGTGAAAATGAAGTTGCGTCGCGACTTATCATGGCTGCTGCCACAAGCACACTTCTCGTTGGTTTCGTTTACATTCGAATCGGTGTTGTGTATATGTTAGCCAAACATCATTGAATGTTTATAAGTCTCCCGTTCTAATTTTAATACTTAACATAATTAATTTCCTACTTAAAAAAATCACAAGGCTTGCAAAGAACCGTTTAACTGTAAGAAAAATTTGTACAGGGTAAAAACCTGGAAGACCAGTGAACGTTTCAAAGGTGTTTGATGCAGATTATGTGGAGCCACATTTCTCAACCTGCAAACGTTGATATTTCCTCTCAAAGTTAGTGTAATTTTATTTAACAATTTGTTTCGAAATCTAATCCATATGCCGAATGGCGGCCATGATAACAAGAGACGTCATGTTTTTGACATTTTCTTTGCTGCATTGCTGACATCCTGCTTACTCCATCTGTTCTAACTTCCTTGGAGTTAATTCACTATTCTAACAGGGCGACCGGAAAGTAATGTCGTTTCTGCGCATGTCGACAACAACATGCTAAGGCCAGAAGTGGAAGTAAATCCATGTCAAACACTCTTAACAAACTTTGGTCGACCATCCAAGAACATTTAAAGCAGAATGAAAAATAAGCAAAGCAGGTGTTTGAGACTCCTATAATCTGTCCGAAAAGAACAAAGCCAACCTATCCATCACATGCAACATATTGCTTCAACGGCATCATACAGAACCGTTTTTTGATCGTTTGATTAGTGGAGACAAAAAAAAAAGTCCTATATGATAATCCAAAACTCAAAAGGCAGTTTTAATAGGGGTTACAAAGGTTTTACATCCCGAAAAGACGCTTCTGGGTGTTCGATGGAGTATTCGCGGAATTGTTCATTGTGAATTCTGAAACCTGGACAAACTGTTAATGCAGACCTTTATTGTGAACAATTGGATGGAATGAACCAATCTTAAATCGAAAAATATCAATTGTCAACAGAAAAGGCGTCATTCTGCAACACGACAATGCAAGACCGCACTGTGCAAGACGAACACTGGAAAAAATGAATGAACTGGGGTGGGAGGTATTGCCATACTCACCGATACTCGGCCCATATCGCAGCATTGGATTTCCATTTATTCGGATCCCTACAACATTTTCTTAGTGGCAAAAAATTTGAAAATTTGGATGATGTCCAAAATGTTCTCTCGAAATATTTTACTCAAAAACCAATTGATTTTTATCGGTCCGGGATTGAAAATCTGCACATTAGATGGCAAAATGTTGTTGATAGCGAGGGTGATTATACTATTGATTAAAAATAAAAACTTGTTAAAAATGTATTCGTTTGAATTTAATGTAAGAAAGCGACATTACTTTCCGGTCCCCCTATTACAAAGAAATTCTAACGTAAACAGTTGGTGGCCTCGTTAGGCTTAGCACCAATTAAAATTTTATATTGTTACTAATTCTACAAATATTTCATGCATATCAACTAAAGAATTGAAACCCTTAACTGGAATGTATGAACAACATAATTTAATGACTTTTTAAAGCAAAAAATTATACAACAATATATAAGAATAAAAAATCTGAATTCGTCAAATCGCATAACAGAGTGGGAATATATATACTCGTATATACGTTTAGTGCGGCCGATTGAAATCATAAGAAGAGGCGCACATCTACATGTTATATCAGTCCCATATGCAAAATTTAAACGTTCTACTTGTTTTTGAATTATGCGAGATACATACGTACGTACGTACGTACAGGCGTCACAAGAAAATCTCTTATGAAGCCACTTCACAATTAGTTTTGGAAACAAAGATCCGTTATTCTATCCGTACATACAGATGTGACGCATAAACATCGTTCAAATGGATTCGAAATTCGTCAAAATAGATATTTTTGATAATATATATTACCCGAAATTTTTCGGGATTACTTTACTTAGTACAAAGAAATAAAAAAGGAAAAAGCCATTTTCTAGACTAATCCACATCATATGAGTTTTAACAACAATGATGTCGTAACTAATTCGGAACTTAAACTTTCCTGAAACGAAACTTTTGGCTTAATAAGCTGCCATATTGTATAACTACGCATTTTGCTTCACCTCTTCTAACTGCAAAGCTATTAAAAATGCAAATGTTTTGAAGTCTTTGAAATGGGCACAATTAGAGTGCTAAGTTATTTGTATCAACTGCAAATGTCAATTGAAATAGAAATGAATATTTAATTACCCCGGCTGCCAAGTTAGCTGTTCATTACGGATCAACATCTTCAATATCTAGTCAATCAAATTTTCTACATCATTAGTTCTCAATTCGCTTCCTAACATATATGTGTGTGTATGTGCGTAATAATTCTGTAAATGATACATGAATGCACCCCTCAATTTTGTATTCTTTAGCCCTTGTTTATACAATGAACGGAGCGGAGCGATAAACGATGCGTGTGTTAGCAAGCAGCGAGCGAAGCAGGAAAAATGAGCTGCGCATTAGTATTAGCGATTTTTATTGACATCTTTAACTCTCTGAATTAAAAAAAATTACCTTGTTTCCTATCCAAATTAACAAAATATGTCATAAATAAGGTATATTTAGCATTTTGGGGATCTTTTGATAAACGATTTTCAAGCCAAAGATGGGACACATATGTCCCAGCCATAGTTAACCCTTTATTTTATTTTAATTAAAGTTAACCCTTTCCGACACGCTACTTTTTAAAGTTGGAGTTTTGATGGAAAAAAAGGTAGGCAATCTAGTTAGGCCTAAAGAAGTACACAAGTAACATTTTGTGCAGATAGCTTTAATTCTGTAGGTGTGCCCAAAGTGGGCACACTGATTGGAATAGAGCTTCGAAAAGAGTGCTGAAACGAGCATTGTTGTCAATGAGCTGACCGATGAGAGGCGGAGAAACAAAGAATGCAGACTCTCAGTTGTCCTAGGTTATCGGTGAGCCAGGTCTGGGCACACCTAGGGTTCGCGGTTTAATTTTAGGCAAGATTTCAAGGTAACAATTTAAAACTAATATAGAATAAGGATATTAGCATACAGCCAAAAAAGTAACATAGAAATTTCCTTTCAAACAATTCCTTTTATACCCTAAAAAAATCTGGAGGATTTCTTTGAAAAATGAGAGTCTTAAAAAACTAAATATGGCTAAAATATATGGACTGGTTTGTGTTGAGCTGCCAGAGTAACCTATCGTAACCTATAAATCCTTTTTCATTCAATTTTTCTGTGCGTACAGAAGGAAATTTTTAGGTGTGTCCAGACCGGTCATACTGTGCCGCAAAAAGTTAATGTTGGGATATATATGTCCCACACGTAGCGATCCGCTTACTATAAGGACACTTCTTATTCTGAAAACTTTATTATATGAAATAGATTTTATATCGTATGGTACAGAGTAAAGCACTCTTTTCATAACCCAACATTACACATTGGGCAACTCATATTTATTCTTTTCTTTATTTTCATTTGTCAGCGAGCATAGAGGCGTCTTGATTTTTCAACTATTGGAAGATGATCCCAAACATTCAGGAGATTCTGAGAGCTTTTTAATCAGCAGTAATTTTTAGTGGGCTATACATGGCCCGTTAGTAGTCAAACGGTTAAGATCGAATATGACAGAAAAAGATTAATTTGCAATGATGCAACCCAGAAAAATTTATTATAAGCAATTTAGAATACAAAGGAGAGATATACAAATTAAAATGAGGAATAACGGTCTAGTGCTAATTTCAGTTTTTTAGCAGAAAGAAAGCATTTTTAGAAAAAGCATTAGAGATTCAGGAAAGCATGAAAAATATAATTTCGGGGAAAAATCCCAAAATTTTTAGAGCTCTAGTGAAATTTTCTGTCCAAGTTTAAAAAGTTTGCTAGTTTTTTTTTTTTTTTTTTTTTTTTTTTTTTTTTTTTTTTTTTTTAAAGCTAAAATGGACTTTAGCCCAGAAAATTTCTTTTTCAATTATATAAATATATTTATATACGTTTGGTGCGGCCGATTGCAACCAAAATGTGAAATGCACATCTACATGTTATAGCAGTCCTATATACAAAATTTCAACATTCTGAGGCTACTCGTTTTTGAGTTATGTGAGATATGTACGTACGCACGTACGTACGTACATACGTTCGTACAGACGCCACGAAAAATTCTCTTCAGAATTCATTTCAAAGCAGGTTTTTTAGTTTTTTTGGAGGAAAAGAGTCTTTTATTCTGTCCTTACATACAGATATAACGCAAAAACATCGTTAAATTGCATTCGAAAGCTGTCAAAGTGGATATTTTCGTTGAAATATGCTGCCTGAAGCTTTTCACGATTACAATACTTCCTTTTTACTTCGTACAAGGAAGTAAAAATTAAATAAGGAAGTATCTGCATAAATGTATGTACTTTTCACACATTGTGAAAAAACCAACAGTACCCAGCCATCAAATTTTGAATGTGTGTGTGTGTGTAATAACAACAACATAATAACATTGTTAATTCTGTGAATAACATTGTCCTGCTCCCGAAAACAGGGGACCGGGAAGCCCGAAAATTTGCTTTACTGTCCATTTCATATTTTGTAAAACGTTTAACGAATTTTTCAATAAAAACTCCACAGTTTGAAAGCCTGAAGTGGCAACACTGCAGGAAATAAAAAATTTTATCACCAGTGCGCGAGACTCTCTATCGGAAATTCAAGAGATATACTGTTTCTAAATATTTGGAGCCCAATGTGGAGTTAGTCCAAATGCTCTCGAAACGTATATGTGCTTGTAAATGAAAAATCACCCATTTTGGGGTAATAGTATAAAATCCGAAAACTTTCAGATTTCTTTTTTTTATACATATAATTTTTTTCTAAAAATGCATGTTTTATAATTCTTGAAATATTCTATTCAAATATTATAAAAATTGTCCTAAATATAGAGTCCTAGTTTTTCAAGAAATAAAGCAAAAATTTACAGTTCTTGAAATTCTTCTCTTGAAAGCCTTTTATAAAAACTGTGGTAATCAATATAAAACTAAAAGTTTTCTTTTACATCTTCATGATATGTTATTAAAATTATTTTATTTACTCATTATAAAGCAATGCACATTTTCTTATTGTAGAGCAATATGAAACGGACTTTAGACATTAATAAACATAGAACATTAGCAAAATACAATACAATAACAAAATAAACTTTGATAAATATATGTGCAAGTCCCCACAAGAGAATCAAAGTAACTACCTGCTCGATGGCTGTGGAATGCTTAAATACAATAGCATTACAAATACATTCGAAAGATGTCAAAATGGATATTTTCGTTGATATATGTACTCCGAATTTTTTATGACTACAATATACTTCCTATACTGTACAAGGAAGTAAAAAGAAGGAAAAAAAGAAAAAAAAACAAGATAGAAGGAAATTTTAACACAGCATTCAAAAATTATGAATCTTAAAATATTAGTTGTTTGTTTCTCTCTGCTAACAATAGATGGCGCCAAATGACAGGTGACAGGTGACGGAGGACGGGGACGCCTGGTGTTTAACGGAGGTAAACAGGCATATGTCCCACGCCCTCCCCTATATAGATACAAGAACTCCCTGGGGTCCCACAAGGGCGCACCGGGAGTTACTGAGCCTTCATGAAAAAGTTTACATAGCCATACAAGGGCTATTCCAGTTTGACATTGGTTCTGTACAGATTCTTATGTTAATGGTTGACCTGGGTGTTCATAGGCCATAATGCATACATGAAACATAACATTACATACATGATATGACATGACATTAAACTTATACATAATACTTGCATGAATTAGTACATACATACTTACACTTCACATGACATTAGACTACACATACATAATGCATGACATTAATCTACACTTATTAGAGTTATAACCTGACTGTATACTACGTTAAGCTAATGGTATTGCGAACTTGCTAAGTTACTTTATAACTGGATTACTTATAGTTTACATTATTGCTATTACTTCTTAAATGACATTATGATATATAACAAGATAGGCACACATACTTTGCCTTATAATCATATATGCGTTACTTAAAATAATACACATGGGGCACGCGCTAATGACTACATTACCGATTACGTTATGTTAAAAGTACACATAGTATGACGTATTACACTCATTGATTAAATTACTTACATTACACTATTACTTACATTACTTACATTACACAGTTACTTATACACTTACATATTTACAATTTTAGACATAACACCTGCTAAGTTACAATAGAGACATAGAATTATTGCGCTGTGTATGCTATTATTCCTATGTTGGTTGGCAGACATCCTGCCCTAGAGCGCTCAGCTGCTGTATAATTTTACATATATTTCTTATCGCAGGTGCGTGTTTGATGATGAACCTCTTGTAAGGTACTATATCCGTAGTGGGATATGGTAGGTGATGGCTCGTCGTGAGGCTACAGTTGAACATGTAGTGGTCGGGGGAGCCAATTTCCCCACACACACACACGCTTCTGTCATGGAAATAGCACGCTTATAAAAGAAGGTGGGAAAAGGGCCATGCCCCGTGATATAGTTTACTAAAGGGGGTATGGCCTGTAAGCGTTCTTTATCTACTACAGGGTAGAACTCGAAAGTCCTTCTGCCGGTATCTCCATTCTCCCATTCGTGTTGCCATTGTTTATTCCCTATGTCTCTTAGTTGTCTTTTTAAAAATGACGGCGGGATTAGTGCTGAGACAGCCTGTGTATTATTGTTGATTGTTGCCTCATTGGCTAGTTGATCTGCCATCTCATTGCCTGCGATCCCAGAGTGGCCTCTTACCCATTTTAGCTTGATGTTAGATTGCTGGTTGCTATGCAATGTCTGTTGGATTTGCAGGATTATGGGAGATGTGTGATGATGATTCTTTAATGCCTGCAGCACTGACATGCTGTCTGTGCAGATTTCTGTTCGTGCAAGTTGTATGTCATGTGCGTACTGTATTGCCGCTTCAATTGCTATGGCCTCCGCCTGGAAGATACTATTGTGAGCTGCAAGATGACCTTTCCATTGACTGTGAAGTGTACCATGCTCATAATAAGCATAAGCACAACCCACTCCGTTATCATGTTTGGAGCCATCTGTGTAGAATTGCGAGGCGACTGGTACATCCTCTATTCGCGGCGTAGATCTCTTTGCTATTTTGACGTGTATGCCCGAGTTTTTATGTGCTGGGTGCACGTGCTGTGTGCTGCCTGGTGTTTCGTATTGCAGCGTGCTGAAGACTGTGGTGTCGAGTGCAGCATTCTCCTTTAATCTTATTACCCGCTCATATATTGCTTCTAACTTGGCCCTGATGTGAAGGGGTGTGAGCCCGGTAAGCACAAGTGCTGCATTTGTCGCGGTTGTTCTATATGCCTTGCTAATGTTGAGAGCAAAAGGTCTTTGAATTGCTGACAGGGCTTTTATTTTACGGCTGCTCATTGGTAGTGCCCAAATAGCTGAGGCATAGAGTACAATCCTTTCTGCAACCGTCAAGTAGAGCAGTTTTTGAATGTAAGGGTTCTGCCCCCAGTTTTGTCCCCGAAACTGCCTGGCTTTCTTTGCAATGTTAGCTGTTCTGACTTTGACTTCTTGTAGATGTGGTAGCCAGGTCAAGCCTTGGTCCCACGTGAATCCAAGGTATTTCAACGTTTTGGTGATTTTCAAGTTTCTGCCCATTAACTTAATACAAGGTCGTCTCGTGGGGTTTGTACCTGGACGCGGTATGACCATGGCCGTAGATTTCTGGGCTGAGATAACGAGTTTCAGCTTTTGGCACGTGTCATAGAATTTGGAGCAAGTGGCGGAGCCGTTCCTCTCCAGTTCGTCTCGCGTACGGCCAGTAACTAGTAGTGCCGCATCATCGGCATACGCCACTACTTTGGTGTGGTCAGGCCAATTGAGTTGCAGTAGCGCATTGAACGTAATTATCCAAAGCAGGGGCCCCGCGCAAGAGCCTTGTGGGCAACCCCTCTCCTGCTTCTTTGTATAGACACCACTATTGTTTGCGATTATGAGACTTCTTGAGTCCAGATAATCGTTGAAGATGTTATATAGATTCCTGGGGCACTTTGCCTCCCTGAGGGCCTGCTTGATTGCAGGCCACCAGAGGGAGTCAAAGGCACTCTGAAGATCTAGTGATATAAATGCCGTGTGCCGGTTATTGGCTCTATTATCGTTAATGTGGCTTCTGATCTTATCTAGAGCGTGTACTGTAGAGAGGCCAGTTCTGAACCCATATTGGTTATTGCTAAGGAATTTGGTACGGTGAAGGTGGTACTTTAGCCTATTCACCAGAAGTTTCTCGTAAACCTTCCCCAGCGCATACAATAAACATATCGGTCTGTAGGAGCTGGGGTCTTCTGGTGATTTATTCTTTTTAAGAAAGAATACGACTTGGCCCTTTTTGAAGGCCGATGGAAATATTTGCTGTCTTAGCAATTTATTAAAGAAGGCCTTGAAGTATGTTGGGCAGGCAGTGTATGCGACTCTGATGATTGCATAGTCCAGTCCGTCAGGGCCTGGCGCTTTCTTGAGCGGAAGATATTTGAAGACTTGCTTAATCTCCTCCGTTTCGAAAGGGATATCATCCGGGGATCTGGGATGTCTTGACAGTCTCTTGTTAGTCTTTGTTGTGGCGTGTCATCCTCTGGGTTATCTTCCCTGAAGGCTGCATTCAGATATGTGGTAGCAGTATCTTCTGCTATGTTGCCGGTGGAGGGTGGATTTGTGCTCTTGGCGTACAGATGATCCGGCTTGAAGACTTTGGAGGTTGCTAGTTTGTGCAGTATTTCATATGGATTTGAGTTCTCCGTACAGAACTTCTGCCAGCTGGCGATCTTCGCCTTTAGGAGGTTAATCTTGTACGCTGCTCTTTCCTTTCTGAATGCTGCGAGGATTGTAATCTTTGCTTCCTCGTCTGTCGTAGAGCGTAGACGGCGTCTTAACGCCCTGCACTTCTGCCGTTGTTGGCGCAGTTCTTTCGTCCACCACGCAATACCCTGTAGTCGTTTTGCAGTCCTGGTGGGCAGGTATTGATCACATATGCATCGAATGGTGTCTAGAAGTTGTTCTGTATGGTCATTAAGGTCATTCTGATTATTGCATAGATCCAACGCTTGCTCCTTTTGTTGAAGCGCCTGCGAAAAGGCCCTTGTGAGTGCCTGTATTCTATTCTTTGGTAACTTAAATCTCCTGAGTATGCTAATGCTCGTATCACCTTTTATATTGAAGTAAATATATCGGTGGTCCGAACAACTTTCGTCTTCGGCCTCCTGCCAGTCATGGACATTGTTGGCGATGTCCTGGGTAGTGATAGTGATATCCGGCCAGCCCTGATGGTAGGTATTATCAAAGGTTGGCTGTGCATGAGGTGCATTGATAATTTGAAGGCCGTTAGAATTCAGGAAATCTTCTAGCAGTTGCCCTTTAGGGGTGGTGGTGGGATACCCCCATATGGTACTTGTCATAGTGAAAAGAAAGAATGTATCAACTGTAAAGAAGAAATTGTCATAGTGAAAAGAAAGAATGTATCAACTGTAAAGAAGCTTTAGATAGATATGGTATTAATGTGGAATATGACCACGATACCTTTTGGAGAGATTGTCCCTCGATTATAAGAGAGAAAAAATTTATTCGGGATTAGATCTAGATCTAGAAAGTTTCTAGATCTAGATTTAGATCTAGAAACTTGAGGTGATTTGGCTTCTGCGGTGGGGAGATTTTGATTTTTATTTTAATTTTAAACTTTTTACTTATTCCTGTGGCTACGAACTAATAATTTACGTCTTTTATACTGTGTGAAATAAAGACTTTTGAACTATTGTGTAATTTATTTCTAAAAGAAGACTTTTAGGAAAGGATATAATTGAAAATCTTGGAAGAAACTCTACCCTTGCCTCCCAGGTAAGTTCAGGATAATTATTGCTGATTTTAACTGTATATATTGTTTTAAACTGTATATATTGGATTTTAAATTATATTTATTTATATTGAAAGGTTTTATTTTGGATCCTTTTAACTATGTACATTTTAAATTGTAATCTTAATCATTGTAATGCTGCAGCATGCCGGCTCTCTGCAATAGATAATATTTCTGAGGATATCCCTGATATTGTTACAGTTCAAGAACCTTATTATATTGGAAAGAAAATGGCTTATATTAAAAACAGTTGGAGGACCATCCATGCTGATACAGGAAGAGCTGCTATTGTTGTCGTAAATCCTGGGATTGAATTCATAGTTAAACACGCTTCTGATATTATCGTTGCCATTGAAATACAGAAAAAGGGAAGGAATTATGGTGTGATTTCAGTTTATTTTTCCCCTGTGGAATGTTTGAATACGTATCTTTTAAAATTAGAAGAAGTTATATCTGTTTTTAAAGACAGTTTTATTATTATTGGAGATTTTAACTCAAAGAATTTTATTTGAGGGGCTAAGAGTCTTGATGAAAGAGGGGTTTTAACTTCAGATTTTATCATTTTAAATGATTTGATTTTATTGAACAAAGAAAATTCTAGACTTACCTTCTCTTCTGCATGTGGAGATGGATATACGGATTTGGTGTTGTGTTCTCCAAATTCTCTTATTGAGAACTTTGACATGCAAATATTGGAGGAAAATTCCCTTAGCGATCATAACTATATTTTGATAAGTATAAAGGATGTTAGTATTAAAGATAAGAGGGATATTATTCTGTCAAATAATGTTAAAAGAATTGATAGATGTTGCGTTAAGATGAGAAGGTTTATTTTTGAGATTGAAGACCGTATTGTCAATACGAAGGATGCTGGGGAATTTAATGATTTAATTTTGTATATGGAGAAGCGAATTGAAGAAAGAATGAGAAGAGATTTAAAATGTGAAATACGACAACGTAGTGGTACTGCTTGGTGGAATTATGAGCTGAATACTCTTAGAAGGAGAGTCAGGGCTATCCGCAAGAGTTGCCAGGTGAAAGACTTGGATGATGAAACTAGAATACGAAGAAAAATAGAATATAAAAAATGTTTGGCTTTTTATAAAATGAAAATTAAAAAGATGAAGGGTGATTTCAGAAATAGGGCTTTTATTCAAGACAATGACTATTACGAAGGAATTTTTAAGGTTGCTACGAATAAAATTAAGAAACAGATTATATTACGAGATAGTGATAATAGAGCGGCTACGGATGTAAAGGAAGAATATTTGAAAATTGTTAAAAAGACACTGAGTTTTGAAACTGATGAAATTGATGATCCTGATAATAATGGTGATAACTTTGGTAATGATGACTTAGATGGTGAATTGGACTTTACCTACGAAGAAATTAGGGAAGTCATTTTAAGTCTTAGAGACAGAGCCGCTCCAGGATTGGATGGAATTCGGGCAAGAGTTGTAAAAAGATTGTTTGTGAACTATCCTTCGTTTTTTATTATTTTGTTTAATAAATGTTTGTCTTTGCATGTTTTTCCTATTGCCTGGAAAATTGGAAGATTAATTTTTTGGCCTAAAAATGAAGATAAATATCGCCCAATTTGTCTATTAAAGGTTTTTGCTAAGGTATTGGATAAGCTAATTGTAAATAGACTTTTATATGTCATAAATGATAAACAACATCTTGCGGAAAATCAATATGGATTTAGGAAAAGAAGATCTGCTAATCTGGCACTCTTTAGGGTAGTTGATAAAATACGTAGAATAAAAAGTATTGAACATGTCGCGGTTGTTTCTTTCGATGTCAAGGCTGCTTTTGACTCTGTTCGATGGTCCTCCGTATTAAATAAATTATTTGAGCTGAAGATTACAAAAGATCTTTATTTACTTATCAGGGATTATTTTAGTAATAGAAGAATTGTTTTTAAGGGATTTTCAGAAGATTTAGATATAAATTTGGATATGTTTAAAGGCTGTCCGCAGGGATCGTGTAGTGCTCCCCTGTTCTGGGCCCTAATAGTTAATACTCTCCTTGTGGATTTTGATGTTTCTAATGCAGAAATAATTTGTTATGCAGATGATATTCTGCTTATTATTAAGGGCTCCTCTCTGGAAAAAATACAACATACCTTTATAAAAGTTGAAGAGCAGATGTTGAAGTGGAGTAAATCTGAAAATATTTATTTTAATGTGGAAAAGACTTTTGGACTTTTCTTTCCTAGAGGGGGTGCTAGAACTAGAGCACCAAAATTGAAATTTGAGGGTAAGAATATCCGTTTTCAGAGAAATATAAAATATCTGGGTGTTATTATAGATGAAAAGCTAAATTTTATTGAACATTTTAAATCTATACATAGAGAAACTAATAGAATTTTACATTTTTATCGTAGTACTTTTAATACAGAAACTTTGCATAAAAAGCATCGACACTGAAGAGAATTTTTAACAGTGTTATCTTACCTAAGATTTTCTATGGAATAGGTGCTTGGGGTGTTAGGGCAGGGGAGTTTATCCGCTTGCGAGACAAATTGAATACTTTGCAGAGAAGCTGGATGCTGGCAGTTACGAGAGTCTTCAGGACAGTCTCTACAGAGGTGGTCTGCCTCCTTGCTGGTGTCCCGCCCCTCTCATTCCAGTATAATTTTTATTATAAAAAATTTTTACTTTCGAATAATTTGGTTGATCATATAGATATAAATGAATGTGTTATTAAAAGTGAAGCGTTTCAAAATTTTGATGATGATTGTATTCATCCTAGTAATAAGATTTTGATTCCTTATGACTGTTCATTTCTCGAATGTCAGGAAATGAATATTTTCACAGATGGTTCAGGACTCGAGGGGGTATTGGAGGTGCGATCGTGGTATTCTTCTATGGAATTGAAATACAAAATTGGAAATTTCGTTTAAATTCTATGAATTCTGTCTATCAAGCAGAAATGTATGCTATTTTTGAAGCTCTCAATTGGATTAAAGGCACATTGAAAATTAGATATAATATAAATATTTATTCTGATGCATTGTCGGTGCTACAGACCCTCTCGGGTCCTGAAAGTAAAAACTCTCTTGTATTTGAAATAAAAAAGACATATGCACAATTGAAAGGTATACATAATATTAAGCTTCACTGGATAAAAGCACATGCAGGATATGAAGGGAATGAGAGAGCGGACGAATTAGCTAAGTCTGCAGCTGTGGATGAAAATGTGATTATTAAAAATATCCCAGACTCTAGAAGAAGGGCCACCTCTACTCTATATAATTATGTATTGAACGAATGGAAAAATAATTGGGAACAATCTAATAGAAATTGTGGTTTACTGAAAAATATAAATATTGAAAAGAAAATGAAGTTATATAAAGATATAGATGCCAATCAAATGCTTACGGGACATGGACGCTTCCCTGCATATTTGAAACGTTTTGGATTGCAGGACAATGATAAATGTAATATTTGTAATGTCACTGGAGACTCTATGCATTTCTTTGAGAACTGTATTATTACTGGGAGTGCAAGGGATAGATATCAAAAATATTATAGAAGTGATTTCAAGAAAAATTATAAGAACTTTGTGGAATATTCTAGACAAATTATGAAGATTGTGAATAGCTCAAGAGAAGCCATAGGAATCTATGTGTGAATGGTGTTTTTGTATTGTATTTGCTTGGTTATGTGTTGTCTTATTTTTATTTTCTAACAGTTCTTTATTATTTTATTATGTTCGTTTGTGTGAATGTTTAAGGTCCAGTGATGACATGAAATTCACTGGTCGTATTTATGATTTTGTTTAGTTCTCTTTTTTCTAACTTTTTGTTACTCGGTTCCTGGGGCTTTTGGTTTCCCGGAATTCATTGTTTAATATTTTATTTGTTTGTTTTTCTTTGTTAGTTTTTTTAGCACGGCCGGGTCTCTGGCCCCTCGTTTGTTGTTAGATGGGCCGGCCCTTGTGATAAGTCATATGACCAAGTGTTCTTGGTTGGGTGGGCTGAGGGCTGCGCCCCCGTTAATTCACCCCCATATGGTACTATGGGCACTAAAATCACCACCGAGTAAGTGCGGGATCGATGGGTACTTAAAGCTAATGTCCTCAATCCTTGAAATAGTCTCTTGAATGTCATCTGGAGGGGGGCTGTAAATTGAAGAGATAATTAACTGCATCCTCGCAAAACTTAATAGTATTGCTACGTGGTCTCGCTGTTGCTTTATAATGAGAGGCGATCAGGCTGTGTTGCAGCAAACTATTGCAGTTCTTGGTGCAGGTTCATTTGCTGCGGCTTTGCACTGGTAAATCTTCCAGGCAATTGGTAGGCATGCCACCTCTCCAGTTCTGCAGTACGGCTCCTGTATTAAGAGTATATCTGGCTTATGGGTTACTGCGTGCTGTGCAAGATGCGCCGTTGCGGCTTCTGCCTTCTGCAGGTTTATTTGAATACATTTTATAGAGTCTCCTGGGGTACGCGATGCTGTCAGTTGTTGATCAGGCGGTTGCGGCTCAGTCATATTTTGTGCCTCTTCTGATTGTAGCGACGTACCTGCCGTACGACGGGCAGTTGACATCGTAGACAGGGTGGTTGCAAGAGATGCTTCTGCCGGTCCTGTAGTTGTAGTCCGCGCAGTTAATGCAAGCAGGTCGTTGTGCACGGCAGTTTCGCACTTCGTTGTCGTCTGTACAGAACGCGCAGTAGTTTCTATTTTTGCAGTTTTTCTGGACGTGGCCAAATTCCTGACACTTATAACACCGCTTGGTGTTAAAAAAACTCCGAGATTCTATAGACTCGCCAGCCAATGTAAAGTCTTGGGGTCTGCAGGAGGCGTTTGAAGATAGATGGTTGACACTCAATGACCCACTTGACAGTGTTCCATCTGTCCCGGAGTTTGTAGAGGATTCTGGCTGTCGCTTTGGTGGCATTGAATTCTGATGCTAAAGTACGTTCCAATTCTGTCTCCTGTTCTGTCTCCTGAGACTCCGTGTATGGCAATTCTTGGTAGGCGTGTGGCCGGAACTTTTATGTCCACTAACTCTTGGCCTTTATCACTTGTCAGTGAGCTTTGCAGCTTATTTAGATCGTTCTCTGAGTGGCAGTCAACTGCCAGTCCTCCTTTTTGTATGTTTCTTATAGCCGCGACCTTTACTCCTAGCTTTGGCAGTGGGAACACCTCGCTGAGTTTAGTTTTGAGTTCCTGGCTCGTAGAGCAGGTGGCCTCCTTCGGATATATTAGTAGCGTGTGACTTGGCGCTGCCACTTGGTGTTGACGTTTTATCTTCGCTGTAACTGCCGCGTAGGTTTTCTGCTGCTGTACGTGCCGTTGCTGCGACTCCTCGTGTATGCTGTTGTCCTGTTGCACTGTGCTCGGACTGCTGCCGTGTGCGAGATCACAACACAGCACTGTTGAAGTGTTTGTACTTGCTTCGGTTGTTGGTGGCTTGACTATAGGGGTTGGACCCTCAAGTGCTAACTTTCGCAGAGCTTCTAACGCCTGTAGTAAGTCCTCTCTAAGATTGGTGGGCAGACAGTACTTACCACCTCTATACGTAAGTACTCCGCTTTTGATATGTTCGTGAACTGTATCCACTTTACTCTCGTAGGTAAGGTCAGAGGTCAGTAACACTGTTAAATTTGTGCAGCTGGGAGTTACGTCCCCGTCAATTGGTAGTACAGCTTGACGTGGCATGATGCATTTAATTAGCCTGTATTCACTGGCGTTGTCTCTCAGGTAGTCTCTGTTGCCACTTAGAGACACTGAGTACGTGATAATATAGTACTTAGTACTGAAATACACTATACACGGAACACACAAAAACACTGGTTCATTCAATTGCACTTATCACTACTGCACTGGTTATGTTACTGATGCACAGCACTAATACGCTTAGCATTAATATGCACTATACATGGGAACACACAGAATATGCTGTTTCACATATGAAGCACAATGCACGGTAGCTCGCACCTGTAGAAATATTAAGGCACTATGCACAAAACACAAAAGTGGTGGTTCACGGAAACCACTATGCACAGTAGCACTTTAGATGTTAGAAATTCACTTCACTATCGCTTAAAAGGCCTTTAACATAATTGCACAATTCACTTCAAAACTCAATAACTATGTGCACTTCACAAAGGCAAATTTGCACATTTCGCGACTAATTTTAACTTTCACAATAACGCTTATGCGCTTGTTGCACTTATCACTTGCACTAGTAGCACTCACTATATCACTTATGCACTATTTGCATTTAACATAATTTGTACAATTCACTTAAAGGCTTATTCACTATGCGCAATTCACAAAGGCAGATTGCACACTTCGCGATTAACTTCCACTTCACTATATCATGTAAGCACTTGTTGCACTTCACTGACTGCACTTCATTTGTGCATTATTTGCTCGTACACTTATTGCACTTCTCTTATTAGCATCTCAATAACACAATACAGACTTAAAATACAAATAATTGTGCTGAACCCTGAATAATGGATATACACTGAGTAGTTGAACCAAACAAGAGCACATTAACACTGAGAAGTATCACTATGAAAAATTATTGCAAATACAGAGTAAGTATACAAGGGAATCCACAAAAATTAAAACATAATGTAAGCATACTATACATTCAATAAAATATAAGCATTCAATAACAACAGAACCTGTGTTCAATAAGAATCGCATCTGTAATTAATCTAATTAATTTACAAATTCAGTTACTGCAATTGAGATGCTCATACCGATTAGAGTGGAAAGTTATCAAATGCTGAAAGACACTTATATGAAAACACACAAGGTATTTTTAAATGTCTGTATATGCAATTAACCTAATTAAAAATACCAAAACACAAGTAGTTGCAACTTATAAGATCAGCTAGACAAATTAGGGAGAAAAATCAGATGAAAAACACATATGAAGGCACATTATGTAATCAATATCTCCGAAATCAATTAATCAGTAGCTGCATTCAACAATTCATTGTCTGTAATTAGCCAACAGTTATTGACAGTTATTGCTGCTTTACTACTCGTGCCAGTTAGGATAAATAAGATAATCTTATGCTGAAACACACGTTATTCATGCGCAGTATACAGTGGTCAGTTGGACCAATGAATTGTCTTATAATTAATTACATTTAAAGCCTGCCCATGTAACAACCAAATTACTAAGCAACGTGACAGGACATGCATAACGAATACATGAATCAACTTAGAATGTGCTGCATACAAATTCAAATAATCTAGTGACTTCTAACCTGATAATTAAGCCGAATTATGAAAGTTAATTAAAGAGCTTACCTTCTTGCTCGGCTCTGTTTTTCTGTACTCAGCATTGGTAAAACATTTGCACAGAGATTACGGAAACACAAGAGCTTGAACACTGCACACGCACTTCACAATTGCAAAATTAAGACACTACGCTAATTAGTCATTAGCATGAACCGTAGCACTGGGATCGATGTTGACACTTGCACTAAGTTGGAAATGGAAAATAAATATGCTAGAAATTTAGAACTCTTTAACTACCAGTCCGATCAGTTCCAAATTTAGATACTCATAATCCCCTCTTAATGACAGGGACAATGCTGCTGGAATTAATTAGCTGACTCAATTAGATCCGGGGATAGCACTCTGGAAAAAAAGCCCCACTCTCGTTAAGTATCCTTTTGTTGTCGCCCTTTGAATGTCGCTCAGCAGGGGGTTGTTGCTTCCGGGCGACCGTTAAGATTCGCGAAAGGTCAGAGGTCACTGTTACCTCGTGGTTAAAAAAAAAATGAAAATTATCTAAAAATTCATATCTCTTGATCCAGCTGTCGGAATGTCTTAAAAACTGGTATCCTTAGAGTCCTGAGACAATGTCCTCTCCGATGATACCAATTACTAGGCACGTCGGGTGGCGGCGGCTGCTCGGCGGGCGTGAGAAGACATCCTTCAGTGCTAACAATGGGATACACAATGGTCAGCGCTTAATTAGCTCGTAATTAGTAAACCAAGGCACGTAGAAACACAAATGATTATCCTCGTAATCCTCTAAACGTTGGTTATCCGGTGCAACTGCTTTTAGAGCTCTAAAATTAAAACTTCCGCTGCTATAAAAGCTTAAATTGGAGCTGCGTGGTAACCACCTTCACTCTCGGCGTCCACGGCGCGTCTCGCGCCAAATGACACAAAAATTTGTACAAGTTTTCACGTAAGGACGTAATAGAGGATGTCACTAAGGGTGTCTCTCAATGTAAATGTTACCTACACAGCGCTTAAATTGCGCCGAAGCCCGATCCGGTACTTCTCAGTTTTCGACATAAATTATAATTTCAGGCGGAGCGCCTGAATAAAAGAGGCACGGGCACTTCTTTCATGTAAGTGAACCACAATTTTAGCACATAACTTTTGTTTTAATAGTAAACATGCCTTAAAAATCAATTCTTACTTCTAAATGCAGACCTGTCTTTCTCTCGCTCTCAAGCGTTGTACAGCGGTTGGGACTTTAAAGGATAGAAAATCCCCCCTCAATCGTATGTCAAAGGCTTATTCTCCGGGATATGCAATGAATTTATGAGAGCGGTTAAATTTTATATTCCTTAAAGAACTAAAAGTAATACGCTGGTCGTGCACGTTCCAAGTTAGTGACTTCCTACTGCAGAGCCCCTGTAAACATTCTGAATGAAGTAACCAAATGGGGGGGGCTCTGCTGCCACTTGTACAGAGAAGTCTTATGTTTAATCTCTTGCTGTATTCAGCAAAATTTATTCAAGGAAATTTTCTGCTTAACGGCTAGAATTATATCGACAGGGCATCGCGAACAGAAAGTCTTGAACTCTACCATCTTTATTTTCAAAGCTGCGATTTTTTGTTAAATTTCTTTCCATAACCTAATACTGTTTCTAGAATTTTCCCTATTCTCCTTAGTGGAGCTTTAACCGTTTTATTTTTTTTCCTTGGTGTGCTGGAAAAAAAATGAGTGGTAGCTGTCATCACTTGGAATAGTACATTGTACGTATAATCAGGCCTTAAACTCAGACGGAGATTGGCAGAGCTGCTTCTTAGTATCTAAGTGGAATTGTAATTCCAGCCGATGCCTCAAGTAAGATAAGATACGATACTTTTTTTTCTATTTACTCTTTAAAATTAATCTAATAATTTATTAGACTTCTCTTTATCTCTTTACATTTTTCCTATTTTAAATTAATTTACGTAATTATTTTAAGTTTTAGCTATTTTATTTTTTTTTCTTACCTTCCTCTTAGTCTTCCATAGGGCTCCGGCACTTCTAATTTTAGAAATTATGCTCTGTACCTACCTATTTAAATTGGCAAAATTGTTTCAGGAGAAACTACGCAAAGACGTAAACTTTAATAAAAAGGAGTCTTCCTAGCGTGATTTCCTGTAAAATCCTGTGAAGAAAGAAATAATCTGTAAAGAAACGTAAAGGACTAGTGTAGCGACCAAGTGGTGCGAGAGGCTTCGGTAGCTTCTTGTACTGTAGTTATTTGCTCATGTCGCCATCTGTTAGCACAAAAGAGAAGTGCAGCAGCGTAAGAGCCATCCAGTGCTCCCAAATTTGAAAGCGTTGGAATTCTTGAGCGTAGCATTTATGTATTGAACCAAGAGGTATTTTTTGTTAGTGATAGAGAATTTAACTCGGATGAAACAGACCCATGAATGAATCCTAACATCATTATCATCTTCAAGGGCACGCGAAATTCGTGCGCTGCTGCACTTCTCATTGGTGTTAATAGATGGCGACACGAGCAAGCAACTACAGTGCCTGAAGCCATAGAGGTCTCTCGCACGATGTGCTGGCTGTATTAGCAAGATTTCCCCCAATAAACCAGGGTAAAGAAACACGTATTCTTATATATTTACATATCAGAAAATATAAAAGCTAATTTAAATAAATGAAGCTGATGCTTAACGAACATTACCAAAACGGAATGAAATTTGGTCTGGAAGATTACGATGCAACGAGTGATCCTGTTAGGTCCAACCCCATTAACTTCGGACTTTATAAAGATGAAATCAAACTGAAGATAGCTAAATCTAGCGCAAAGTAGAATTGAAACAAGAAGTCAAGGCAGGAAGAAACAGATTGTTTCCTACGATAATACTTCCTCACAGCTGGGCGAAGGAAGAAAAAAGAAAACGGCGAACAACACGGTGAAATGAATGAAAAAGACCGAGATGAAATTATGAGTACGATGAAAAATGAAATTCTCCCAAGATACCCGGGAGAATTTCTAGTCCCGAAAAACAATTAAAAATTTTAGAGCATAATAGATTTCCGCCACTCAGGGATGAGGAGACGGAAGTAATAAGAAGCAAGACCTCAGAGCTGAGGGGGGAAAAATCCCCGATTATGATCAAACACGCTTACGATCGCTGGTTTTTGCATGGATCAGAGCTTTTAGCTATGTACAGGAAATAATATGAAGTAGAAATAAAACGATCTCCCACATACATGCACATGAAGACTTCATCTGGATTCAGGAAAAGCTAAAAAGATTAATATATATTTTCACACGTACCAAACGAAGAATGAATCGACTATTAAAGCAGTCCTGAAAACCATCCCCAGAACAACCCCTGTATGAAATATATATATATATATATATAATTTAGCAAAACGAAAATTTCCATTTCTAAAAGTGAAGCAGTTTGTGAGAAACACTGAAAAGAGTATTGAGAAACTTTCTACATATTTCTTTGAACTGCAGAAAAACGAAGCCGGTCTGTCCATTGTACACATCGAAGAATACAAGCCTAAGAAGAGGGGGCGGACGCAGTGCCATAAATGCCAGCGGTTCGGCCGCACTCCATATCGCATGGAAAGATGGTTCGCGCAATGGAAAGGCGAAATAAATGCAGCTAAATCTCAACTTCCCCTCATACGCAAAAGAAAAAGAAACACACCTTTCAAAAGAGAAATCTGTTTAACGAAATTGTTCCTATTGTTTCCCATGCCAAGTAGCTCGGAGTGATTTTAAATGATCACTTAACGTGGACTAACCTTATAAATCACGTCAGGGCTTTACCAATTATCAAATGTCTCTTCCCAATTATTGGTAAATATACCACTCTGGTACTTCGAAAAAAAAGAGGCTCATCTACACGTCTACGATCAGACCGATCATGACTTATGCCTCTCCAGCCCGGGTAGCCCTTACCAAAACTGACCTGAACAAATTCTGTGCTATACAAAACCGCTAGCTCAGGATGATCACAAATGTTCATTATTTGGTGAGAAATAATTGCCTTTAAGATGATCTCAAGATCGACTCTTTAGATAACTTCACCACAAAGCAAAATCGCAATTTCTTCAGAGAAGCTCAGGACTGCAATCATATGCGTCTATTTAACCTCTTTGAATATGAAATATTGCATGAAGACAGGCACCTTAGACCATTTACTGCATTTATCCTCAATGGGGAAAATAAGAACTTTCCTACTTAGGATGTTCCTTTTGTTTATCTTGCAATATTGAAACGCTTAAAGTTAAGCAGCTGCTATCGAGGTCAAGACAAGGGAGGGTGACCTCCCACGTGACTACGAACTCAAATCTTCTACTGTTTACCGTAGAACTCTCAATGTTTCCATTCGCTTTAAAATTATTTTATTAAATTCCTACTCTACTCACACTCTCCCTATATCTTGTCCAAATTTTCAATCATTAACAAAATAATATTTATTCATCCACTCAAGTTCAAATACACTTATAGTGGATAGTCCTGAACTTATAGCGGATGACACGTGATGACAATACAGTTTTTTTCACATATTAAAGTCAATTCCTACTTATTGATTCCTGTTTATCGGAACTAAAGATAGGCTGTTTTTATTAAATATATTACAGGACTTTGCAAATAATGGCCGTTTATTAGGGATTCTCCGTGTTGCGCCTGCGCACGCATTTCATTACTACCGTCGGCGCATGTGTCTTGAGCTCTTGGAGTTTGTGACATGAGATTGTGAGCTAAGAGCGTGTGAGAGAATTCGTGGCTTCGAGTGGCCATGAACTATGTAAATTAATGAGAATTAAAGTGAGATATAATACAATCCATTGTTCCTGAGTTTATTGAATTATAGTGTAGTGCCTGTGCAAAACATCGTGGTCCGTCATGGGCCAGAGATCTATGGATTATGAGTTATATACAAGTAACAAGTAAGTCAGCAGTTTCGATTTAAGAATAAAGTGCCATTTTGTTATTTTGAGATACTGTGTAAGAGTTTTGAGAAAATTTATATACTGTGTTACTGTGTTTAAGTAATTGAGAAGAATTACTTATTATCTTGTGTTATTTCATTAAGAGTACAATGTTGATAAAAGGTGCACTTAAAGAGGATTTAAAGCTATTGGCTTTAGAACTGAATATAGAGTTAAGTGAAAAGATAACTGTTACAGATTTAAATTTAGCGATTAAAAGTAGTGAAGCTTTTAAATCCGATCCAAATTCGGTAATAGAGTTGGGTAATTCCATAGTAGAGCATCGTAAATCTGAAGAAGCTAAAGTATTACAGTTAGAACAAATTAAATTAGAGAGATGTAAAACAGAATTGGAAATTGCTAGATTGCGAGCTGAAACAAAAAGTGTTAATAATGATCAAAACGAAAGTAAAGGAGAAAGTTCCGATTCCTTAGATTCCCTTATTAAAAGTATAAGAACATTAACATTGAAGGTTCCGAGTAAACCTGAAAACTGGAGTTATTTTTTCTCGTCTTTAGAAAGAGCTTTCGCGACAAAAAATGTGCCTGAGAAATCTAAAGCGGAAATATTGTTAAACTTGTTAGGGGAACGGGCTTCTAACATTATCGTGTATATTAGAGATGAGGAGCTAAGTGACTATGAAAAAGTAAAAGCTATTATTCTAAAAGAATTCGAACCTACACCACAAATTGTTTTAGAAAATTTTAAAAAGGCTCAACGCCTAAATGAGTCCCATGTGCAGTTCGTGTCGCGATTAACCACAAATTTCGAATATTACTTGAAATTGAGGAAAGTGTCTGATTTTGAAACTCTGAAGCAGTTAATAATATCAGACAAATTGTTTGAAACATTAGATCGAGAAACGTCAGCCCATATTTCTATAAGGCAAGCTGAAAGTTGGTTTCCGCCTCAACAAATGGCTAAGGAAGCAGATTTATTTTTCACATCTCGCGGAAAGTCCCTTGCCGCAAGTGTGCCCAGTTTTCAAAAATCTCGCAGCAATTGCAAAACGTCGAAAAATGTTTCAAAGGTATTCCTTGCCGATGTAAAAGGATTAAAGTGTGTTCTTTGTGAGGAAAATCATTTTTTGGCAAAATGCCGAAATTTCTTGAAACAACCGGTGAATGATCGGGTTGAAATCATCAAAAGTCATAAATTATGCTTTAATTGCCTAGCATTAAACCATTCCGTCAAAAACTGCAAATCAAAGTTTTCGTGTTCCGTTTGTAGGAAAAGACACCACATGACATTGCATTTTCCAGTAGAAAATAAATCATCGAAAGCGAAGGAAAAAAATAAAAACGAAACAGCGAGTAGTTCCAGTGTGCTTTCCCCCCTAGCGCCAGACTTTCTGCCTAACAGCGGTAATACTCTACTTACAGCGACTAGTCTAAACAGATCCAGAAAAAGTGTTCTTCTGAGCACGGCTATTTGCTTTATTAGTGATAGTATGGGTAAGCTACATCCAGTCAAAACATTACTTGATGGCGGCAGTACTTCATCGTGTATAAGCAGAGACTGTGCGAATAAATTCAACTTTGATTATGAGAAGGTAAACATTGCGATTTCCGGATTAAATGATTCCTTGTTTACAATTCGAAAAAGAGTTTCGGCATGCATTAGCAATAAAGATAAAAGTTACATGAGACATTTAGACTTATTAGTAGTACCAAAAATCACTCAAGATTTGATTCCTTCAAGGAAAATTGATATTAAAATGCAGGATTTTTGTAACATAAAATTAGCTGATGAGAATTTTAATGTTCCAGAACGTATAGAGATGCTTTTAGGAGCTGAGGTTTTCTTTGAGATATTAAAATCTGAACAAATTCGCTATGAAAACACGAGTCTTATTTTACAAAACAGCGTGTTCGGGTTTATAGTGTCGGGAAGCGTTACATCAGAACAGAGCCGCGTACATTGTGGGTTAATGAAACCATTTAATGACTTAGAACAAACAATGAGAAAATTTTGGGAAATAGAGAATGTTGAAATAGTCATTCCAAAAAATAAAGAAACAGCAATATGTGAAGAACATTATGTGCAAACTCATAAGCGGGATGAAGAAGGGAGATACATTGTAACAATGCCACAATGCCACTAAAGGAAGATCCTATTTGCTTAGGAAATTCAAAGGATGTTGCGCTTGAGAGATTAAACTCCTTATGGAAAAGATTAGTTAAAGACCCTGAATATTAGAGTCTGTATCAGGATTTTTTAATGGAATATGAATAGCTAGGGCATATGACTGAGGTTGAAGAGAAAAATGAGCCTAGGGTAGTGTACTATATGCCACATCATGGGATATACCGACCTCAAAAAACAACAACTAAATTGAGAACAGTGTTTAATGCATCATGTTTAACATCAAATGGAATTTCGCTAAATTCTTTACAACGTAATGGAGGGGTTATTAAAGATGCTCTCTTTTCAATCATGCTTAGATTTAGAAAGTACCAATTCGCATTTACGGCGGATATTAGAAGAATGTATAGAATGATTAAAATTAACCCTGAACAGAAATGCTTGCAGCGAATCCTGTGGAAAAAAGAAAATGATGCACCTGTGAAAATCTACGAGCTTAATACTGTGACTTACGGTACAGTTAGTGCGCCATACTTAGCTATGAGAACTCTTAAACAATTGTCGATTGATGAAGGTCCAAAATTTCCATTAGCTGCGCCAGTCTTACTTAAAAACTTTTATATGGATGATGTGCTTAGTGGAGCGGAATCTTTGAGTACAGCTAAGGAGCTTAAATCTCAGTTAACTGCAATATTGAAGAGTGCAGGAATGACACTGCACAAGTGGTGCAGTAATCATGCTGAACTTGCGGAAGAAGATCACTCCTATTCCTTTCCTAATGAAGCAGAATCTACAACACTTGGAGTGTCTTGGAGGTCTAGAAGAGACTGTTTCTGTTTTAGAGTGAAACTCGATAATGACATAGTTGTTACCAAACGACAGATATTGTCCACAATTGCAAGATTGTTTGACCCGATTGGTTTACTAGGGCCAATCATAAGTAAAGCCAAAATATTCCTCCAACGGTTGTGGTTGTTAAAACTGAATTGGGATGAAGCACTACCAAAAAAGGAAGCTGATGAATGGAAGAAGTTCTCTACTGAACTGGAAGTTTTAAGTAAAATAGAAATTGAAAGGTTTATTCTTATTGCAGAAGTAGACTATGTGGAACTTCATGGATTTGCAGATGCCTCTGAGGTAGCATACGGAGCAGCCATATATTGCAAGTGCCGTTCGAGAGATGGAGAAGTGAAGACAAGGCTAGTGACGAGTAAATCCAGAGTCTCGCCAATTAAACGAGTTACTATTCCGAGACTGGAGCTTTGTGCGGCAGTCCTACTTGCAAGGTTGATGGTTAGAGTAATATTTGCATTAGAGATTCCTGTGAACAAAGTTTATCTGTGGAGTGACTCCATGATCGTGCTTTCATGGATACAAAAGGAACCTTACCAGTTGAAGACATTTGTTGCAAATCGAGTGGCAACAATTCAAGAGTTGACTAATGGTCATCAATGGCGTCATGTGTCTTCAAAGGAGAATCCGAGTGACCTTATATCCCGAGGTTTGGATCCCAGTAAACTTCTACAAAATGATATGTGGTGGAAAGGCTCTCTGTTCCTGAGATACGACGACTACCCAAATAGAGAGATTCCGGTGGAAGTCATTGTGAAAGACTTTCCAGACGAACTTAAAATCCTTAGTGACTCTAATATTTTTCTTAATGTGAAAGCTAACCCTTTCATTGAGGATTTCTTAAATTTAAGTAACAATTACACTAAAATTATTCGTGTTTTAAGTTTTATTTTTAGGTTTGTAAACAACTGCAAGGGGAAGGATAAGGTTTCAGGTCCTCTTCAGAGCTCAGAATTAAAATTGTCTGAACTTAAACTGATTAAGCTAATTCAAGATAGTGAATTTAAAAAAGAAATCTCAAGCCTTGAAAAGGAGGGTAAGGTACCTCCAGATAGCAAGGTAAGAAGTGTTTTTCCATTTTTAGATCAATATGGAATTTTAAGAGTTGGAGGCAGATTAGCTAATTGTAAGTTGAATTTTGATAGAAAATTTCCTATAATCTTACCAAAGAATCATAAGTTGACTAATCTAATTATTGTGATGTTTCATAAGAAATACATGCATATTGGTCCACAAGGCTTACTGTCTATTGTTAGACAAGGGTTTTGGCCCTTAAACGGGCGCAACACTTATAGAAAAATAGTACATGAGTGTGTCTTATGTTTCAAAGCAAAACCAGTGCCCTGTCAACAACTTATGGGTCAACTCCCTCAAGAAAGAGTCAGCCCGAATTTTCCATTCAATTGTGTTGGAGTTGATTTTTTTGGTCCTTATTTTATAAAATACCCACATCAGAGAAAAGGTCGCCTTAACAAGGTGTATGTGTGCATTTTCGTTTGTTTTGTTACCAAAGCTTGTCATCTTGAGTTGGTAACAGACCTGTCTAGTCAAGCATTTATTGCAACCTTAAAGCGTTTTTTCAGCAGGAGAGGCAAGTGTGCACGCATATTTTCAGATAACGCAACCAATTTTGTTGGTAGTAACGCAGAATTAAAGAAATTGAATAGGCTAGTCAGCAAACCAGATGATGAATTAGGTAATTATTTATCGAGTGAGAGTATTGATTGGTCGTTCATTTCCCCTAGAGCTCCCAATCATGGAGGTCTTTGGGAGGCAGGTGTCAAATCTGTTAAGTTTCATTTGAAACGTGTAGTAGGCAATTTGAAACTAACCTATGAGGAGTTTCTTACAGTAATTGCTCAAATTGAAGGCATTTTGAATTCTAGGCCCTTGCATCCTTTATCATCTGAACCAGAGGATTTTGATATCTTAACACCAGGCCACTTCTTGATAGGCAGACCTATCACGGCTATTGCAGAACCTAATATTTTAAACGGTAACGATAATATATTAAAGAGCTGGCAAAAATTGACTAAAATAGTACAAACAATTTGGAAGTATTGGAGAAATAACGATTTGAGTGCAATGCAAGGAAGAACTAAATGGTTCTTTGAAAAAGACAATGTCAAGGTTGGAACTATGGTAATTTTAAAGACTGATAATGTTCCTGTATGTAACTGGCCTCTTGGCAGAATCGTAGAGATATTCTTAGGTAAAGACAATAAGGTTAGAGTAGTTTCAGTGAAAACGAAAGGAGGTATTTTTAAGCCATCAATTAATAAAATTTGTCTTTTACCTATGCCAAATTAAACAAAAAGTATGTTTGTAATTAATTATTGTATTTTCTCATTATAGTAGTTTGATTTTGTTGATGTTATTATTTGATGTTTACAATTATTTACCTGTATTTCGTATTGTCACTCTGTGTAATTTTTTATTGTAAGATTTAATTTTGAATGATTACATCATGTCAAGGCGAGCGGTATGTTGCGCCTGCGCACGCATTTCATTACTAGCGTCGGCGCATGCGTCTTGAGCTCTTGGAGTTTGTGACATGAGATTGTGAGCTAAGAGCGTGTGAGAGAATTCGTGGCTTCGAGTGGCCATGAACTATGTAAATTAATGAGAATTAAAGTGAGATATAATACAGTCCATTGTTCCTGAGTTTATTGAATTATAGTGTAGTGCCTGTGCAAAACACTCCGTTTATTAGGGCTGTAAAAATTCTTTTTATAACAACTTATAAATAATAGTACATGACTGTGATAAATAGGATTGTAATATTTAACAAAAATAAGCGGCAACAGTAAGACAGAGTTCTAAAGATTTTTAAAGTGTATGGAATTAAAAAATTGTAGTTTTATATAGTTGGATGAAGCGGATGTAATGTCCCATTATGTAGCGAAAAATCTTATGTAGCGAATATTGTTATTTTTTACATTATTTTTATATTATTTCTAAGCTGCGATACACAAAGACTCTATCGATGCACTCGACGACCAACGCGGCACTAAACTACTCTTCGCAGCAGGTCAAGCATATGTCTCCTTGAGTCGTGTGAAATCATTAGATGGAATATTAATTGTAGAACTGGAAAGGTTCCTTGCAATAACGAAGCATTACAAGATATGGATAGAATGAGAAATTATACATCACCATCAACTTCATAAATTAGAAACGAAAAATGTTAATAAAAAGTAACTAAAATGAAATTTCTCTTTGTTCACCGAAGTAAGAATTGACTTTATTTTTTTTATATTACTTGTTTTATTTATTTCAACTCTTAGCATACTAGGAAAAATATGATTTTTATGTTTCTGCGTTTGAATATTTTGCAAACAACAAGTTTTCATGATTTTCGCATACACATCTCAACAGCCAATCAGAAGACTTCTACTGAGACATATCTTTGACTCTTCTGATGGACTTTCTGCACATTTTTAACTTGTAATTACTTATTTATTTTTTGTATGTAGTCTTTTTAATTGTGAGACAAATGCACTTTGATGATTTTACGCACTGAATATTTGCAAAAAGGCACACTGCTCCAGAAACTTGGACGAACATCTCTCCAGCCTACCAGATGCCTCTACAGCCTCACATGACAAAGCAGTCACGTCCTCTTTCATCTTGTATCTTGTCCTCCGGCCACACTCATGCATTTCCTTTACCTGTAGTGTCCTTAATAATTCCAGACACAGCTTGCTGTCTGCAAGCTACACAAGGCAGTAGTTAGAAAAGGAAAGAGAAAGCACTCCAAATCTGTGCTTCAATATCAGATGCTGTGTGATCTGCGGCAACAACCACCGACGTGTCGAATGTTTTAATCCAAAGGAAGAATGTCCTGTTTGTATTTTCTGTGATGGATTTCATGTTAGCAGCTATCACGGTTGCTCAGAATATAAAAAAAAATTTGCCAAAACCTCCAAAATATTGAGCAAAAAACAGTACGTCAAATCTCGAAGACCAAAAGAAGCTTTCCTGAACTATCAAGAAACTCCACAAAAAAAAAAAAAAATAAATAAAAATTCAAATGAAGAAAGCTCAATTGATATAAACCGAATAAGCATGATGAAAGAAATGTTTTCCATTTTAAAGGCCTGATATAAGCAAATTCACCCAGGTAAATACGGATTACCATTCTAAAAGCAACAGAATGTTCCTGAATTTGTTCGTTCAAGACGATACCGAAGACTAACAGGGAAAACGCAAACTAACACTAATTTTTAAAATAATCTTCGAAGTTATTAAAAGCATGTCATTTAAAAAATTGTACTTTTGGATATATTATATGTTCATTTATTGTTAAAAGATTCATTTATTGCTAAAGGGTTTATTGTGTTCGAAAATAAACAGTTTCAGAATCTCTGATTTTCAGAATATATGCAATCTGTTAATTGCCATTTTTTTCATTTAATTTAATTTCATTTAATTTAATTCTGATTTTCAGAAATCTAATCTGTGAATTGCCATTTTCTTTTCATTTGTAAGTCATTTATTCTATAATGAGGAATATGTTTATAATTTTTCCTCATTATAGAATATTCAAACGATACATATTTTGAAAGTATTATTTTATAAAACTTATTAGAATATTAAAATATTATTATCATTTTCAATATTTTTATTACATGTAATTCTAATAATTCTTATAAAATAGTACTTTTAAACTATATAACTATGTATTAAAATATTATTATCATTTTAAATATTTTTATTACATATACATAAAAATTAAAAGTAATAATTTTCTTTAAAAATACTAAAAATTTTCAAACCTTTCATAAAATTAAAAGAATTCAACCTTCATCTGTGGAGGTTGAACTCTTTTAATTTTATGGATTATTATTTCATCTGTGGAAGATTAAATACATCCTGCTATGAAATCAAAGTTTTCATTATTCATGGTTTATGACTATTTCGTTTCATTGTGGAACACATATTTTGTCAGCGAGTTGAAGGGCTATTAACTTGTTTTTTTCCCCTTAATGTTATGAGTGATAAAAATGTGTTTATTCGAAAGATCGCTCGCTACATCTGGAAGAAATCGCTTTCCGCGTTGAGGAAGTTTACAAACTCATGAACTAAACTGAAGATATCATACTGCTGAAAATCTGTTTCCTGATGCATAAAATGTTTATATTCAGCATTCTTCATATTATTGTCTAACTGTAATAAATTTACAGGCTGTTCGCACAAAGCCGAAAATGATGAAGTATCATTGAATGAATCAGAGTTATTCCATAAAGTTCTTTCAACTTCTATTTCATGTTCTTGTACCTTTAATGCATTATGATAAGCACTTCCAGAGGTTACAACACTCTTTTTCACATTTTGGAATCAAATATGTAGAACCAGATAGATATTTCAGGGAACAAAGGAGCAGTAATTACATACTGGTATGTTTTAGACGCATTTTTGGCGATGTTTCTCTCAATACATATACCACATAATTTACACAGATTCAGAATACAACAAACAACTGGCTAATTATCTAACGCAATTACATCTTTACATGAGCTTACCTTGGACAGAGTACACTCTTCACACACACGCAAAAGTTAAAAAGAAAAAAAAAAACTTTTAAAAAATTCTGAAAGCTTTCAGATTTTATATTACGCCTAAAGCGGCGTTTTTTAATATGTTTGTTTGTTACCATTATTTATTAAATATCGTATTTTTTGCGCTTAAACCACATAGAAATCAATTCAACAGCAATATCACAAAATATTTCGAAACAGCATATCTTTAGAATTTCTAATAAACAATCTCGCGCGCTGGAGATAAAAATGTTCTTTTTTACTCCACAGTGTTGCCATTGCTCGCTTTGAAATCGTTGAATCTGTTAATAAAAAATGTGTTTGTTTCTTAGAATGGAAAACAGATAATACAGCAAATTCGAAATTTCAAATTCGGGCTTCCAGGTGCCCAGAGTCAGGTGCAGGATTACGTTATTCCAAATTTGATGGCTCTAGGTACCGTCGTTTTTTCACAATGCGAGAAGCATACATACATGCTCACTCTCCTTTATTTAATAATGCATGGCTATAGTATTTGGTGGCAACAATTTCAAAAGTGATTCAACCATTTAGAGTGATACAACGCAAAATCCTGTTTCGAAAGTAATTAGCCTTTCTGAGCTCATATTCCTATGGGCTAAGGGGAAAAGGAGGGAAGAGTTCTATACCTCCTGTTCTGTTTGGTCGATTGATAAAATTTAATTTGCGGTTTTCATGTCACAGAAGCGCGACATAAACACGACATATATATTATACTTATGTACACCAATTGCTCTAATATAGGTATTTTGACACAAAATCGAACATATTGTTTTGAAACATTTTTCACATTTTGGCACAAATTTTTCTGAAATAACATACCGATTTTTCCCCATATTTCGATTCTACGACTTAAATTATATCTAAATATTAAATTTTGTAAAATTTGTTGAAGAACTTTCCACGAAATTAAAAAATTTCTCTTTTTTGAGTTCGTGCCCAGAATAATGCCTTTCGTTAAATTCTTAATTTAAATTAACATATTTTTTTTTCCTCTTTTACTTCCTTGTAGGAAGTAAAAAGGAAGTATTGTAATCGCGAAATGTTTCAGGCAGCATATTTCAACGAAAATGTCCATTTTGACCGCTCTCGAATGCAATTTAACGATGTTTTTGCGTGATATCTGTACGTAAGGACAAAATAAAAGACTCCTCTCCTTTATAAAAAATTATAAAACATTATAAAACCGCTTTAAAATAAATTCTGAAGTTCCGTTTTATAAAAAATTATAAAACCGCTTTAAAATAAATTCTGAAGAGAATTTTTCTGTCTGTACGAACGTTGTATTTATCTCTCATAACTCAAAAACGAGTAGCCTCAGAACTTTGAAATTTTGTATATAAGACTGCTACAACATGTAGATGTGCACCTCGTATTTTGGTTGCAATCGGCCGCACCAAACGTATATAAATATATTTATATATATACCACTCTGTTACCCGGCTCAGTGATCTCAGTTTCTTTACTCTTATATATTTGTTGCTTTAAAAATAATTGAATTATGTTATTTTTATCTTCCGGTTAAGGTTTTTATGCCTTTAATAAATCTGTATGCGATATTTTTAGAATTATCAACAATTTTAAAGTTGTTTAAGTGCCGCTAAGCCTTTTTTTTTATGGCGGCCATTGATTGTTTACATTTAAAACAGCAGACTAGTGGATTTGTTGCCAGTCTAGAGAAACTTAGCTTCGCAACAACAAAGATAACGCCTTCATTTATTATTGCCAATTAAATCATGCTTAATCCTTTCTGGAATTTTTTCGAAGAAATAAGTGTTTAAGATTTACTTCGTAATTTTTAATATAGATATTTTGAGTTTTTATGTATTTTTGCCTTCTCGCAAAGTGAGAACTGAATTAATTGAATGAGAAATACTCAATCGTCTGTGAAAACCTGTTTCTTTTTTATTTTGTTTGCTTAATTTCTTTTATACATCATTCTAGCTTTATTATGGTATTTGAATAGAACATGTGGCAATGATTACATAATTCTATTTTTTAAATGATATAAATTTTGTGCATCATGAGTTATAATATGAACGAAATATAATACTGTTAAGTGAATCTAGCGCCACAGTGTCGCTATGGTAAACAAATACTAGAGTGAATTTTAAAGAATACATTTATTCTATTGTGGTTTATGTGCTGTCGGCGAAGTAGATTTAATTCAATCCAATAAGTTTAAGTGAAATGCAAGAAAAAATGCATATAATTTAATATTCCGTACAAGGAAGTCATGAGGTATACACATCAGATTTTTTCATTGTGATTGATCGAGAAAAAAGGTGAATCGTTCATTATTTCAAATACTTTTAACAAAGTTCTTAAGGCAGATTTGGCGTTAATATAACTTAGAATAAATGTATTAAATTTCAAAACACGCTAATACATAAAATTAACGTATACCTTCGAAAATTTTGAATAAAAGAACTCGAATTGTTTGCAGTTGGGCTTAGAAATACATCTACTTTAAGGTGATGGCAAAACATTTATAGGTTAGAGTTCATTTTCTTTCGAAAAATTTATAAAAATTCCTAAAAAATACAAATTTTAAGAATAAATCAGAAAATATCTGCGAATTTTATTTGGATTGAACCTAAATTTTAACTGGGAGAGAAGGAATTAATTAAACTTAATAAAAAATAGATATTAATAAATATATAGTAATTCAATTAAAATTAAGAGCTAATGTTTTAAACGTGCGATTTTTACAATATTTGGCACAAAGCATAATTTGAGCCGTAGAATCGAAATATGGAAAATACTAGGTATGTCATTTCATAAAAGGTCCGATTTTATGTCTAAATACCTATGTTAGAATAATACTATGAATTATCCCAAGTCGCGATTTCGAGATATGAAAAGCGTAAATTAAATTTTGACTCGGCCCAGCAAAATGGGAGATACAGGAGTTGTCCCATTTTTTTTTTTTTTTTTTTTTTTTTTTTTTTTTTTACATATTATGAACGGATTTGAGCGCTAGCGAACAAACGATTTATTGATTAGCTAAGATAATTTGCCGGTATGTTAATGACACAGCTAAGATTCGAGTTCAAGCTAGGTATTTAGTGATAAGAATTTTTTTGGAAATACATTTGATAAAGCGATCTTGGTCAGTTGATGAAACAAAAATCTGTTTTAGCAAAATTATTTAGTAACTAAAATACGTCTTAACAGTTAGTCTGTAAGATAATTAAAATTCCTTGTTTAATTGTATTCTCCAAAAGTACTTACACCCATATGGGCATCGGCAAGGCCTACTGTTAAAGGAACGATCGACGCTGTTTAATATAGAGCCTCTAAAATCATCACTGGAGCTGTTTCATCAACGAATAACATCAAAATTGAAAAGGAATGCGGCCTCGCCCCCTTGGAGAGCAGAAGAAAATTAATAACAATTAAATTTACCAACAAAATACAAACCCTTGCTGAACATCATATCTCAAGTAGAACCTTCAGGGCATGGAGTGACAATTGCAGGCTTAAGAGATCCTCAACCCTCCAACAGGAACAAGATATCAGAAATGACATCAACCTCAAATATGAGACTCTCAAAATTTCCAAAGAGCCTTACAACATTCTATGCCCTCTCCACCAAACAAAAATTTATTTAAATCTCTTACAGCCTTGTACCAAGAAAGATCCCACCGCAATAATCAAAGAAAAGGGTGACCATACCATTGAGGAACTCACGTCCTTAACTCAAGATCTAACGATCGCCGACACAGACGGCTCTTCCGACTCCAATCTGAACAGAGGAGGAGCGGGAGTCTTTTTTATCGGACCAGACGGAGTACAGAAATGCCACAGTATTCCTGTTGGGAAAATCTCCACAACTATACATGCGAGCTCGTCGCCATCAAAAGTGCTCTGGAGATTTATCTTTCTAAAGAAGACTAGAGTTCCAAGGCAATCATCATCTTCTCTGACTGCAGATCAGCATTGCAAGCACAATCATTGCTGCCCAAAGATCCTGCATCTTACAATGGACACCGGCTCATGTAAATATTTTTGGTAATGAGAAGGCCGATGAGCTTGCAAAGTCATCTTGTGATTCTCCTCAGCCATCCAAATGCCTAACCCTCGTTGATGCCAATGCAGTTGCCAGCCAAAGACTAATCGGTCAAGTTAAAGGAAACTCCATCCCGGAATTGAATTGTGACAGAGCCATATCGACTATCATAACTAGACTTAGGAGGGATGAGGATTTCTGCAGACAGACAGCGTAGTTACACCAACATTTGTTCTCATTGCTCAGATGACATCCCACTGTCTCGCCATCACATCTTCAGCTGCCCAGCAATCCAGGCCAGACTGTTTGACATCGGCATTGAAGACCCAGTGGACCTACTTTATACTGATAGAGCTGCGGAGGTTGCAAAAGCTGTCTTTGACAGCTTCGGAGCTTTATAATTGCACTTTGTCATAGACACGACATCATCATCAACAAAATTTTATAATTTGAAAATTAAACAGTTTTAGTAGAGGTAACGAACTGCAGTTACTCATCTTTGTTTTTCTATAAGAAAGCTTAATTAATTAATGATATTTGTTATATGCGTTTAAAATTCTATAAGTTTATAATTTTATTAACGCTATATCTAGCACTATTTTTCTACTCGTTTTCAGTTTAAATTCCCTTCTTATTTTTTCAGCAAAAATTTATTTGTTAATTAAAAAATATGACATATAAAAGTAAAAATATTCCGCATTCCTTCTTGTGCTCATAAATTATTACGTGAGCATACGAATATTTTTAAAGCCTGGAGAAATGCATTACTACAATGTTATCGTTTCGCGATGATTTGTAGGTGCTTTATGTTTTACCACAATATTTTGGAACTGCGATGTTTTGTTTTTGCTATCTATTCTCCCACAATGTTTTGTACGACGAGGTTTTCGCCTTAGTTGTTTTCTTCGCGATGCGTTCGGCGGACACCTATTTTGGATTTGAGAGACATGTTTCTAGATTTTAACACCTAAGAATAATCTTAAAATTGAGTCCCCAAAAGAGTTTAGTATATATTTTTTGTTTCGTACCTATCATATTTTACCAAGACAAATGCCTCAGTTAGTCTATATTCTGTCACGCTGAGCTGAATATATCAATGCAGATGATACCTTATGTTCTTCAGAATACATATGTAAATTTTAATTTATTATAGGAAAGTTTCAATGCAATATCAACTCTAATAGCTGAACTGCAAGATGAGTTAAATGATGTCTTACATTCCCAGGAAAATCTAAATAGGCTCTTTAAAACTTCCGTAGAAATTTCATGCACAATAATTTTTAATATATCTGTTGTGTTACTTCCTTGTATGGCTTATTAAATTATTCACATTTTTTTTCATTTCATTTAAACATTTCCTCGAATTTCATTAAAGATATATGTCTCATTTAATTAATTCAGTGTTCCCTTCGCCACAAAGAAAAAATACATAACAATTTCAAAACATCATTAAAAATTGTAAAATACAGAAAAAACACCAAATACAGTTAAAAGAAACATTAGAGCCTCTACCAAAAGCAACCAATTCGGCCAGCTGGCAATAAAACAGGTTTTTAGGTGCGCAAAATTGAAAGTGTACTTTTGATCCCACTAGGCAGTTGACAGTTGAGAGCAGACTCTGAGACTATTCGGCTTACTTAGACTATTCGGGTCTAGTCCAGGAACCCACTAGGCAAAAAGACATTGAATTTCCACTAGAGAAAAAGACACTGAATTCGGTGCACCAACAGACTTAATTCAGTATTCTACTAACAATTTCATTATAAACAAATGGCGGCCTCGTTAGGCTTAGCACTACTTAAACTTTTTAAATTGCTGATAATTCTACAACCATTACATGCACATTAACTAAAGACATAAAAACATTAATCGGAGCATACGAACAACATAATTCAATCATTTTTAAAGCAAAAAATGTACAATTTACCAACATATAAAAATAAAATAACTGAGTTCCCGAGCCGGGTTACGGAGTGACCGAATATACACATATATATATTTATCCGTTTTGGAAGCAAGAGTCCTTTATTATGTCTGTACGTACAGATGTCAAGCAAAATCTCCGTCTAAATGAATTCGAGAGAAGTCGTAAAGGGTATTTTCGTTGAAATACGATACTCGAAATATTTTGCGGTTACAATACTTCCTTTGCTTCGCACTGACACATTGATCCAAAAGAACTAAAAGTATAAATATGTGAAAGCTCATAGTTTCCTTATTATTAAATATTACAGAGGTATGCAACAAAATCTCTGTTTCAGAGGGTTTACTTTTCAATCAAAGACAAAAAGTATTTTCTATACTTAAATACTAACCATGATTCTGTTGCAAGCCTACTTAGCTTGAAAACCTGTGTGTAACTGATTAGAGTACTAAATTTTCATTGCATAACATAGGAGAAGTAGAGATTGAAATTCTAACAACATCCTAACATTCACATTTGATGCACTTCAAGGAAACGATTAACAACATTATGGATTCACCATCCTTCGGTAAATGCGTTTTATTACGTAGGATAAGATAGGAAACGAATTGCTTTTTTCTTCGTGTGCGATGTTCGAGTTATCAAGTACAAATGTTTGCATTCCTAGGTTATATCTACATCAAAGTCTACGTGCACATAATGACATTTATTACATGGTAGACGAATATTTTGACCTCCATATAGCTGAAACGTTCCATGCTTAGAACTGAATGATGGATGCTTTATAAAAGTCGATCATTCAGTTCCCTGTCCATAAATGTCTTTACCCGGTTTTTATTTACAGAACTATTAATCGAAAACGCATACTTTCAGTTAGAAAATATTTTAAATAACGTAAATTATCGTGTTTTAGCATTTTTAAGCATAAAGACATCAACTTTGTAAACACTGCGAATTCTAACTTCTTGCACATTCCTTTGGTCCCTATACTTAGAAATAATTTTGTACTTGTTATAAAGAATAAAACGCAAAAGGTTTGACTCAAAACCAAAACTACCGAAATATAACTAACTGACCGATATATTTAATTTCAAAATTTGTGAATTTTGACATCATTTTCAAATTTTACTATCGAGTCGTTTAATGCATAAATTAGAACAATTCGAGCTTTTTTTTTTTTTTTTTTTTTCTTTTTTTTTTTCCATTTCATCTGAGTTAAATTCTTTCGGGATTTTTTATAACTTTTTAAACTTTTTTACATTTGGTGTGAATTTCCTCATATGTAATTTATAAAATTATAAAGTTTGAAAGACGTTGGCTGAAAATACGTTAATATTCTCTAATACGTTGTCTGAAATTAATACTGTTGGCAACGTACCAATACTGAAGGCTGCCAGTATTTTTCTGAGACACTGAATTCTATGTGATTCTCGGAATAAGATCTCCAAATTAAAAAATTTTATTTTGATCAATATTTTTTACAAGAATGTGCATAGAAATATTAAACGGTTAATACCTTAACATCAGATTTTTTTTCTAAATTAATAGATTAAGTGTGTACAAATACAAACATTTCTTTGTTCAGTTTGTGTACGGAACCTTAATATGATCTGTGAATTTAATATCAAATATGTCGATCAGTTTTTGGTCGTACGGGAGTCGAACATTTTGTATTTTATTTTTTATAATGAGTACAAAATGTTCCTAAATATAAGGGCAAGAATTGGGGGAACATATAAAATGTTAGATTTCACAATTTTTACAAAATTGATTTATTTAAATTTAATAATGTCAAAAATTTGGAAAATTTAAAACATTTATGTAACTGAAAGTACATGCTACTATACCATACTTTGCAAAAATAAATGCCGGATAAGGATCTTTGTGAATACTGTGTATAACAACATTATATTTTAGACATAACATGTTTTTTGCTAAATTTGACCACGTATGTACACCATTAATTATTACTGCTATTTATGAATTGTTATAATTTAATTTAGAACGCCTTCTGTTTTAATAAAATTGTAAATATCCTTGAATTATTTTTGTCATTTACAGACAATTTAGAAGATAGAAATCAAATCTTGAAGCACGAAATTGTTTCAAACCTGCAATGCTTCTGAAAGACTACAAGCGGTGTAAAGTATTTTATAAATATTATGATAAACAACAGGAAATTTGAATCAAATCTTAAAATCCTAGAACTGCAAATTAAATCCAGTTGGAAGTATAAAAATTGCATTATAATATAGCTATTATTGTAATTGCTTCTTATTAATTCTTCGATCTTTAATTCAATATTAGTTATTTATTTCATTATAGTTATTAGTTATATTTTATAGTTATTATTAATTTTAGTTATTTCATCTTATTATTTCGATTTTAGTTAAAATTTCATGCTTGCATAGATACATGAAAGCATTAAGTATTAAAAATAAACTCAATCAATTGATATAAAAAATTCTTCTCAAATCCTTCACAGCATTAATAGCAAAATTATCACAATTACAGATTTAATAACAAAATTGAGGAACTGGAAGTAATAATCACAATAATGATGTCATGATAGCAATGAGATTTACACAGCGATTACATCTGACGCCTAAAATGCATATTTCTGTTGTTATCAGATGGTACCATTCGTAAAACTATTTATTGATAATCATAATCGACCAAAAATTATTACACGATTAATTATTTGGCCCTATTTAGACTAAATAAATGATGAGCAATAATTCAACTTGTTCTAAATTTTTTCATGAAACCGATATTGTGCTTTATACTCAAAACAATTTATTAATAATGGTCCAATAACTTTAGGAAATTAGCTAGAGTGACTAAGTGAAAAATAAAGCACTTCCTTGAATATAAAACAGGGCAATTCGGCTTCACAGCCAGAACAGTATTCAATGCTTTTCATGGCCACGGTTTTTCTCTTTTATTATTTTGGTACCGAATGACAAAATACATATTTCGAAGAGGCCTTTGTCATCATCTGAAACTATTACAAAGACGCTTAATTACGTTCTGTATTACTATGACGTTATCTACGACATTCTTTATTACATAACATTTCGACCTCAGATGATGCTCAAAATGTTCTGCTTAATTAATTGAACTCTATAACTAATGATACTGGTGTTAGAAAGGTATTATTCTAAACACTGTGTTTGTCAGTAAGTATTAACCTCAGTCCAAAAACGAAGTTAAACGATATAAACTTAGGTAGAAACTTAGTAGTATATTGAATAGGGTAGAAACAGATAGACTCACGGGATTTTTGATGTACCAGCAAAATCTTATCTGAGGATTGTTGTTAAGAAATTTTCTGAAGGAAGATCAAGTTACTAGATGCTTCAGAACAGGTCATTATGATCACAATAGCAAATCATGACTGTTGTCTGACTTTAACATCCTAACACAACCGCATTAGTAACTTGGCAACGTTCATTAGAGTTGTCTATTCCAATGAGAACTATATACATCCAGACAAACAGAACATAGGAAATTATGCGGTTACCCACCATAACTTCCTATACCCAAAATCTCCTATTTCCTGTATCTCACGAACTATTCCTCCTATTCTCTGAACTCCTATTCCCTGTAGATCCCGAACGATTAACCCCAACAAACGTGAAGTGAATTATCGCCTGTCTCTAGAATAACTGCAAGCCATGGGAAGGTTTTTAAAAAGAAATTATAACATCAGTGCACGTTCTTGTCTTAAAAAAAATGAACTAGAACTCATGGCAATGCAATTAAAGGAAGAGTAAATTTCTCTTTAAAACGTAAGCTAGTAGTCAAAGATTATTCAATTAAATTTTAATCAAGCTGATTCGATAACTCTACTGTAGCGGAGTAACAAATTCAAATGTCGGCACCGCCAATGTTAAACCGAATACTTACAAACTTATCAGCTAACGTAACGAGTTGGAAATAGCTAACGTAAAGTCTCCGCGAAAGGAAGAAACATGCTCTGGTTTATACACCAAAAACAGCAGTTTAAATTTTAATTTGCATCCTGGTAAAGAAACGGAACGAAGAAGTTATAGTAAAGGCTGAAATTATAAATAACTTATTCCTTTCAAACAATAACATTATAAATGCATATGATCTTTATGCAAAATAACTGTTTTATGAATGCCACTGACATATCACAAAGATGCAAAGACCACTTACGATATTGTTTGAAAACTGATGTTGAATCTTTCAACAGTGGAGCAACGTTTTGCTCATAGATGAATCTCTGTTCAGCTTGTTGATCAATTCAAGACAATAAATACGTCTGGAGAACACCAACAACACAATACAGGTTAGAAAATGCAGTCGAAGGAGAACGATTGAAGGTTATAGTACCATGGTTTGGAAAGCGTCTTTATTGGAAAATCTTATCCCTCTTCAGTGTTCGATAACTTAGCTTTAACTGCTATAGTACACAAGGATACTATCCTCTCTTCATACGCAGGACAATTCCAAAGTACAATAACCCCAGAGTTTCTTCTAATAGATAATTATGATCACCCACATTGAGCTGACCGGCAGAATAATGTCTCGAATCAAAGGATATTGTTAAGAAACCTGTTCTGGCATAATCACCTGATCTCAATCTAATACAAAATGCTAGGGTTGGTTTTGGTTTATTGAGATTATAGCAAAGCACACTAGGGTTACCTGCCTAAAGGGAGGGATGCCTTCGTGGAAGACTTTCTAAGGGAAACTGGCTCGTATACACGTTACACATGGGGAAAACCACGAAAACACCCATGCAGCCACCCCGTTCGCGGGACTCGGACCGAACTACCAGTGTTCAGCGACTTTACCGCTCGGCCGCTGGTGGGCCAGGATGCTAGGGATGTTGTCGGACCACACAAAAGCTAAAATGGTATTCTAGACTACGAATGGAATTTTTCACCACAAGAAATCTTGGGCGGTCTTGTGGATAGAATGTCTGTATGTTTTGAGGCCTAATTTCAGTCAGATGCCTATTACCTTATTTTCATATATCAAGAAATTTTTTATTTAATAATTAACACCTACAGTATATTCATTTTAGGTCTCTTTTATTATTTCTTCAGTTTCTTTAATTCTCAATAGCACTACCAGATATATGATATTTTGCAACCTCTATCCAGAAAGTTCAGTGAATTACCTCATAGTGCTCACAATCGTAAGACTGTGCAACCGGCGCATCCGGCGCTGGCCAGGTCAACATTCGTGTGAACCAATTCCCGAGCGCTGGTGCTATGATTATGTTTACTGTGTAAAAACAGTTCATTTTAGAGTGAAGTTATTGTGTGTAACTCAAAATGGATCAGCGAACGAATGTTTTGTTCTGTTTAAAACGTGGAAAAGCAGGGAGGGGGACTCGTGAAATACTGATAAACGTTTATAAAGAACGTTCTGTCACATTTAAATGTGTGTATGAATGGTTCAAACGCTTCCGAGAAGGGAGGAACACCGCTGAAGACTTCCCTCAAAGTGGTCGGCCTGCAACTTCACGCATCCCCGACAACGTACAGAGAATGAAGGCATTTTTGGCCCAGGATCGGCGTGTTGCAGTGTAACTGATAACGAAAAAGTGGGTATTGGTCGTGAGACGGCTGACCTCATATAGACACCCACAATTTGGGTAAACGCAAGCTTTGCTCCCAACTCGTGACGGCGGAATAAATGCAACTCCGGCTTGATGCCTGTGGAGACCTCATCGACATGGCGAATCAAACACAAATTTCCTGAAAGCCATCGTCATGGCCGCTGGAGCCATAGTGGCTGAGGCACGACACCGAAGTCAATCGTCAGAGTATGGAGTGGCCAGGGCCACCGAAAAGCAAGAAGGTGCGAAATAAGAAATCCCGCATCAAGACAATGCTCATGGTGTCCTTCGACACTCGAAGCTCTTATTCATAAAGATTTGCTCCCTGAGGGCACCACGTTAAATGCTGCTCTACGTCCCAGACTTGTCTGCTGCAGACTTTTCTTGCTCCACAAACTTAAATCAGCCTTGAAGGGTCGGAGGTTTTCGGACATTTTGGATTACCAACGGAATGTTACGACCCATCTGAAGGTCATTTCTAAAGATGACTACGCCAGGAGTTTCCAGGACTAGCTGTTCCCAGATGTGTACCAACGGGGATTACTTCGAAGGACAGTAATAGCTGCTTTACGTAAGCCAGCAATCCATTGTAACTATAGGCACATTTCATCGAACTTTCTGAGCAGATGTATTTTATTCCTGGTTGCATGCAGAATAGTCATTTGTGATTTGACGTTACAGTTAAGCAATAGGTTTACAATAAGTTAAGCATTAGGTTTACGGTAGGTTAGACAATAAGCTTCAGTGGAGACCTTAAATACAGGAATCGTTTTAGATTGAATTATCCTTAACTTCGGGAATTAAGTATTTTGGAATTAAGTAGTAAATTATCCACTCAAACATAAGAGACGACTAAGGCAACCTAACAGTTACTGCGTAAGGTTCATATACCTAATCTCTTCAAATGAAAGGAGTAAAAAAATAAATGACTAAGTTATACTCCTTGCTTTTTTTAATTTCCCGTTTTTCTCTCCATTTTCTATTTTTTAGAATTTATTTTGATTTTTTAATTTCTCCTCATTGTTGGCAGTTTAGTATGAGATTGCTTTTACAATGAAATCAGCAAAAATGCCCACATCCATTTATTCTATGAACATCGCTTTAAATTATTTTTGTCTGTAGCAGTTAGTATTTTGCGTAAACGTCCATCATGTAACTCAGCAATTACTGTTAAAAATTCAACAATGTTTAAAATTATTTAACCTTACTGAATGTATAAAAACAGCAGGATTTATGGGAAATCCCGAACACATGAAATTTGAATTTCGTATTAGAATTCGTATCTTCATAATTTAAATTCAATTTCGAATCATACTATCAAAAACCTTTTAAATCTTCAGCGATGCCTGAAATTACGTTCGATAAGCAAATATAAATCCTGGGAGAACACATAAGTTGAAATTATAGACATATTAAATAGACAATGAAATGTAAATAATGTATCACTTCAGACAGATTTTAATGAAAAGCAATTTGGAAATTTTCTGATTGGCAAAAAGAGCATATCATTTCAAAAAACTGAGCGTCAATTTTTCCTTCCAAAATTGCTTTTTCATCGTTGACCTTCGTTGATTTCCAGTTTACATGTAATCAAAAATATATATAGGTAAAACGTGATAAATACATCTACTAAAGAGGATTTCAGATTTTAGTCTCGGATTTATTTGCTCTAAAAATGTTGCATGTCATTTAAACAACTATTTCTTCCATACGGTATTGATATTATTACAGATATACAATAAATTTCCTGGTTGGTATTTTCGAATGCGGTTACTTTTAGTGAAACTGAATTATACTAAACTAATATTAATAAAAAAATCTGAAATGATTCAGGTTTTAAATTACGTCTGAAAGGGCGTTTTCTAACGTTGTGTGCGTTACCTTTATTTATTAAATATCATGTTCTACATACTCAAATCCTAAAATTCAATTCAGCTGCAATATCGCAAAATAATTTTAAAATGGGCATATCTTCAGAATTTCCGATGCACAGATCCGCCCGCTGGAGATAAAAAGTTTTTTTTTTTTTTTTTTTTTTTTTTTTTTTTTTTTTTTTCCAGTATAGTGTTTCCATTGCTCGCATTGAAATCGTTGAATTTAATAATCAAAAACTCATAAATATTTTAAAGTATGAAATCGAAAATAAAACAAATTCCAAATTCCAAATTAGGGCTATCAGATGCCCATATTAGGTGAAAGATTACCTTATTCAAAATTTGATGGCTCTAGGTACCGTTGTTTTATCACAGTACTAGAAATATGCATACATTTATGCAGATTCTTCATTATTTAATTCCTTTAAATATAATACAGGGCGATAATATTTGGTAGCAACAATCTGAAAAGTGATTCGCCGTGTGTAGACTTCAACTCAAAATGCCAAAACGAAATTATTAGTCTTTCAGGGCAAATTGACCCTTTGGACTAAAAATAAATTTATCTAATATCAAAAGCATAGAGCTTTTTAATATTATATTTCTTATTTATTTGTAAAGAACATGATATTTTTGATTGGAATTATAGCATACTTTTCTGTTTATTAATATAGGAATGCCTTTTTCCTTCTCATCAAAATGCGTTTGTTTAAATATTTTTGCTATAATTCTATTACTCTAATAGAATTCTGTAAAAATCTATTTCTTGTACTATTATTGAAACGAAAGAAAGTATATAGCTTCATAATATTCATAATTTCATTCTTCTGTGTGTTATTTACTAAAGTTCTGGTATTTCATTTAATTACTACGTGGTCCTTTAATAAATTTATAACTGCTGCGCTGATTAACATATTTACGTTTTGGAGGAACATGATATACCAAATCATGGTTTTCCTAACAGCAAATTTTGGGAAACAACATTCAACAGCAAAATTTTGGAGAAATATTTAGGAATAAGATATAGATTCGTCTGAGTCACAGATGAGAAAAATTAATCTGAATACCATTAAATAGTTATGATCACCGAGTAAGAGAGACTTTATTAAATGGTTACATTTCTTAATTTAGAAGGTGCGACCAGTAGTTATTAATATGTACTCGTACTTGGAATTATATTTGTTAATGAAAATTAAAATTACCGCAAACAAAATCGTCATCATAAATAAGCATTAATAATTCTTCTTAATCCTTCTTAATTCTTCTTAACCTAATTTAGATAATCCAGTGGAATAATTTTCGACAATTACAGTTAGAAATAAATGCGTACTAAACAAAAGTATAAAATAAAATGCACTTAATTATTTTTTATTTTCTCAAACTTTTTAAATTGTTCTTTTTGTACATATTTATATCCTTGGACGAAGTAAAGGAAATAATGTAACCGCGAAAAATTTCGGATATTCTTATTTCAATGAAGCAGTCGAAACCACTTGAACGATGTTTTTGCTTGACATCTGTACGTACGGACAGAATAAAGGACTGTTTTCGCCAAAAAGATTTGTAAAATTAATTTAAAATGGATTCAGAAGAGTTTTTTCCCTTGACGTCTCTACGTATGTTCTTATGTATGTATGTATCTCTCATAACTCAAGAACAAGTAGACTTAGAACGTTGAAGTTTTGTATATGGAACTGCTATAACGTGGGTTGTGCACCTCCCTTTTTTGTTGTAATCAGCTGTACCGATCATATATTTATACTCGTATATATTCACTATGTTAAGTGGCTCAGTCAGCTTAGTTTTTTAATTCTTTTGCCTTCGTAAATTGTGCATTTTTTGCTTTAAATGGGATTGAAGTATGTTGTTCTTATGTTAAGGTTAAGATTTTTATGCCTTTAGTTAATCTGCATGCAATAGTTTTAGAATTGTCAACAATTTAGAGTTTCAGCGGCAAATTAAGCCTAACAAACAGTCATTTGCTTACATTTGAAACACATTAATTAAGTCAGTTTCTGTTTTATGTTTTACTATATTTTACAATTTTTAATGAAGATATATTGAGTTTTTATGTATTTTTGCTTTGCCGCGAAGTGGGAACTGAATTATTTGAATGATAAATATACCTCTAAAAAATTAAATTTAAATGAAATGCAGCAAAAAATTGGTATAACTTTATAGGCCAAAAAGTTATGCGGTGCCCGCAATAAGATTATTTTTAATTGTGTCTAAATATTGATTCACACGTGATAACTATGCACGCAGTACTTTGTTATAATGGTTAAGTGCTTAATAAAATTAATAAGTGTTAATATGCTTAATTCTGGGTAGATAAACATTGAAATCTGTAAACAACTTGAATTGAATTTGAGATAAATATCATCTTTTAAATTTTTATAAAGCATTGGCGATATATTTTTTCGCCAAAGACAAACTCACGACATTAGTCGAAATATCTCTGTCTATATTTTGGTAACTATCTATGTTTTGGAATGCTTGAGAAGCATATTTTAGTAGACGAAGTACCATTCTGAGGGATTTTAACATTGCAATCCCTTCAGCGGGAAACCAATATGACTCTGATTATCAAAAGTCAGTCACATTATGAATTCATTAATAAGACTGGGTCGGTAAGAATATTTTTATTGAGTTTGTATTTTATAGGAGTTTTAATTAGTACTGAATTGTGAGTTTAATTTCTCTTAAATAGCAACAAAAAAAACTAACACTCCTAGAAATTAACTAATTCGGTTCCAGAGAATGAAAACTTTATTAGATTGTTAATTAATTCCGAATCAAAGAGAAAATCACCTAAAAATTATTCAGAATTTGAACTGTTTTTCAGTTGATAGTATTGACAATGAATCTAATTTATGTAAAGCAAAGATTGAAAGTTTTCCTGGTTAAGTTTAAAATATCTATTTTACAACGAGATTATTAATCTGTTTAAAGACAGTTTTTCGGAGTTGAAGTGAACATCTTCGGAATTAAACTCTTTTAACAGAACTTCCCGTTTAACAAGGCCCACCAGTAACCGAGTGTTGAAGACTTTGAATACTAGCAATTTCGAAATGGGTTTAATTCCAGGTGACGAGGTCGGCTGTATGAGCGTTAACGTAGTTGTTTTCGTGTGTAACATGGATGCGAGCCAAGTTTCCTCAAGAAAGTCCTCCATGAAGACGTCCCTCTGTTTAGAGAGATAGCCCTAGTAAGCTTTGCCATAATCGAATAAATTAAAACTAAGTTTAACAATTAAATAAAACTCAAATAAGGAGCCTCGGGGTATTTCCATGAACAAAGCATTTTCCCCTGGTGACTGAAAAATACTTCCATTATAAAGGACATAAATAAAAGCAAGCATGACAGAGTCTGTACCGAAGGTGCTTGCTTATTGCCGTTTTATGTTTCTTAATGTCTGTTCTCTGTGGAAGATGCTGTAAGGCAGTTTTACAGCTGAGTTACATTTTGGCAAGCAAATGATCTGCACAGCTTTCTCAAAACGATTGGATTAAAATAAAGTTTTGCAGAGGTAAGTGACCAAAAAACGGTGGTTGAGATATTTTTTATCTAGTCTTTATGGGAATTATTTTATTTAACTTATTGGGAATTTTTTATTTAACTTTTTTTATAAGTTACGAATTCGTAGTAATTTACAAACATGCAATTTTACAGAATAATAGAAGTATTCAATGCAAATAAACTATAGCATACTCGGCAATGAGAATGACCAAAATGTTATTTTGGATAATTAAGCAAATTTTAGACTTACTTTGAATTTCAGCACGACTTTTAAAATTATCTATAGTACAAAAATAACGTCATAATCTTCCTCATAATAATAACAATTAGCTTTACGTATCTTTTCCATAAAATTAATGAATGTTAGTTATAGAAGTTAGAATTATTCGTATTTCTTCAAAATGTATGAAGTACTTATTTCTCTAAACATACAACGTTATTATAAAAATCTGATGCGGACACCACATGACTTCCTTGTACAGCCTGTTAAATTATACACATTTTTTCTGCACTTCATTTAAACTTATTTTCCTCTAAATTCATTAAGATGTAATTCTAATTCAATCCATTTAGTTCTCACTTCGCAGCAAAGCAATAACACACAAAAATCAAAACATCTTCATTAAAAATTACAAAATACAGAAAGTCTTAAAACATCAAAAAAATTTGCAAACTTCCAAAAACTATTTTTACAAGTAAATTTAGAGTTTAAACAACAAAATAAGCAATTTGGCCAATGGGCAAGAAGATAATACTTTCGTTGCACTAAACTAAAAGTTAACTTATAAGATATTTCTCCCTTGGCATACCTTCGTGGTGTAGTGGTCTGCACGCTCAGCACGTAATTGAAAGGTCCGTGATTCGATTCCCGGCGAAGGCGTTTGCTCATTTTTTATCTCTTCGGACTCAAAATAACCTAATGTCTCTACAAGTGGCGCCCGAAATAAAAGGGTTTTGGATGATGATTCTCCTCACCCAAGATTTGGCGATTGGGTCCCTTAAAAACCTCAGTCGCCCTTTAAAAGAGGGAGTATATAAAGTATTTCTCCCGCCTTCGTGGTGTGGTGGTCTGCACGCTCAGTGCGTAATTGAGAGGTCCGTGGTTTGATTCCCGGCGAAGGCGTTCTCTCATTTTTCATCTCTTCACCAAAATAACCTAATGTCTCTACAAACTTTTGGTCTAACTGGACAAAAAGACACAAGTTAGTTCATCAACTGACTTTATTCATTATTCTACGAAGAGTTTCATATGTAAACGAACAGCGGCCTAGCGCCACAAAGACTTTTACATTTTTGATAATTATACAACCTTTACATGTAGATTAATTAAAACCTTAACCGAAACATAAAAGCAGCATAATTCAATCACTTTTAAAGCAAAATATGCACATTCTCTAACAGAAAAAAAAAACAGATGGTGCAGACGATTATAAGAAAAAAGGAAGGTTCAAAACTACATATTTATTACAGTCCCATATACAAAATTTCAACGTTCTAAGGTTATTTTTTTTTAGTTATGTGAGATACATGCATATATACATACGTACAAGCATCACAAAAAAAAGCCCTTCTGAATCCATTTTAAAATCTCTTTTGGAAAAAATAATCATTAATTATGGGCATACGTACAGAGATTCGAGAGCTGTCAAAATGGATATTTTCGTTGAAATATGATATCTGAAACTTTATGCGATTATAATACTTCGTTCAAGAAAGTAAAAAGGAAACTAACAAAATTTCTTCCTTTCCCTAAATCTAACTTTCGATCCTTTAATTAGGCCGCATTTTAAAAGCTCTTATTTAACATTAATCCGTTTCTCGAATCGCATTTCAATCCCTTTCACAAAAGCCTGCTTTTACGCTTATAAAATTATGGTAGAAATTTCACGGTAGAAAATAAAATGCTTCTTCAAAGCACAAATTTTCAGTTTTTTTAAATAATTCCAGCACAATTATTTTTCTTTAATTTTTTTTTCCATTTTATACATAGAAAATTTGCATGGATCATATCTTTCTATTATTTAAGCAATCTCATCAATTTAAGAAAATGGATTTTGCTCATTTGTCACTCATAGAATTTTCAAAAATAAGATATGCTTTTGCAGTTCCTTCATAATGAAGGACGTAAGAAATTATGTATTCAGAAGACCTTCAGAAAAGTTTTCTGCTTTCGAAATGAACGTAGTACATACGTAGCTACAGCCAAGCTGTCTCCGCATGATATTATGCAGTTATAATAATGGTGAATCATTCCTTTCTTTTGAGAAATCCTTTTTAAATATTTTGCTATTCTGCATTATTACTTAACAATGGTATTTGGATATTAAACTTTTGGAGGTTAAGTAATTATCAGCTGTGGGACTATTCTTAAAGCCTAGAACTTTTATTATTTCAGAGCCCACAGCAGATAAAAATCGAAATTGAAAACTGATCTTCACCTATTCTGCTTTTCCCTAGCATATTTCAAGTAAAAGAGCCTATGATAGGTAACAAACTTAAATCATTACAAAACACATAAAAACTTGTTAAATGCGCAATTATTAATTTGTTACGTAGAAGAAAAGAAAATTTCATCATAAAATGCAATGATAATAATTAAATTATAATCGTTGCTATCAGGATTTTTCTCATAACCGTTCGTACAAAGCATCCCATCTGTCTAAAACAATCTGTCTCATTTGTACTCAATGGACAGCTCATGACATAGTTGTAAACAATGCATGCAATACCCGAATTGAAGCTTTCACTTTCAGTATTAAGATTTGCTTGTAAGTCTGCAGTAGAAATACTCCATATCTATCTAATTTCCATAAAGTCAAATCTCTGAATGCCTTGCGTAATCGCTTATTTAAAGAACGCTCTAGAAATAATAACATAATAGGCTTTTCATGTTAAGCAGCACTTATCACCTCTATAGATGATCCAACCTTCAACTAAAGAATAAGCTAGGGAAGAAGGCGAGAGCTGGCTAAACCTTGTTGGTGACGGACTTCGGCCAAAGTGTGTATCCCTATCCTGCAATGCCAAGATGATACTTTGGCTGATATGACCGCAGCTTCAAATCTACTTGATAAATCCAGTGTGTTCAAACGGATGGTACATTCATATATAGGTCTCTACATTAGTAAGTTAAGTAATGATTCTCGAAACATGACTTACGATTCCCCTAACTGCTCCATATTTATTAGGGGGGAATAAAACTGGTATTTTAGACTGAGTGCTGTCCAGACGGTATTGTAGTTAGGGAAGCCGACTGCGATACCAGAGGGTCTGGGTTCGAATTCCGGAGAAGGAATGGGTATAAATTGTCTGTCCTTTCACAGGAGGTAATTGTGGCCGCCTATAGGTGCCTCCGCAATAAAATGATCACCACTTTTGTCCTTAGTAGTGGAGAGAACCTAAAAGTGGCTAAAGCCTGCATACAACAATGGGTTCAGTTGAGGGGAAACGATTACTAGCAGCAGAAACTTAACTATGTAGTTATACAGGAGAGATGATTTATTGTTGAAGTGTCATTAAAGTAGTAGAAGTCAGATACCAATACCTCTTTGAATCTAAACGTTATGGACTGAGAACTCTTTGAGCATCAAGTCGAAAATCTATGTCATGTAATGTAAGCGTGGCGATTTAAACATCATGAATAACTTTTTTTTTTGTTTTATTCCAAAAATATGACGCTTTGCTAAGTTATCAAAAATGGTAAATATTTTTAATTAAATGAAAATTCTGGATAAAGTTAATTCTAAGACATCTTGATTAATTTAGCAATAAATAAAGTGATAGTCAGATAAAGTACGTCTCCGATACGGAAGTTTATGTGGGAAAGGACAGTAGGGCATTTTTTTCTATTTTAAATCAATCGTTTCAGTGATGAAACCTAATAATAGAAACAAAGTGTTCGAAAATATTTCATTAAAGCAGCGCTTTTTTAATTTTTTATCTGATTCGATTGTAATTATTTTTAGTTAGTGAACTAAAATCAATCATTTCGTCCTTAAAAGCAGTTTGCAGTCGCAGTGCAGAATAATATGACTGGAATTGATATTCCATTTATGATTTCTTAATTACATGAACAGTTTGAAGTAGAACATTTAAAAGAACAATAGTGTAAAATGCTTCAGACCCACTTGATATAGAGAATATAAAAATTCTTTTATGATAGATTACATCAGCCATGCATCTAGGGGGATAAGTTTCATAACTGCTCATTTTTTATGTGTTTGTTCAACACTGAAAATGGAATCACTAAAGCGTAAATTCCTTTAAAGTTTGAACTTTCGATCCTTTGTTTCGTGAGATATCATGTCATGATACTATTTTTTATTGGTCCTTGAGATATATTGTTCCTATGACAACGCAATAAAAAGTTTCGGATGATCTACATATTTGCTGCGTCAATCCGCTACATTCCAAACAAGAATTTCCGTTTGGTGACGACGAAGAAGAAGCACGGTGCCTTTTTCTCCAGTTTCCGATGTATGATTGGAAGGTAGTGGATACCATTCCCCCTTCGTGGTCGCTCGTTGTCCAAAATCTCTTCGTCTTCAGAGAGACTATCTTCGCATTGAGAATACTGTGCTTCTACCCTTCGTACTTAAAAGTTATTTAGTTCAAAATGAGTCCATAAAAGAAAAATTACAATGGAATGTTATTCCTAATTTCGGGATTCATAGACGACTAAGAAAACTTTCACCGATTGTGCCAAAACTGAAAGTTTTAATAAAAGCATGGAATCTGACGGAAGTACAGGTATCACATAAAACCATTCTTTAGAATTAGAATGAATGCAGTTTTTAAATATAATGTAAATCTTCTACCATTGTTCTTAACGGAATATAGTGTTGTAAATCTTCCTTATGGCGATTAATTTTCTTAAAGCAAATTTCTTAAAGATACGTTATCTGTGATTTTATATTAAAATGGGCATAGAAGTTACAAAAATACTCAGGCACGTTTTGTTAAGTTGCAGAACTTTAATGAGTTTCACCAGTTTAACCATTCAGTCTCTGGTTGTCTTAACCAATCAGCAACCTAGACGGTATAGAGGATACGGGAGCTTACTGAGATACCAAACGGCCCGGGCTCTAATATCTGCGAAGACATCGCCGTAATTGTCTGTCCCTTCATAGGAGATAACGATGGCCTTTATTGCGGAGGCACCTAATGTGGTGCCTCCGCAATAAAGTGGTCGCCACTTCCAGCCTTAGAAGTCCCTAAGCCTAAATCGGCTAAGTGCCCGCCAACGTAAAAACGAATGTCTTAACCATTATACATATATAATAGTTATCTATTATAATAATAAATAGTTATCTATTATAATAGTTATCATACATATATTAATAGTTATCTTTAAAGAGTAGTAGCTCAGTTGGCCAAAAGTATTTTGTTTGCAAAGTTTTCGTTGTTTTCTTGCACATAAATAAAATATTAAGCAAATAATAAATAAATCATCTAATGTTATAGGTTTTTAATAAGATTTGAATTAAACTATAAATAAAGGATGGAGGTTTAATTTTGTGTCGCTGTTTTTGTCACGTACTAGTGTTTGGATTGTAATTGTCCTTTAGTGTAATCTCATCATAATCTTAATAACATTAGAATTGATCATAATTAAAGTTATATTATATTATTAGAATTAATTGAGCTTGATAGCAAACGATCATTTTAGTTTTCGCAACTCTAGACACATTCCTGTTTGCGAATCCTGAATTTCAAGTATCAATCAACATTACTAATTTTTATTTAATTCGAATGAAAAGATACATATATTAATAGTTATTAATCTTCAGTTCATTTTTTTCTCATATAATAACCAAACACTTCATTGTTCCTATTGTTTTCTAGCCTGTTAAGTTGTAAAATAAGAATTTCAATAGTTTTACATTGTTCTACTTCGTTTTGTACCTCTTGCTTGTATTTCTTAGTTGATTAGTTTGTTCAGTTAAAACTGAAATCAAGTTTTGAATATTCCTGTAACGAGCAGTCTTCCTAAAACTTCTTCACACATGCATCTTTTCAATCACAATGCATACCAATTATTTCCCACACAATTTTTTTTTAATTTGATGTAGATTCTGTTCTGTTTAGTGTCAAATTTTTTTCTCACATATTGTTGTGTAACAGAAGAAAACGAAAACAAAAAAAAAGCTAATTAAAAAAGAATTTCTATCTTCGCATTGTCAGACTGACTAAAAATTAATCTTCTAAATAAAGCTCTTTTTCTCTAATGAAGTCTATTACGAACATTTTAAAGAAATTCACCCAATTTGGATTGTTTATCAAACTTTGTTCTATTTTTTAACTAGTATACGATGCTAAAGAGGTGGATTTTTAATCAAAAGATTAAATTTTTGTTTTTAACAGCTCCGTGGTTTTTAAAGTGAGGAGGAGACCGAATTTAAATGAAACGAATGGAAATTTATGCTATCAAGATGAATCGAATGGCCTAGAAAAAAAAAGACTACATCACGCATACTTAATTGTTACGCTATTTAAAAGGAATATATTTCCTAAGTTTAGAGGCAGCAGTGGTTTCTTCTTTATTACGTTTTTCCAGTATTAATAAAATGCATGCAAAGTTTTTCAAATTTTGCGGTTTTAGTTAAATGTATAAAACGTTTAAAAAAGAATTCAGTAATCATTATATTCTTGATCACATGCAATTAAGTGCAGAAGCATGAAACACCCATATTAGAATTATATTAAAACATAAATAAAATTTCAAGAAACATTAGAAGCGATAATATCGAAATTACGTACATTAAGAACGAGTACATTAAATTCTCTTCAATTTCTCTTTGATAATCTAAATTTATATATCCACTTCTGTTAGCAGTCCTGTTATTTTATTTTTACATGATATGACTAATAATATTATTAAAGGTAATTTTTTTTAATTTAGCTTCTTAGTGCACTTAACTGAAATCGTGTAGTTTAGAAAGCTATTTCATATATTTAATCATCTGCAAGTTTTTCTTTTTTCTAATTTTCGGATTTATATGTTCTGGCAATATAGGAAATATTCACTTGATGGAAGTTTTTTTTTTCATTCCTGGTGTGCACTGAAATAAATACATAACTACTTCTCGAATAATCAAGTCTCTTTTGTTATTTCTTAAAATGCGCAAGTAGCAGCATAACAAAGCGAAATTATAGCACATAGTCTTCTTACAATTTAGCTTTGCTTTTTCGAACAGCTCATTTTAAATACAAAATTTTATGTTCAACGTCTTTTATATCGAGACAAACTTTGCTGTTTTAAATAACTCATTTTCTACATCTTATACACTTAGACCTATTTCTTAAACTAATAAACTCGTTTCCCTTACAACTATTAGCTTAGAAGTATTTCTGGTATTGTACTGAAACTAGCATAACAATAAGACATTACAATTTCTTTTTAATTTTACGATTTTTATATTTGTTTTAAATTTCTTTAATTTTTAAAATTAGGTTTGAAACTCTGATGACAAGTTTTTCAAGTTATTAGATTATAAACTGAAACTTTAAGAATGTAGGCTTTTGTTTTAATTTTCCACTTGATTTTACACAATCAAAGCTACTTCTTTCAAATTTCCTCATAGTTGAAAATTCTTTAGTCTTTTCCAACACGAAAGAATTTCGGCTGTTTTTAATACTGCGCGATTTTTGTTTCTTATTATTAATTTAATTTTGCTTTATTTTTGATTCAATCGTTTTTTAATTATATATTATTTTGTGATTTCCTGTTAGTACATAATTACTACTATAGGAAAGTATTAATGCTATTTAATTTATCTCCTTCTTCATTATTTAATTAATTTCCAAGCATTTTGCGCTATATTAATAATAAATAACAGTAATTAAATAACAAATGAAATCAAGAAAATGGTAAACTAATGGTAATGGTATATGTGTGTGTGCGTGTATATGTGTGTTCATACTTGCATCTTTTCTACATTGCTTTCGAGATTATATTCTTTTCTAATTATATTAGCTTGCTAATATCCAAGCAAATCAATATTTTGTAGGTAATTTTGGGAGCAGGTTCCGGATATCTGTCGTCGGTAGTGATAATCCAGCTTTTGATGCGGAAGACAACGAGGCGCAAGCAGTTTCAAACAACAAGAAACCTAGTCGGTTGAGCTTACCAGATGTTTTTGCTTCTATAATTCCAGGCCGACGAAGATCATCTTCTCTAATAATCACAGATAACAATGAAAGTAAGGTTTCGTTTACTAGGAATTTACATTCCCCGGGTTTATGATTTATATTGTAATTATTAAAACAAGACTGTTTATCACTGATGCTTAATTAATGGCGTCTTCATTGCATACCTATTTTTAAAAAGAAATTTCAATTTAAATACTTTTCTTCTCTCATATAAATGATTAAAATGACTATGTCGGAATTTTAAAGTCATGTGTGTGCCCGAACGTTTGATGTATTTGAATTTTTTGCTTCTCATAGATTTCATATATGCATGTATCTTGAAAACTATTGCATTGTTTCAACCAAGTTTCTCTAAACAATTACTCAAATGAAGTATATCGATTATTAAATAAGTTGTCTTAAAAACCTGACTGAGTCTTTCAGATTTTTTTTTACGATTTTATTACTGTAACCATTTATTTCCAAGCGATGGTATATGTAAACATGCTTCTTTCTCCCAGATGCTTTGGGAAAAAATAGCCGAGCCAATTCTATATTTTCTGAATTCTTCAAAGATTCTGAAGACAGTATTATGGATTACAATCAAGAGGCCGCACCTCGATTGGAAAATTATCGGAATTCCTTGACTATGCACAAATACATGATTAGACCTTCCTTAGATGAACTTCACGAAGCCCACCAGGTTCGTTTTCTGACATAACTTAAATGAAGTAGAAAATTTGTTGTTTGTAGTTAAAAGCTTTTTAACAGTTACACTAAAATATTATAATCCGAATGATATTAACTTCTGACATTTCATTTCGAACGTTTTCTAACATTTGAAGTTAAATAATCAGCATTCGGAAATAACATTGTATTGATTTCTGTTTATTTAAAGCCATACTGTTCCATTAAATGATTAACCCTTTCCAGCACGCTACCTTTTAAAGCCGGAGTTTTGATAAAAAAAAAAAAAAAAGAGGTAGGCAGTCTAATTAGGCTTAGAGGAGTACACAAGTCAAATTTCGTGAAGATAGCACTTATCGTTTAATTCTGTGGGTGTGCCCAAAGTGGGCCCACTGATCGAATAGAGCTTTGAAAAAAGTGGTGAAACGAGCATTGTTGTCAATGAACTTACCGATAAGATGCGGAGAAACAAAGAATACAGACTCTCAGTTGTTCTAGATTATCGGTGAGCCAGGTCTGGGCACACCTAGGGTTTGCCGTTTGATTTTAGGCAAGATTTCAAGGTACAAATTTAAAACTAATATAGAATAAGAAGATTAGCATACAGCCAAAAAAAATAACATAGAAATTTCATTTCAAACAACTTTTATACCCTAATTTTTTTTTTTTTTTTTTTTTTTTTTTTTTAATGAGGGTCTTAAAAAACTAAACATGGCTAAAATATATGGAATGGTTTGTGTTGAGCTGCCATCTACTATAAATAAGGAATGCTCAAAGTAACATATAAATCCTTTTTCATTCAATTTTTCTGTGCGTACAGAAGGAAATTTTTAGGTGTGTCCAGACCGGACACACTGTGCCGCAAAGGGTTAAGCAATAATAAACTTATTTTGCTTTAATTTATTTATAGCAAAAGATAAAACAGTATACTTTTAATATTCACAGTAAAAATGTAATTTTAATGAAGTAACTACAACAGAGATGAAAATGTGGATAGGCATTATCTTCTGACTGCAAAATTTTTGTCAGGGTAATACACTTCCTGTTATTAAAATTGCTACGCTATGAAGAAGGTATGCAATAAACGTCCAATTTGCGTGAAAACCTCCAGATGCTGGGATATGCAAATGATTAGAATTCCAGCATAGGTGTGCAAATCAGGTATGAGTCACGTCATCTACGCTGTTCTGAATAGGAAGACTGCATGGCGGGTTTCTCGTTTGGAAGTTGTATTTGAACATTGTTGTTTAGGTAAATGTCGTACCAGGCTACTAATGTATGAGCTAATAGACATGCTATTTTCACAGTCTTGTGGAACACCCACATGCAGCGGGTGTTGCGGGGTCATATAGTCACATCTTGAGTCAGGAATTTGGCTCGTGTGCAGGGCAACAAGTGTCCCCACAAACATTGCAATGACGTCAGCAGCACCACTGACTGTCAGCACAGTGATCATTGTTGTGGCTTCCTTCGTAGCTGTAGCCAAAGAATCTGTAGGGAGACATTCTTTGGCTGTAGCAGAGACAGGCGCGACTACAAAGGTGCAACGAGTGACCACACTAGACACAGGAGTGAGTATGAATTATCATGATAGACGTATCCATGCACGGAGGTACCAAGGAGAACGAACGTTGCCAATTTGCATTCGTCATCGCAACACGGACGCAGAACCTAGCCCGGTGCTTTGGGGTGCCTTTGGTCACGTACCGTGGTCACTTCTTGTTCGCACAGCAGGTAATATGAATAGCCACTGTTATATACCTGACGTGTCAAGGTCCGTGGTTGTGCCTTGTTTTCGAAGCGTGTTTGAAGCTATGTTTTAATAAGATAATATGCCGTCGAATGCTACCGTACTATCTTGACCCTCCTCAATGCAGCGGGTGTTGGACTGCTGTCCTGAATAGCACGTCCTCCAGATCTCTCACCCAACGAGAGCATCTGGTCATGGATTGCTGAGACACTGGCACGTCACCACTTGCCATCCATTACGACTGATGATACGACAGGCATACGAGTAGAGTTGACGTCGTATGAAATAACCGTATATCTCATTCAAGGTTTGTTCGACTCGACGCTCGTTGTTGCTGCCAGAATTCAGTACATAGAGTACGTTGCTGTTGCAGAATTTTGGCAATGTATTCTAAATTCTACATGCTATATACCGCAAACCACCTGAAAATTTAATCATGTATTCTTTCTTACTACATTTTATGTGTATAATAAACAAGATTCTGCTGTTTTTTTTTTTTTTTTTTTTTTTTTTTTTAGCAATTTTAATGGCCAGTGGTGAAATACGTTTTGTAAATGGCTAAATTCTTCTTTTCCTCAGGAAAGAAGAATGCTTATTAGTGAAATTAAGCTTAATTAGTGAAATTAAGCAAATTGACTTCTAGCTTAATTTAATATTTACTAGTGTAAAAAAACTGACTCTAACATATATTTATTTAACTTGATTATAAATATCAAATTTCTTCAATTTCGCATTTTCTACTTTTCCTTAGGTTATTTCGAACTTATAAAATATTTTAAGTATGTATGAATTGTTAACCATTACGGGTAAATATGCTACAAATTTTAAGAAGAGATCCTTCACTTTCCAGAAATGCTGAATTATCAACTAACTCCTCACATGATTTTGTATTTTCAGATGATACAATGCTGACTTTCGGCAACAAGTGAGATATCGAGTTACCATAATATGTGTAATAAATTTAACTGTTAAAACAATTATTTGTGTTAATTCTAGAAGTATCTATCCAATTCAAAAGGTATTTATCTCTTGCTAGAAAAAGGTATTAATAATCGGCTAACTTACTTGCATATATTCGATTTCCTAGCGTGTAAGACTATAATTAGTTGTAAATTTCTAAATGTCTAGGTATTCAAAATAAAACGTAACTTTGAATATTAATTTTAAATTTTGTAATCCTTTTAAATATTAGTTCATGTTACCAATTATTAAATTCAAATAGTGGAAAAAATATAAATTTATATGTTTGCATCTTTCTAGGAAAGTCATCCATACCTTTCTTCGGGCAAAGGGGAAGATAAAGGAGCTGTCAAGTTCGGATGGATAAAAGGCGTATATGTAAGTAAAATAAGTTTCTCTTTAAAATGCTAATAATGCTTAGTAATAAAAGGGCTCTCCCGGAAATTTTAGATTAACTATGAATAAATGTTTCCTAATAATGTATTTTTATAATCATACTTTAATATTTTTACGATATAATATTCCGGTAAGAGGCAGATAACATTCCTTTTCCCGAGGGCTATGGAGACTAATTCTGTACGTATTTTATCTCTTTATGCAATCCTGCTGCCAGCAAAAAATTTCCTGCTCCCCGTTACGTAACAAATTTTAAATCTCTATAGTAGACTAAATTTCTTTGAGCCTTATTTAATGTCAGTATGACTGGGACATCTTTTCTTGGGGACTGGGACATACCCAGGAAAATGTTTTAAATATCGATTCTAGTCTTATACTTTCAGCTATAAAAATTCATTATTAACTTACTAAGTGCTGAACTGTATGAAGAATGCTGGCATCATGGATTGGGGTGTTGTATAAAAAGTAAGCAGATAAATGTGAAAGATAAATAATTACATCTTTGTATATAGTCTCCATATAATAAAATTGAAATTTATGAACAATTCATTACGCTTTAATTACACTACACTATGAAATACCTTCCTACCTCAGAGATTTTGAGTGTATTACAAGTTACATTTTGCCCTTCTAGATAATATATAAAACGTGATTATCAAAATACACGTGACATACAATAAATTAATAATTTCTTTTTCTAAAATAAAAAAGAAGAACAATTTAAATATAGAAATATAGAATTTGCCCTTTTCTTCTGTAAACACAGGCTTGGTAGCTTATCAGGTTCAATGTTCCTTATTACCTTCTTCGGGAACATGCAAGGACCTGACTCGGAACAGAGAGCTTACTAAAGCTATGTTCAAAACTGTGGGAAGTAAACAGAATACATAAGAAGGATATACAAAACCCTTTATTTTTCTCTATTTACAATGACTTCCGTACTTCGGAATACACCGACCCGCTACTTGGGGTCAAAACGTAAAAGTATAAAAATAAAACTAAACTCTAATTTAACTTTAGAATAATAAACGTGGAAGATTGGCCTTATATTAACAGGAAGCGTATGTAGTACAGAGAACTGTGAACACTACATTACGTTTAAAATTTATCAAGAGGATTAAAACCTCTGGCCTGGAAGGCAACAAGCAACTGCGTCACTTCTAAGGTAAGCGGCCTGCTTCGACTCACTGCTTCCTCTCTCCCGCTTGGCAAAAAGCCACAACTTAAATACTTGGCGTTCGCCAGACAAACTTTGCATAAAAACCTTAACGCTTATAATTCTGGCCGGAAGTAGAAAATAAGAAGTGATAGTAAAGATTTAAAATAAAATAAACGTTAGTAAAACTTAAGATCCTTACAAGCTTACCGTAGATTTAATTTTCATATACTTAACTCGGGAGAAAAATATCACATCTGTCATAACCGCTACTGCAGATTATTTAATGTCTTTAAGGGGAAAGGAAAGCAGCTAACTCTTTCCTAGTATGACCTTAGATGTGCTTTATCCAATTAAAGTCTGGTTATCAGGCTGGCCAGTTTGTTTCCTGAATACCTTGTTTTCTTGTTAGTGAAAGTGTTATTGAACATCTAAAATAAAGCTTTTGCTACTGTGGCAGTGTATACCTTATATACGGACTGAGGATGTGCTTTCAATACATCTGATCTGTGTCTGATCCTGCGAGGAATACATACAACCAGTAGGATAATCTACATTTATTTCTGCTCAAATGAGGATATTATTTGGTAAATGTATAAGGTATTTTCTCCCTCCTTCCAGCTTGCCTTCGTAGCGTAACGTCAGCAAAATCGGCGCGTATTCAAGAGGCCCAGTTTCGCGTCCCAGCTAGGGTATTGCTCATTTTATTTTTCACGCCTCCAGCATAAAAATCCCTAATGACTCTACAGTGGCTATCTTCTTCCAGCTTGCCATCGTGGTGTAACGGTAGCACACGTGGCGCGTATTCGAGAGGTCCAGGTTAATGTCCCGGCGAGGACATTGTACATTTTCATAAAGCAATATTCTTCTTTCTTGTGACTACAAAATGGTCGACAAGCTGAGGCATCGTCGTGCTCCATCACCCTTTAACCAAACGAATCTTCAAAAGGAACTGTTACCATCGACTCCCTTAAAGCTGACGTTTTGATGCCTTGCAGTCATTGAAAAACTAATTGAACGGCACAATGGCGATTTACTATTTCAGCCAGCTGATAGCTATCTTAAAGAATCCAGCGAATGATTTTTGAGGCACAATATTTACGATATTTCACAAAGAAATCCTCGATAAGCATAAATGCTTTCCGAAAATCAGTTCTTTTGTATATATGAAACATCGTAAGTATTTGAATACCTATGTTTCCTTAAATAAATTGTGGCACTTTTCTTTTAGGTATATGTTTTATTAATCTTATGGCTTACTTCTCCTGTAAGCTTTACACAATGCCCTCAGAATTTACAGCACTACAGCAGGAAAACCTTTTGTTCTTTAAGTTTTTGTAGTGTAGTTAATTTAACAGAAAAATGCACGTCATGTAACAGCATCTCAAAAAATATTGAGGAATTGTATTTTTATTATCTCATGATGATAAAATATCTAATCTAAGTTTCCTTTCCTTTCACTTTATTATCATCATCACAGTAATCTGAGTTTTTTTTTTCCGTACGATAAATGTATAATTAAGCTCTCAATTCTGCTGGCGTACAGTCCATTTAATGCGTTCGGATATTGTATGCATTAAATTCTTTACCTAACAACCCTAACCTAGTGCGTTAAATGATAGTTTGTATCCAAAAGAGCCTGAAATCATCTCTTATTCTTGCAGTTTAGTATAACATAAACTATGTGAATGATTGGAAACTACCAGCTATGTGAATGATTGGAAGTGCAAAATGAGTCTAAAGCCATGTAGAAATGCACATTTCAAACGTAATTTTAAAGACACTTTTCAGGGGCTGTGTCAATACTTGTGCTTATATGATAATTTTTTTTCTGAGCAAATACTAGTATCCCAAAGATTCATCCAGTACACCAGAGGCTGCAAGTTCATTACAGGTTGTATTGTCGCTTCAGAAAAGCGGAGTGGTTGTACCGATAAATCACCCATCATGAGAATCAGAGTTGTGACACAGTGAGTTGATACTGCTTTCAGTGACTCCATATCAGAGAGTCTGTAACTGTTAACAACAAATCTAAGATGACCGCTTCTTAAGATGATCGTATGATAACTAGAACTGCCATAAATATTCCTACACCTTTGCTGTTTGTCATTCAGAACCATCGCTCATATGTCTTAGATGTATTGATAACGTAGCACCTTGCAAAAGGCCTGGACATAAATACTGGTGATCATTATAACAGATATCTATGATTCCTGGCCATCGAAAGGCGTACATTGATGTCACGGCCTCCAAGTTTGAAATGTTTCGATATCATTTTAGCGATGATGCGCTTTTATTTGGTTCAGAGACAATTCGCTGCGTAGGAGGCCTGACCAAGCATTTCCTATCACATCACTATGGGACATGTTTTACACCTTGCGTTACCCCTTTTGCGGAACAATTTCTTACGTTACCATCTTTACTTATCATACCATCTTTACTTATCATACCATCTTTTTTAGCTTTACTTTCATACCACTTGTCTACATCTTGCGTCCTAATGTAATTATTAATGCTTTTACGTCTGTTGCCCAAAGGCACACGACGAACAACTCCATGGAATGTTTACTTAGTGTCATAAGCCTTCCTTGGCTTATGGATCTCCAGATCTTTCTCAAATCCAGTGCATATGGCACATATTAAAATGCCATCTTGTACTGTGAGGGAACTTGGTGAGATATTATAGAATATGTGGTAGAAATTCAGCATGACAGCATTTAAAATTTGTATAACATGTCCATACTAGACCTGTATCCTCTTACATATTCATACTAGTCCATGTATACAATATCCATATCATACCGGGTCTGTATAAGTTCATACCAGACCGAATATCCTCTTAGGGCTGTATATCACGCCAGCAAGTAATAATTCTGTATCTATGCATGCTCAATAAATGGTTAATTTCTGTTCAGTTTTAATCGCTTTGTTTCTAATTCCTGTTCGTTCATGACACTTTTTCATCATAGCAAAATAATTTTTTGAAGTAGTGTATCCTCCCTTGATTCAGAGTGTAAAATCCTGGTATAAGTATTAAAGCTGATATGTATTTAAAATTTTATAGGTCATAAATTGTAATACTACAAAATAGCTAGTTAAATATTAATCATTTCAAATTTATCTGCAATTAAAAGAAACATCTCTACAGTTGCGCCTCCAGTTTACACAAAATAGTTGTTTGTTACAATAACTTCAGTTTCTGGAAATACAATATAATATTAAATTATGTTTTATATCTTACAGATAAGATGTCTGTTGAATATATGGGGCGTCATGCTTTTCCTTCGCATGGGTTGGATGACAGGACAATGCGGAATAAGTAAGTCATGATTGCATGTAATATACATTTACCCACAGGGAAATCTAAAAGTCACTATACACCTGATATGAGAGTTGCAAATGCTCTTAGTATAACGAATACTAAACGTCCTCCTTTTCTGTGCGATTCTACTTTAAAATATACTCACAAAATAAGCCAGAAATTTTGACAGACAAATATTGCGAAGCATCAGACAACAGCTACATGCAAATGCGAGCTGAACGGGACATTGAGGTATTTTGCTGGATATAATTGTTAAGAATGTCTTCTTCAGCTAAATGTTCAATGAATAGATGTAGTATATATATTATTTTTGTACATTTTTAGTGACTTCGAAAGTGTAAGGGCAGTTCACATTTATTTTCAAGGTACCAAACACTACGCATCAGTATTCTCTGCATTATGTTGTTGTTACCAATCTCACTTTTCTGGCAAGGGTCAGCACAATCCCATTACATTCACCGTGGCAAAGAGTCATATGCGCCGTGGCAAAGAGTCATACCGTAAAGACAGTATACATTTACAAAATTCCCTGCCTTCTCCGGCATTCGATTCCAAACCCTTCGGTACGGTAATCAGAGTCACTTACTACTATCCCAGCTCAGCAGCTGTCCGCATCATTCAAAGTTAGACACTATACAAACGTGTCCCATTTTATAGTACTGCATGCAAATTCATATGCAGGGTAAACGCGTTTTATGATTTTATTATTGTAAATTTTCAGTTATGCAGCGACTTTAGGCTATCCTATACGATTCAGTATTTTGGGAAAGTATTCTCCTCCCCCCCCCCATTTTTTCTAAATATTTGTAAAGGATATTTGTCAATGGCTTTTCTTATAATTTTAGTCATCCTCGCAGATTTTCTGATCTATGTAATTTAACAGCATCCTATTTATCAAAACAACACCATTTATACTTTTCTTTAAAAGCACTTTTTTGCAAATAATTGGATTTTAAAATTAAGCAAAAAAAAACTGTAGATTGGCGTTTTTTGCCTAATATAAAATTTTACACTGACATGTTTCTTTTCTATTTAAACAATTGAAAGGGTGTTTATCATATGATATAAATCAAATATTGCTGAATAGCGAATGATAATTTTACTGTAATTGCGATGATAAGAATATTTTAATAAAAGTAATTCAACAACACTTCCTAATGCTTTTGAATAAATCAGGAGTTTTTGAGAATATACAATATTTTCTTTGGGATCAATATTTTCAATCTTCAGCACACGATACCGTATGTTCAGCATGATAGTTTAAGAAATATAGCAGTTTATGATAATAAGAAATGTCCTTGAAACAGATGTTCATAATTTAAGGAAATTATATGATAGATAAAAAGAATTATATTAAGAAAATTTTTATAGTTATTTTAAATCAGAAAATATGAATGCTTCATATTTCTTGAAAAGCTTTTAATTATTTCAAATCGTATCATAAAAAGGTTTTATTCAAAAATATTAAAAATCCAATTTCAATTTTTTCTCTCTAGATATGTTATTTCAAAACTTCAGAAAGGCAGTTTCATTTTTTCAATTATTATTATTGTTATTATTAAAAATATTCTAACGGCATATGCTAAACAAATCTTCAAGGTTGTATATATATATATATATATATACGAAGGCAAGTTTGTTAATTTTAACGTACTAGTTTGGTCTTTAAATTTCTAATTAACTACTTGTTTTGAAATTTTATTTAAGATTGTATAATTTTTTATCTTCTTTGATTTTGAATAAACTTTTACTTGTTTACTTCTGTTTTTGAATTTCAATGAGAGTGTAGAGGATATGTCTTCTAAAGTAAGCATCTCGTACAGATTAATTGTGTTCTTAATGAGAAACCTTAATTTTAAGGTTATTTGCTATTTTTATTTGCAAGATTCTTATGGTTTAAATGGGCTAACATCTTTATTTGGATTGAGTATTAGTTGTACTTATGGTTTGAATCTAGAAAATAATTCGATGCGTACTTGGAAGTAAGATGAAACAATCTCTTAATTTAGTTGTTAATTGATAGTAGATTGGTTTATCCCCTTGATAAGTTGATTAATCTGCGATAAATGACAATAGCTGTTTATTTAATATTTAAAATTTGCTTTTGGTTTTGAATTTTTGCGATTAAAGATTTTTTTTTAGCCGATTGACAAACAAGAGTTGAAATTACTATTTTAAATTTATATTCTAAATTTTTTTTTCTTTCATCGTTTAAAATTTAATTTGTGTTCCTTGGAGATGGTATATGGAAAGATTTCTTATTATAAATTATATATATATAACTAATTAAAGTAATGGCTATAACCTCTTTTATTTTTTATTTAATTTGGGGACTTCCTGTCTCTGTCTTAATAGCGTTTTAAGTCATTCAAATTAATTCTGCGACCCTACGGAACGCTTAAGTCAGATACTTCTTGCCCAATCAAATAATTGTAAACTAAACTTTTTAATTCGGATCTGAAACTTTTTGACTCCCTCCTTTCTTCCTCTTAATTGCTACGTCCTTTTCTCTTACGCTTTCCTCCTGGTAAGACGTTTCTCATCCACGCTGCTGCTTATTTGCCTAAGATGACGTCGTACTTTAAAACCCGTGTACATAGAAATTACTGTATTCAACTATGATTGAAAAATATCTTATCTACAGAAAGATGATCTGACGTGGATTATCCTGCAGTAAAATTATGTTTCGAAATGGCCATATCTGGAAGTTTTTGTTTTATGCATTCATCTTTCCAACTACGCAATAAAGTGTCTTCGGAGGCCAAAAATTAAAGTACCGGACTCCTTCATCTACGCAATAAAGCATGACAACATTGCTACGCTTGCTACGCTTCTAAATCTCAGTGTTCTTCCATCAGTGCTTTCCAAATCGTGCTCTCATTAAATATATATAATAATTCCGGAAGCATAGAAAAAGAATTAGTTCGCAGTCTTTGTCGTTGTAGTTGAGGATGAAGGCTTGCCAGATGAAGGTAAGATGTTTATCCAATCAATAATGAAATCCGAGACATTTCTATGATTCAGTCATACTGAACTATGATAAATTGCCATGTATATTGATTCTTAAAATTAAGACGCAGACGTTTTAGACGGGGAACAAAGTGAGAAGATATTAGCAAGGTAGAAGCTAGCAGAAAAAGTGACGTAATTTAGCTGCCAGAGGTATTTATACTAGATTTTAGAGACAAGGTATGATTGGTTAATATATAAACCAGTCACTAATAATAAACTAATATTAACCAATCATAGCTTGTCTATAGAATCACACTTATCATAGATAAGCTATGATAGGTGCGATTCTAGAGACAAGCTATGATTGGTTAATATTAGTTTGGGTTGCCCTTTTCAAGTAGTTACGTAACGTAGAAAAATCTCGAATTTGGGAGAACAGATGAATTTAGGGGAATATTACCAAATCTAAAATGTTAAGTTTGAGGTCGCCAATTATTATTTTTTTTTATTTTTTTTTTTTTTTTATTTTTTTTTTTTTTTTTGAAGCAGCTATCGTATTTTGTTATATCTTGCGTACTTATATATATATATGTGTGTGTGTGTATGTATTGTTTTTTAGACTCTGTTTGCTCAAAACGAAAACAATGATTTAGATTTTTAAGCTTTTATAAGCTTATTTACGGTTTTGATGCTATAATTTTGCAAATTTTTGCGCTACTTACTAGGGACTGTAGGGGTTAATACTGATAAAAATACAGAATACTTTTATTAATTTTCTGAAGTTATTTTAAGTAGTATAATTTTTAATCTGTGTACTTGTTGGTTCAGAAGTAGGCTGACGCATCTGCTTCTTTCGTTGCATCAACCCATGGATGATGCAGTAAAAGATGTAAATTTCTTTTTTATTTTTGGTTTTGACATTTTATGCGTCTTTCATGAAGTTTGACAATGTGCTTCTGATATATTTTTCGCATGATTTGTTCCGAATTGAATATGGGAGTTATTTTAAACGTATTGTTTTAATTTATTTTGCATTATTATCACCCCTTATTGCTGCTTTCAGGGCGCAATTGTATTAGGTTTTGAATTGATTTTTACTTTGTATCTGTTCATTATATATATACATTTCTTATTTTGCAAAAACCTACTAAAAATATTTTAGTGGGTCTTTACTATAATCTTAGAAGGTTTTTAATATTTTTGTTTAATTGTTATACATAGATAAATGAATACTTTAAAAAACTATTATATAATAAATAACATCATAAGAAAAGTTTTGAACTTTCGAAAAAAAACAAGTTCTTACTATACCATTTTCCTTTCAGTTCTCGCCATCGTAATTGTTTTTCTGTCCACTGTGGTTACTATAATTACAACCTTATCAATGTCGGCTATATGTACCAACGGCGATGTGCGAGGAGGTATGTCTTAAAATTTTGTTTTAACCCTCTAATGGTTAACTGTAGAATTTCGTCTGAAATATATACTTATAAAATAAACAATTACTGAGCTCTTTAGTTTTATGCATATGGTAATGTACAGTTAAATAACCCCTCCTTGCTAATAATTACTACGGTATCAAAGTATACAGTGTGTCCATAAAAATTCGTTAAGTGGCCGTTATATTCGCAACCATTAGTCGTAGACTTGCAAAACTATTTTAAGTAAGGAACATATTCACGTTTTGTTCTTTTTAAATTTAAAAAACCAGTTTTATAAAAATTATAAAATCTAGCTTTTCATACGATCTTCCGGTCTTTGTAGTTATATTTAATAAAAGTTTGTACTTATTCTTGAAGAAACGCAAAACGTTTGATTCTCGTACAGTAAAGCTGAGAGAGCTACTTAGTTTTTAAATTTGAGATCATGTTCAAAGCTGGTACGCAAACTGACGAGCTAAATGCTTGCATTTGTACGTATTTAATTTAGAAAAAAATTTCTGATGTTAATACACTTTACCGCAAAAAATATATGCACCCAGAAAGAGGTAAGCCACAACTTGGTAGTAGTAAAGTTTTGGAGTAGATAAACAAATAACCAAAACCTAGAACCAAAAAAAGGCGTTTTATTTACGAGTAGCATACAAAGAATGTGAAAATCAGTAGGTGATAAAGCAACCCCTGGAAGCTATAAGGAGGTGATACCCGGGTAGGCATACAGTCTACTAAGTTGCACACATGACCCTCTGTGGTAGATTCTTCCACAAATTGAGCAACTGATCAGCGAATCGGGACGTATTTGTACACGGCTGATTTTGCTTGCCAAACCTATCCCAAATATGCTCGATGGACGACAGTTCGGGAAGACCAGTTGAGAACATTAACACTTTGAAGACATTGTTATGCCCGAGCATGGCGTTAGTGTGCCCGGTCAGGGTGCACTTCCATAGATGGTTAATGCAGTGGGGCGATACCAGTTTTGCCCATGGCGATGTTTTTGTGCCCCCTGTACTTCTTTCTGTCTGTGTCTGCTGGAAAATAGAACCTGGATGACATGCTAACATAGACAGTACGACCGGCTGCAAAATGTCGTCAGTGCCGCTCATCTATCCATCTCAGGGCACACATGCGCATTAAGAAAAAAGCGTGATTTATCTCTGAAAATCACATTTCTTTAATCGGATCCTGTGTAGCTTGAGCGAGAGCGACACAATGGAAGACGACACTCAATGGCACTCAGTTATCGACGTCTTAATAACTGAACCCAGCGTCACCTAGTCTTCTTAAAATCGTATCCCGGCATCCCTGTTAATTGGCAAATAGTATTGAATCGATGATATCATAACTGCTGGTGGGAAATGGCAGCCCTTGTAATTGCCTGATCATCTCGCACCATGGTAGGTCGGGCTGCCTTGCTAAGTCACTGGTTCCACCAACGGACAACGTTTCGATCAATATGTCGGCCGATCCGTCTGTTCGACCAACTGGCCTCTTTTAGCCCTATGGTACGACCTCTATCAATGTCTAACGCCGATTCGTAACGCCGTCAAGTACGTCTTAAAGACATCTTTCGTTACAATGGCGTGTATTCAAGCCGTCAGAGCGGTTGCAAATGCTCATCATTTCCCACACCCCTTTAACATTATACCACCCATTATACACACTCCAGATGTGTATTGTATCCCTCCACACTGTTGATTAGTGTTACAACTTTAATCATTTATACAACTCACCAAACCATATTTGCATGCCGCGTTTCGTAGTTGTTTCGTTATTCAATTAAATAAAATTAAACATAAGCAAAGCCCCCCAAAAAAACTGAATATCATGACATGAACATAAATATCATAAACTGAAACTGAAAATGGCAAAAAGCTTCAAATTCTTCAAATTAATTTTTTAACCATCATATCAAGGAAAGCCGGAAATGACGGCAAAAATTCCAGGCTTTGAAATTAAATATGTCTATCATTTTTCGTCACATTATAATCAAACCTAGTGCCTTTTATTTTTTACAATTAATATAAATGTTTGCTAAGTATAACTGCAGAAGACGATGGAACTTACAAAAATTTAGATTTTGTAGTTTTTTACGAAATTGAATTTTTAAACTTGAAAATGTATAAACATAATTAAATCTACGTCATTTAAAACAGCTGTGTGATTGAAGTATACGTATGTTTGCCATCAACGGTTGTTAAAATAAAGAATGTATAATGATTTTTATTGACACGGTGCGTATTTGGAACTGAAATTGCATCTGTTTCCAATACTGATTTTGTCTTTATTCAAGCATTTTTTCTACGCATAGCAAAGCGCTTTGAAATGATATATATATTACTGATAATGTTATTCAAGACTTTTGAAACTAATAAAGAATTGTATATTTACAGGAGGAGCTTATTATCTCATCTCCCGCAGTTTAGGGCCGGAATTCGGAGGTGTTGTAGGCATCCTTTTGTTTCTTGCCAATGCAGTGTCTGGAGCTATGTATATAATAGGAGCTGGAGAAGCCATACGAGACATTTTAAGAGTGAGTCAAAATTTATTCATCTCCAATTATTGGAAAACTGATTTTATATAGTGCATCAAATGTTTGTTTTCCTCCGAAATCAGAAGAAAAATATGTTTCGCATTTCATGTTATATAATACTATAAAAGATAATACATTATCACATATAATTCTACTAAAATTATGTACATATATAAAAATTCCTTAAATATATATTTAATTACTGAATATATAATTATTGAATTATTTATAAGAAAAGGAAAAGGGTCATGTTATCGATTTACATCTTGATGATGTACCCGAGAGTTGGTACAATTTTAAACTTTTGTCAGCTGTGTTTATTAGCTAAAAATCACAAAATGTGGTTCATCCAATAAATGAAAGAAAACGAAAACTCAATCATATTTTAATCCCTGAGTATTTTCAGATTCATTAGTTGAATGGCTAATTACTAATTTGAAGATTTTTATCAAAGGTTGTCTCTTTGTGCCGTAAATCTAACTCGTGCATATTCTACATGTTAAGAGAACTATAAAATCTCATGCAGCTAACTTGTTCATCTAAATCCAAAACACATACTAGCATTACGTGACATTTTCTGCTCTCTTACTGTGGATAATGTAATAATCAGAAGTTAAAATTTTTGTTTAATTGTTATACAGAAATAGGCTGACGCATCTGCTTCTTTCGTTGCATCAACCCATGGATGATGCAGTAAAAGATGTAAATTTCTTTTTTATTTTTGGTTTTGACATTTTATGCGTCTTTCATGAAGTTTGACAATGTGCTTCTAATATATTTTTCTTCCGAATTGAATATGGGAGTTATTTTAAACGTATTGTTTTAATTTATTTTGCATTATTATCAATATATGTTCTGTATAGTAAAAACTTGTTGGCATGAACCAGGCTAGCTCAGATAGTGAACTTAGGAGTATAAAGTTCGACGATAATTTTATTTTCCTTTATTAAATACAATTTTAAAACTGAACGTTGTTCTGATGGAATGGTATAGGGAACCTCCTCCTATTAACAGCCCTTTGGAGCAAAATGTAGACAAAATTTTATGTTAATAAGCGCTTGGAGTAAAGAAGAAGGGGTGTTAAAAACTTACCTACCATCTCTCAAGATTTAAATTCGGAAGTAAAGTATGTATCTGGGATAATTTAAGAGTCTATTTGCTGTAGAAATAAAATTGTGGATTTTGGAAGATTTCCAGTTTCAAAAATTCAAGTTCGCGAACCTCAACTTCTTAGAGAAAAAAAAATTTCAACATAGTAGTGTACTAGAAACAGCGCATGGAGAAATGTTTTCATATCACAATCAGTTTTTTAGTCCAAAGGAGTAATTTGCCCATAAAGACTATTAATTTTTGGCATTTTGCGTTGATTCAGTACAAGCGTTGTTTCACTTTTCAAATTGTTGCCACCAGATATTAATGCCCTGTATTATATTTAAAGAAATTAAATAATGAAGGATCTGCATAAATGTATATATGTTTCTCGCATCGGGATAAAACATCGGTACCTAGAGCCATCAAATTTTGAATAACGTAATCCTCCTGCGAATATGGGCATCTGGAAGCCCAAACTTGAAATTTGGAAATTGTTTTATTATCGATTTCATATTTTGTAAACCTTTAACGAATTTTTGATTAAAAAACTAAAGGATTTCATAGCAAGCAATGGCAACGTTGTGCAGGAAAATCATTTTTATATCCGCCGCGCGAGACTGTGTATCCGAAATTCTAAAGATATGCGCATTTTAAAATTATTTTGCGATATTGCTGTTGAACTGAATTTTATGGTTTAAGTGCGAAGAACGTGATATTTAATAAAAAAAGGTAACACACAAAACGCTAAAAAAACGGCCCTTTGGGCGTAATTTAAAATCTGAAAACTTTCAGATTTTTCGAGGGCGTCCACTGGTTCGGTGGTTCTTGTTTTGCTTACTGCGATCCTCAAAACCCGTATATAACGTACAAAAAATAGCATAATATTCCTTTCACGATGGTAAAGTACTATATTTAAGATGGATGAAAGCATAAAATTTCTGCAATATTGTGAACTCAAAAATATGATTTTATGCCTAACCATCAAAGTTTAAAATTTTTCCATCTAAATCCCTCTTAAGGGTAAAACCTGTTCATAAAAAATCAGCACTCCAAGGAATTTTTGGGATTTCCCCAATAATGCAGTCCCTTGTAATGCAGTAGTCAGCACATCCAGATAGTAAGTAGATTTCATGGGTTCACTACCTGTTCAGCAAACGTTTCCTAAGAAATTCTTTTAATTAAAATTTATAATAAATTTTTGAAATTTAAAAAATTTAAAAAGATTGCTTATTATTTAATATTTATTTTTATTTATGACAAATGTGAACATTATAGTAATTAGCTGTTCAAAAATCATTCGATGGCCACAATATTTAGTGTAAAAAATCAATTTTTTATCTTTTAAATTAAAATCCTGGTTAAACGTATCCATCTCTTGTTTACGAAAAAGAACCAAATGCTACCTAGTAAACTTCGTTAGAGTTTAGTGAATATACCATGTTTTTAGTTTTTCAAATAAAAATTGATTGAACATAATTTGTAGGACATTCATTCGTTTATGCATACAATTTTGCAAAATTTATTTTTAATAATTATTATGATCCCTAATAAAATTGCTTATTAATTTGTAAAATTTTCTATTTTAATAATAATATCATTTTCTCAATTTTTGTAGGAATTTCACACAGGACTTGTAGAATATCCAAGCGGCATAAATGATATTCGCCTGACCAGTGTTATCTGTTTGCTTCTCATGATGTCTATCACTGGAATAGGCATGGCCTTTGAGAATAAAGCAAGTAAATTTTCGTATTCTTTTTAAAGACAGAAAAATACGGAAAGAAAAGTTTTTTCTTATTTAGTTAATATTAAAGAGAAATTCTAGTTTCTTCTCATTTAGCCTACACAGCTCTCAAAGTAAGAAAAATATAAATTTCAAGCACTACACATTAGATACTGTTTAAAATTTTCGTATTTGTACTGAGATACGAGCTAGCACATCGTCTGTGAGATTATCTGCTCAGTCGCAAAGCGTTACCATTGTTCTTGTTGTTAAAAAATAAAATGAAGATAGATGAGCTGAAGATTTAAAGTTGTGTTATAATTGTTTATTCGGACAACATTTTTTAAAGATACCAGTATTTTCAACATTCGATCTCAACTAATTTATTTCAGTTTACAATACAGCTACGAAAATCTACAAATAAAATAGAACTATATAATGCATTCCTGCTAAAAAAATAAACAACAAAGGTAAAACATGGAATAAAACAAAAACTATTTAAAGGAACTCGTACACCTTAAAACCCATAAGATCTTCGGATATGTGACTGTTGCAAGAATTGGGATAACTTATTTATTTTAAAAGCAATTACTTTCAACTTTTTACAGCTGACTACACAATATAGCTGCTTTCTGAAATAATAATCAGAAAGTTTGAGTTGCCACAAATATTTTTATAATTTCATCCGCTTTGTGTCAAAATCTTTCGTCACGTTTGACCTTGCAGGCACAGTTTAAAACATTCTGTAGCATAATTTAATTCCATATTTAATATATAGCTTTCATAACATTTGGAAACTACTGTGAACCAAAAACTCTAATAATTTCATGTTAAATTTCTATTTTATTTGGAGTCGAGTTTAAAAAATATATTTTGTTAAAAAAATCTGTAATGTTTTCGTGCATAAAATTTTTTAATATTAAAATATTCATCAGATTTTTGGTTCAGTTAAAAAATAGTGCCCATATAAAGAATTCCATCAAATTTTAAGTATGTACCATTAGCCATTTTTAAAATATCATGCGAGCAAGGTGGGAACATGACGAAAAATTTTGTCACAAAGCGAATTAAATTACAAAAATATTTGTGGCAACACAAACTTTCTGGTTACTAGTTTCCGAAGCAGGTATATTATGTAGTCAGTTGCATAAAGTTCGAAGTAATTCTTTTAAAATAAATAAAATATTCCAATTCTTGCAACAGTCACATATTCGAAGATCATAAAGGGTTTAAGGTGTATCAGCCCCCTTAAAAGGACATGCGTGAAATTGTTCCAAAAGGTTGGTGTGGCATTACTAGACCACACGGCTACGTAACGGCATATAAAAACACATGTATTATGACTACTGCATCGGTCGACTAGATGCGGTATGTGCATTGGTAACGTCACACTAATAACGGTACGATACTCTCTAGCTGGAATGCAAGCTTGACAACGGCGAGGGCAGCCTGGCAATAGTCGTTGATTGCTTGTTGTGGCAGTAGCGTCCATTCCTGTAGTAATACCGAGGCTCATGGGGGGAGGGTTGCCTGGCGACACACGGCGATCTGCTATCCTTCCTCCCAACATGTCCCATACATGTTGTATGTGATCAGGTAAGGCGTGGCAGATATGGAATGGCTTCACTCTCCGGAAAATTGTGATTGTGATAGTGATAACTCCATACCACTCTAGCTCTAGAGTTATCGTCCATAAATATCTCGTCGGTACCCATTGCAGCGATAAAAGGACGCACAAGAGAATGTAGAATTTCATCACGATATCGGAAAGCACGAGTAATCATTTAGAGGACGATGCGGCCGTCTGCTTCTATCCCAGTCCAGTAATCCTCTATAATTGATTCTATCAACAATGTATGGCATCCGACAGCGTGTCCCTGGCTCCTGCCATATCATTCTTCTTCGGAAATCGCTCTGAATGTTAAATCGGACTCACACTGTAGGCCCTGATCGGTACTTAAGGTGATGGGAACTCCAAACCTAGCAATCTAATGAGTGAAAAACATTCGAGCGACTGTTTCAGCCGAAATATATTTCACTTCCAGCCATCGGAAAAATAGTGAAATGGACTATGTGTACGAAGTGGAACTTTAGACTTCTAGTAGTCGATACAAGCACAAGTCCAGGCAACGCAATCCTTTGACACAGAAGGCCAAATAAAAAGAAACAGTTTTTTGGTGGATCGTATACATGGATGAGAAAGTCTATGGAGTGAATCAAATACTGCTCTCTGGAGTTGACTGGGAACAAAGGGACGTATCGTGTTCCCACCTACATGACAATATATATTTAGCCTAAGAGACAATTCCATCTTTTGTAATTTTAATGAGCAACTTTCAGTGGACAACAGAGGATTCATTTCGGGATAATCAAGTTGAAATTCAGCAATCTGTGCAAAACTTGTTACACCCAGCTTATTAAAAGCAGTAACTCGTGACAATGTATCACAATGTTTTCTGTTTCAGGAAGATATTGTTTGCCGGTACTGAATTGGGTAGCGTAATTAATATGTTTAATTTCTCTGAGTGATGCAAAATCTGATTTTTCTCTGAACAAAAATATTAGAGAGTGATGATCCGTAAATATTGTAAAAATATGTCCCTCGAAATTATACTAAAAATGCCTTACAGCGCTGTAGAAAGCATGTAATTCTCTATCATATATGCTGTTCATAATTTCAGCAAGGAGCCAATTTTCCGGAGAAAAAAGCCAGTGGTTAAAGAATATTATCTTGTCGCGAGTGATACATTGCTCCAACAGCCACATCTGAAGCATCGGCTATCAGCGACAACTGCTGGCCTGGAACATGGTGACGAAATGTCACTGAATTTTTTAGATCAGCTTTACAATTTTCAAAGTCCGCATTTGTATCCACTGTTCAAGGAACGGAATGTTTTTCATTCTCTCATTATCTTTTAAAAGAGAATGAAGCGAAGCTTGGGTAGTAACTGCCTTAGGCAAAAATCGTCGGTAAAAATTCAACATTGCCAAAATCCCTCTTTATTTTAGACATTATTACTGATTTAGGGAAGTTAAAAATTATTGCATTTCAGGAAAAGTCGAACACCTGAAGAGGTCATTAAACACCCAAGAAATAATACCGAACATTTTCACAGAATATATTTAGAAGGATTCAGATTTAACCCGTGTTTTCTCAATCTCACGGTGGCTCCTGTGCTCGTCTTTATTTGATGAAGGCCACAAGCAAACCGTCAAAGTGAATACAAAAGTCCAAGCCATAAAGTACTTGATGGATAAATCTTCGGAATGTTTGGCCAGATTTTCGCAAACCATAAAGCTAATGTTAAGTACATCTGGGATAACAAAAAGCAGCATCATTCCTCTCAGTAAAAGTTTTGGACAAAAGTTTTTTCTCTCTGAATGCGTTACTCTTTGTTATTTTAATAAATTTTGGGTTAATTTTCAAATTACGTTTTGTAGCAAATAAATATTGTTTGAAATAATTGTCCTTTTTGTTGCAAATAATTTATTTACAGAATGTTGCATGAAACTCTTACTAAACTCTTACAAAACTGAAGCCAGACGAAGGGCTCAGAATACAAGGGGACGTTGAAAAGGTTTTTACTTATCAAAAAGACTGAACACTGCTACTCTAGAATGTCTCATATTGATATCTTGTTGGGACTGCACACTAGATACTTCTGCAATTCCATCATCAAAGTTACTGACATCACTTTTACTTCTGGAACACTTCTCTGGTGTCATTATAGCTATTTAATCGTAAGAGTACAACGCAAATGTGGTTTACTGGTACTGTTGGTAATCAATTGATCGAAAATACGCATCTGTACCTGATTCCCTGTGTAAGCCTTAGTATTTTTATATCTTTCTGAATTCTTCACGACTCAAAAAGAGTGTTGGAAATAAATCATTTTTGTTTCTTTGATTTCACGATATCAAATCGCTTCGATCTTTTGTTTCTAATTTCTCCACGTGTTGCGGGATATTTTAAATTTTGTCCAATTCGTTTCATAAATTCCTACACAATTTATACAAATACACAAGCTACACAAGCTTCAGCATTTTATTTCAAGAAATCTGTTGAAATATTTTGAGCCGGTTAACACAAGTATCAAGAGACCTATACGGATTTAATGAAACTGATCTTAATAATACCCTAAAAAAGATGTGTTACGTAATTGCACTAAAGCTGCACTGTGCTTTGTCTTAAGGTATCAATGTGTACAGAGGATCGTTGGTCTGGTGGAAAATATTATGACAATAATAAATATCTAAAATGTTTGGCCACATGAAAGCATGACTTTAAAGATGAGAGAAAGATTAGCTAATTTTCTAATACTGAAAGTGGTTAAACTACGACAGCTGTACATTCAACGCAAGATGAATACTTAAGACGCTTTCGTATTCATTCTACTAAATTATTGGAACCCTTTCAAAGAAAGCGTTATCTGACAATTATCCCAATATACATAATGAGATAACATGCATCAGTGAAGCGTTTACTAAAAGTTTATCAGGGTCAATGTTCCTTCTTACCTTCTTCGGGAACATACAAGGACCTGACTCGGAACAGAGAGCTTACTAAAGCTATGTTCACTAATTGTGGTAAGTAGACAGGATACAGACGAAGGGTATAGAAAACCCTTTATTTTTCTCTATATACAATAACTTCCGTACTTCGGAATACACTGACCCGCCACTTGGGGTCTAACGTAAAAGTATAAAAATAAAACTAAACTCTAATTTAACTTTAAACTAATAAACGGGGAAGATTGGCCTTATATTAACAGGAAGTGTATGTAGTACAGAGACTGTGAACACTACAATACGTTTAAATTTATCAAGAGGATTAAAACCTCTGGCCTGGAAGGCAAACAGCAACTGCGTAACTTCTAAGGTAAGCGGCCTGCTTCGAACTCACTGCTTCCTCTCTCTCGCTTGGCAAAAGGCCACAACTTAAATACTTGGCGTTCGCCAGACAAACTTTGCATAAAAACCTTAACGCTTATAATTCTGGCCGGAAGTAGAAAATAAGAAGTGATAGTAAAGATTTAAAATAAAATAAACGTTAGTAAAACTTTAGATCCTTACAAGTTGACTTAGCTTCACTGAACTAGAACGTCGTATAAAATACTAAACATGACGCAGGGTAATGAATGAATTATAAAATGATATTTATCTATACAACATTTTGATTGTTGAAAAGTTGATTCCCTCTACAATAAATCTACATATTATTCATATTATTGAATAACGCTTTTTTTATTTCCAGACGCAGATGCTCTTACTAGTAATTCTGCTAGTTGCTATGATGGATTATTTTGTTGGAGCATGTTTTCCACCCACTTTGGAACAGAAAGCCGAAGGATTTTGGGGATGGAATGGTAAGATATATGTAACAAATTTCTCTTTTCAGTTTCCTGATAAAACAATCTTATGAAGGTATAGATATATATAAAGAGAGATACACAGGCACGTTCCTTCTTGTGCATAAAATGTCTTACATATGATTTTTAGAAATGTATAACTCTAAAACTTTTTAATTGTTTATATAACGTGAAATTTGGGATAAACTGGTATTTATTAAATATTCATAGTGGATGTCGCAGTTTCAAACATGGGACCCGATTTTCGAAATGAAAATTTTTTCAGCGTTTTTGCAGTTTTCTTCCCTTCTGTGACTGGTATACTGGCCGGTGCAAATATTTCAGGAGACCTCAAAGTGAGTTTCAATATATCTAATAATAATAATATATAAATTAAACAGCATAATCGCTATGATATATGTATACATTTATAGTACTTAATCCATTTGAATAGTCAAAATATGCAAATTCATGGACTATTTTATAGAAAAAAAATAGAATGCTTTTTAAATAATAATGCAGATATAGTAGAACCTCTTATGTTTCATTATAGTATTCACATACACTTCAATGTGTGAATATAAGCATTTTTTTCAGGATCCTTGTAGTGCTATTCCTAAAGGAACTCTTTTATCGATTTTGACAACTTCACTGAGTTATGTTCTTCTTATTATTTGGCTGGGTTTCACAACTGTTCGGGATGCAACTGGGGATATCCAAGACTACATCAATGAAACTTTACAGAATTGCACTCTGACACCCTGTGAATACGGATTGCAAAATGATTATCAGGTTAGTAGTAGTAATGGAATAATAAAAAGAAATTAATTTACTTCAAGCAAAAATTAAAGTTAATCATGGAAAAAAAATTATTTAAATAGCTTTCATAGTCTGTCTTAAATACACTGTTCAACAGAACAAAATTTGACAGCATGAAAAAAGGGCTTCAAATGAGACAAAACTCGGCCAAAACTGAGGCTGGCACAGTAAGGACTCGAAATATGTCCTAAGACAATGCAGACCATATGATACTCATCGAAGTTCATTATCATTGCAAAAAGAATATTGTCACATCAAATCACAATAACTTGTCACATCTCATAGAAGTTTGATTGGGGAGAGATCAGTGAATTGAGATGAAAAACGAAATCAGAATACCATAGTTTGCCATCCATCACTTCAGTAATTGTGGCGAGATATACTGCAAGAATTCACGATGCTGCTGTGGTGTTAGCGGCAATCCTAACAAAGGCGACTTAATTTTTAACCTCCTCCAGTAATTCGATAAGAAAATGGCTGTGCCTACAGGGGAATAAGGATCTCTAAACATGCCGTGCTAACCGTTATTGCATGACATCTACGACCAGTGTTTCAAAACCGTTTTTAGCCCTTATCCCGTCACAGGAAACCTTAGTAGATGTCACTTTCCATATTCCTTAGAAATATATTCCTTAGAAAGTCTCCCACTTAACATATAATGCTAACTTTCCCCCCTTTATTACACTTTTAAATGGCAGAACTGATTAAATCTGCAAGTTTCCTTTAATTGTTTGTATGAATGTGTAGTGGTGTGCACTACTAGGAGGCGTTGTAATGTGACAATCTAACCAAATATCAATCTAGAAATCCTTAATTAAATTACATAGTGGATGCCCAATATTTACTTGCCTGAATTCTTAGTGGTAGTGCATTGCAAATTAAACCCTAGTGGCAAGAATAAATAAATATTTGACTTACCCAATAACCCACACTCATGAGACTTGCGGAGACAAATTTCTTTTTCTAATCTCACATTTATTTTATCAAACACATTTTCTGGATTAAATATGGAACATTTCTCACACTCATATAAAATATCATAACTTAGAACACCAAACGTGACGAATTAAAATGGAATAGTAGGCTAATGCCGAAACGTGACTATTCGGAGATAAATTACAATCCTGTCTGATCGAACATATATGCAGTCGCAATTTTCTCACATTAATTTCGTGCAGTGCCCATAATATTTTTGTACAGGTGCAAGATCTTTTTTTTTTTTTTCACATTCTTTAACACACTTGAAATGTAATCACGTACGTGGTCATACATCGCTAGTAATGCACATTCTGAAGTCGAACACCTATAGATAACCTGCTTGAGATGTTTTAGAAAGGTATAGTGGCAGATGAATTTTAACCCTGAGCATTTTCATCTAAAAAATCGCAACCTTTAGTTTTGCTTCTTTTTATGAAAAAATACGACTACAAGAAGGGAAGAAACCATTCTGACCGGTAGCTTACGAGTATATACCACACGTGCAGTTCCGCGATTACGATTAAAATTTGTGATGCTGGCAAACTGCGTGGTGGGAGAAGTTATTATTCTAACAGAATGTAGGGTAAAGTCCGCATAATGATGCACAAAAATGTTGGAAATGCGTTTTCTCCGTTGAATAAAGTTCATATAAAGAAGTTTCGTTAATGCGTTTGAGTTCTAGTAATAGGCCAAATAAAATATCCAATAAGGAACCAGTAAAAATTCATCAATCAGCATTTTAATTTTTTAAATATATATATATATATATATATACAGCTCAGAGAGGTTCAAGAAAATTCACAAATCTCTGTCCATGTCCTAAGTATTTTAGAAATCAAACAACAAAATTTGCAAATATAACGCTGATCGTTTGACTTCTAAAATATCGTTGTTCGGCGTGTTATTTTAACCTAAATCCTAAATAATTTGTTAAAATTATATATCCTTAGAATATAATGTCAAAAAAATTCGGAATATTTTATCCATATGCGACCTTATTTTCCATGCTAAACGAATTAAGAAGAATGCAACAACTGTAGAATGAAAGTAATCCAGTTTTCTTAATAAGAATGTTTTCATTACTAATTGCTTAAATGATTAATTACGAAGCAGTCGATTGACACGAGTTAATGTGTAATAGTCAAATTATCTGGACATTCTACCTGATCTATCAAATTAGTTAAAATTTAATTTAGGTAGTAATTAATTCCCATGATAATTTATATTTTACGTAACTGATATTAATACGAACTTTATCTAGCATCTTTGTCATCTCTGCCATTCTAACTCTCTGTGAATAGTTCTAGTTATGTGATTGCAATTAATATGATAATAACTCTAATCTTAATTTTAATTAGTAAATTTTAAATTAGAATATTGTATTATTGAAATATTTTAAAATTTAGGTTATGAAGCTCGCTTCCGCCTTTCCTCCTTTGATTTACGCAGGTATTTTCGCCGCCACTCTCTCATCGGCACTTGTATCCATTGTCAGTGCGCCAAGAATTCTTCAGGTAATTACTCTAGCTTTTTTAATAGTTTCCTTATCATTGTAATACTGATGCTTTAAACGCTTTTCTTCAAGTCTTTTAGTCATTTTTATTTTGATTTATGATGCAGGCTTTATGTTTAGACGGCCTCATTCCATCATTGACGTGGTTAGGTAAAGGTTATGGTGCTGACAATGATCCTAGGCGATCTTTGGCTTTGACTTTCGTAATAGCTGTGGTCTTTACATTAATCGGTGAGCATGTATTATATCTCATTAAAGTCTTTTTTAATTTTTCATAGTATAAATCCACAGAAAGAAATTTCAAAATGTGGTTAAAAAAATTATTTTCTGAAAAAGTTCAATTTACATTAGGAACATGCTGATAATGTATTTGTTTTTAACTCCACATTTTCGTAAATTGCCTTCGGTGCAGCAACTTAAAAGTTAATCTAATAAAAAAGCTTAAAAGTGTGTAAAATGTTGTTAAAATTCAACTATTTTTTAAAACCCCCTCTCAATGATATAATTTTTCCACGCAGTGAAAATATCCAATGCTGTTTGAGCCATTTTTCTGGTTCAATTAAATAGCGTGCTGTTTAAGATTTTTAAAAAAAAAGCTTCATTTCTTCTGCCAAAATTAGTTTGTCTGTATCAGGTTAAAGAATTGCCCTAATTAATCTAGAATTACATTAACTGAAAGTAATTGCATGACATTTCAGTGGTTAATGAATGATGCATATGAGCATCAACATAACAAAACAGCAGATAGTAAATTTCATTAGATTGTGCCAAAACTCATCAGGACTATCTGCCTTAAACATAATAAAAAAGTTCGCTTCTATATTTTGGCATGCAAGTAACTTATTTTAAACTAATTTCGAAAATTAGAATTTTTATGGTACATAATTTTTCTGACAGGAACTTTTTCCTTCTAGTTTTTATCCTGTCATTTCAAAATACATTGCAGAAATGTTTGAAAAGAATGGTTTCAACACACTACTAGTTAATTTAATGATAGTTTGACAGGTGATGCAGAAACCAAGAGGTTAGGAGATATTATCCCTTACGTCTAACATCTGCGAAAAAAATTTAGCTTTGAAATTTTTAGCTCCTCAATGTTAATTGAATTTGATACATATTTATTAATACCTCTTTTTCTATTAAACTTACTTGATTCTTTGTTCCAGAATTCGAAATTTGGGTTCAATCCTAATAAATTTCGTAGTATTTTCTGATTTATTGTTCAAATTTGTAATTTTTATTAATTTTTATGAATTTTTTGAAAATAATTGTGAATTATAAACTATAAAATTGTTACCATCATCTTAAAATAAATGAATTTCTAAGCGTACCAACAAAATATTAGAGTTTTTTATTCAAAATTTCCTAGGATATACGTGAATTTACATACTGGCGCGTTTTAAAATGTGGCATATTTGTTATAAGCGATAATAACTCCAAACGTAGTTACACACTATGTTAAAATTATTTGAAATAAGGAACGATGACTTTTTTCAGCTCGTTTACAATGAAAAAAAGGAAAGGAAAGAAAGCTGCTATAAATTAAGAAGTTCACCAAGTGGCGCAAACTGAAAAAAATGCGCCAAGATAAATTTTTGAATTTCTCCGTAAACTCCTCCCCAACTTTTACAAAATTTAATATTTAGGCATGATTTGAGTCGTAGAATCGAAATATGAAAAAATTGGCATGTCAGTTTAGAAAAAGGCCTGTTTTGTGTCAAAATACCTAAATTAGAACAATGCTATACATACATCTAATATATATCCTAAGTCGCGCTTTCGAGGTATGAAAAACGCAAGTTGAATTTCTTCAATCTGCCCAGTATAACGAGAGATATAGAACTGTCCCCCCCCCTTTTCTTTTTTTCATAGTGTAAATCAAATAGCAAACTGTGTTCCAACAGCTTTCATTAATTTCATTTACAAAATAGTAACGGAATGGCGAACAAACAGCAATTTGAAAGCATTTTTCCATATTAGTGGTCTTTACGTTACATCTCCGACTCTGTCTTTTGGCTGTTCTTGGTATAGTGATTTCAAGAGCCAGATCACCACTGAGCTTTTGCGCTGCTACAAGCACATGTTTGAATGTCTCCACATCATAACTTCTCTTATCCTTCAGCACAGCCACAACTTGTCCAGTAAATTGTATTGCTGAGACTAAATCTGTATCTTCTTTCCGAAAAAGTTTACTGAAGGGGAGGTTGACTGAAAATACCTTCATCAGAACATCTAAAGCTACAATAAACTCGGATTTTAGAATGGCGCATCTCAGATGACTAGCCATAATAGCATTTTATCTTTTCTTCCCATTGAGCTATATTATCCGAAGTTTCTACCACTGGTATTAAAAATATCCAAAAAGCACATCCTCCCTTTCTACCCAACGAGTACTATTTATCTGCTTCAAACATTTTTTATTTGAATCAGGCAAAGTTTTATTTGTATTTGCTGTCAGAGAGCCTTGTCTTTTAGGTGTATTAAGAAAATTATACACTGCAGTCATTTTGTCAGAAAAAATCTGAATTACTTTCTCAAAAACAGCGAGATTTAAACTGTAGGCAATATGTGGGCATATAATGCAAGTGAATACTGTTCAGAAATACAGGTCTGTACGCCTTTATAGGAACCTCTCCATATTTCTTGCCCCATCATATCCTTTTTCTCTTAGATAATTCAAGCTTATTCCCGTACTTTTCAGGCAGTCTATAATACGACTAGCTGTACTTCCTCCTGTGCAGAGAATACGACTAGCTGTATTTCCTCCTGTGCAGTCATGAACAGGGTAAGAATACCAAAAGCATGTTAATGAATGCGATGTTCAGTTTCGTCAAAATACCTGGCATAGCTTGAAAGCTGCTTTACATTTGCAATTTTTGCTGTCTCTTCAGCTAAAACGGAAAAACACTGGGAGGTTTTAATCTTCGTCACTACTTGGTCACTTACACGGTTACCACACCACAGTTTCATCGGATTCTGATTCAGTTGATTTCATCGGATTCTGATTCTGATTCAGTGGTCCCCTATCTCTATGGCCGCGAAAATATAATTCCTGTCTGCCATATAAAATCACAGTGCTACTGAAGATGTATTGGTTCAAACTTTCCTCTGCCAGCATTCAATAAATATTCTTCCTGTAGTACAGACTTTTTGTGACACAATGGAGCCTCATGGTCATTGAATGTTTCAACAGCATCTTTATAATTACTTAAAGAATGTTTCACAAGTTTTATTTTTTATTTCTGACTCCCAGTACCAGCTCCATCAGGTGCAAATATAACGTAAACTTTATAAAATGCTCCATTTGAGGAGAGGCTGTAAGCCAGCCACTTCTAATGGCGCAGCCATTTGTCCTGAAATCTTAAATTACATTTCCCTTGAGGTAGAAATGCTTCATCTGTAATCCCTCCCCTTAAATTATCAGTAGCATATAACCAACGCTAGGCTCTTCAAAAAGAATGTTGTTTTCCTCCAAATGTTTGATTCTCAAAGATCTTGATGTAGTTATAGGAGTTGATTTTTCGAAGAGGAAAATATCTGAGTTTCCGTATTTCTCTGGGTATGCTTTCTTGAAACTTCTGTCTGGAATTCTACCTCGCTTGGAACTTTTGTAAAAAAAAAAAAGTTTCTCTTGCCTTTTTAATCACTAATTGTCCTTTGAAAAACGTACGAATTTATCTCATGAATTCAGCGCAATTAATAAATTAAAATGAACTGATCGCGCGAGAAATAACGCATACGGCATTAAGTAAATTTGAAAGAAATGTTGTCGCATTAGTTTAAAGAAAATATGGCGAACTTTTGTTTACTACACGTGGAACAACAGAAAAAGTGGTTTGCGAGGGGAAATTTTAGTAGTTTAATATTATTTTTTTTCGCGTTGCATTTTTTTCTGTTCCGTATTATTACAAAGCTTAGATAGTTTTATGAAGACAAATCCATGCATTGCAAAAACGAAAATATATTTCATTTAAATAAAAATAAAAATTTTGTTTTATTAGAAACGATCTGTTTGAAATTTTAATATACAGTTTGTATCTGAAATGCTTTAACAAACTTAAGGGATGATGGTACTCATCAAGACGAAAACAAAATGCAACGGAACATGGGGGGGGGGGGGGGGTTAAAGGTGAAAATCGAGAAAATGCGTCAGGAGATGGACATACTGAGCAAAGAGAAAAACACTCCAGAAAAATATTTATTGCACAGAATAGATACAACACAACTCGTGATATGCCCAGAGAAAACAAAAATTTTACAACAATTGTTCAAAGTGTCGACTGCGGACATTATCACACATCGACGGAGGAACGACTGGCGGACATGCTCGAAGATTACGGGAATTTCCTGGATTTCTGCTGCCAGCGGTCACAATACGCGGTGCTACTACTTCTGTCGTTTCTACTGGCGTCTCATATATGAGGGATTTCATCTGTCCCCAGAAAAAGAAATCCAAGGGGTTCAGGTCCGGAGAGCGTGAAGTCCAAGCAACAGGGTCACCGTGTCCAATCCATCTTGCCGGGTAAACTCCATCAAGGTGGTTACCCACGTCGCAATGATACTACCTATCGTCGTTGGCGGTTCATGCACTTACAACGTATGCTTGAGTTTATTGGTTTATTTCTAAAAATATAGAAAATTTGCATACGTGGATTCCTGCTCACAGATTTGTTTGGCTTTCTACCAGTTTTTCTTATCTCTTTTTCACCGGATATGCACAAAGTGAAAAGAAAACCAGCTTCGTACTACTAGCCAGTTCTGCAGAAAAGTAGCATGCGAGATTACCATTTTTTTGCGATTTTCACCCTTTAAACTTTATTTGGGACCCCAGGTTCCAGTGCTTTTTTTTTTTTTTTTTTTTTTTGTTCATTTTGATGAGTACTATTATCCCTCTAAGTTTTTTCAAGCATTTCAGATACACTGTGTATAGCAGTCTTTATGGGAGGTTACAACTATACCCTCCTCATCGCTACTACATTGTCACAAGCAACTTCCAATACAGTAATGAAAATTTATAGCATACTTAAGTGTGATCTACATGCTGCAGATTTAGAACTACCTAACAGCATGTAATAGACAGAAATTCATTTTTAGATATAATAAAAGGTGTTAATCACATATGCATAGTTATAGTTGGATCTTTAATAATAGCAGGACGTTTCTATATACTCCAATACGTCGTGAAATAAAACTATAGATTTTCACTTAAAATTACAGATTTAAAAACGTATCCCTGTTTTCTAATGCTTTAAGAAGTCAATGAATTTTTCTAATTTATAATTTTTATCTTAGCTAGTTTTAATGTTTTTTACATGCTCATATCTTTTTTAGGGGATCTGAATGCTGTAGCCCCGATTATTTCTAATTTCTTCATGGCAGCTAACGGTCTCATTAATTTTTCATGCTTTCATGCATCTTATGTCAAATCTCCAGGTAACTGCCTATTTTGTTCTTATTAAATCGTGCCAGTTAAGAACCTCGTTTCATAGCATGCACATCCCTAAAAATATGAAAAGTAATCATTTTAACTGAAATTTAAAAATGTATTTTAAGTGAAAACTTTGGAACATTAAACAGGAAATTATTTTAAGTTCAAAGGGGCTTTGTCCCTGAAGGACTATTGTTTTCGTTTTGCGATTTTGCGTTGGTTCACTATAAATGTCCGTTTCACTTTTCAAACTGTTGCCACCAAATTTTAGAGTCCTGCATTATATTTGAAGAAACTAAATTATGAAAAATCTGTATAAATGTATGTATATTTCTCTCATTGTGATGAAACAACGGTACATAGAGACATCGAATTTTGAATGACGTAATCCTCCTGCAAATATGGGCATGTGGAAGCTCAAATTTGAAATTTGGAATTTGTTTTATTATCGATTTCAGATTTTATAAAATTGTAGCGAATTTTTGATTAACAAACTCAAGGATTTCAAAGCGACCAATGGCAACGTTGTACAGAAAACACATTTTTTTCTCCAGCGGAAATTCTAAAGATATGCTCATTTTAAAACTATTTTGTAACATTCGTGTTGAACTGAATTTTATAGTTTATGTGCGAAGAACGTGATATTTAATAAATAAAGGTAACACACAAAATGATAAAAAAAACGCCCCTTTGGACGTTATTATAATCTGAAACCTTTCAGATTTTTTTTTAGTCCAAAGGGGCTTTGTCCCTGAAGGACTATTGTATTGATTTTTAAATCATTTATATTTTTATAATTCGGATTACATTATTAAGGAACAAGGGCAAAAGGAAATGAATTTAATTTTGAAACAATCTAAAATTTTGCTACCGTATTAAAAATTTTAAAATAAAATGTAAGTTACTTTCATTTTCCAAGTTCTGTTTTGTAATAAAATTCACATCTTATTCTTATTTGTATCAATTATGGTACAGACGAAATTTCAGATATAAAATTTCACATGTATAAAACAGAATTTTAACTATATTGTTATGTAGAAAACTTTAATATTAAAGAAAATTCACTTTTAGAAATAAAAATTTTCATTTAAAGCTTTTAAATAGTAACTAAGAAACCTATGAAAACCACTCCAAAATTCTGATCATTTCAAGAAAATAACCATCAATTCAGATTAGCCTGGCGCTGGATTCAAATTTTAGCATTTTAAGAAACTTAATACTTTAAAGATGACGCAAAATATTTTCCAAAACAGACATAACAAAAAAATATCTTCCTTTATGTAAATAATTTACTTGTATGAAGAGGCAAATATAGCATTTTATTTTTTTTAGGATTTCGACCAGGTTTCCAGTATTATAATCTATGGCTGAGCCTTTTAGGGGCTTTGCTATGCTTTGTTATTATGTTTGTTATGAACTGGATAACTGCTCTCGTCACCGATGTCGTGGTGATTGCACTTTACATCTACCTATCCAAGACATGTCCAGGTAATGTACAAAAGTTTACTCGATATATTGCTAAAGTTTCTCGCATTAAAGCTTATCTGTTTTCTAACATAGATATATGCACAAAATTTTAATCACAACTTCGCCCAGTTCATATAGTGGTTAGTAACACTAACTGCTGAACCGATGGGCCCGGGTTGTAATCCCGGAGAAGGTATGAATGTTGTACGCGTATATTGTCTTTGGGGCATGGGGGCATTCCAATTACCTGTGGTGCTACAATGCTGGCCTAGCTTCTACATGTATCTGTTAATAATAATCAGTGTTTAAACTATAAAGGTGTTTGAAAATATATAAAATACTGGAAAATTATTTTCTTAAACAATTTAGTTATAAACTGGGTAAGGCATATTTTACAGATTTCTATGTATGCAAACAATCCTGCACAGTAAAATTAAGTTAATCAATAAAATTGGGGAGAAAATTAGAAGACCAGATTAAAACTTAATATTGCTGCTTGCGGATGGGTTTGTAATGGATTGAATGCAGATAGAACAAATGATAGCTTGTCAAAATTTATTTTCCCAAAAGAGTTTAATAAAACGAGCCCTTACAGTTCTAGAACTTTCCATAAAAATACAGCTCTTCTCAGTATAACAGAGCACAATCAGTAGTTACCCCTTCAAACTATTAGCAACGTTAAACACAACACAATGCAAAGATCATCCAAAGAGGAAAGCTCCCAATACTATCAATAATCCGAAGTCAACTCTGAACTAAAAACTAAGTGCTGATGCTTTTTTTCAGTGTTATATAGTTTTATGTTATGCTTCTCAATGTTAATTGAATTTGGTATATGTTTCTTAATTTCTTTCTTTCGCAATTTGAAATTATTTTCAATTCTAATTAAATTCGCAGGTATTTTCTGATTTATTTTTTTAATTTGTATCTTTTAGTAATTTGTAGGAATTTTCGAAAACGTTTTTGGATTGTAACCTATAAAATTTTTTCCATGGTTTTAAAAGTAGATAAATTTCTAACCATATCTGCAAAATATTATAATTTTTGGTTCAAAATTTGCTAAGATATGTGGGAATTGACATTTTGACGCATTTTGAAATTTAACATCTTTGTTTTAAGCAAGAAAACTTCAAATGTTATTTACGGACAAAAAAATAACAATTATGGTTAAAAAATAAAATATAAAGGAAATCATTTAGAAGAATGAACGATTGAACGATGCAGCTTTTTTCCTGTTTTTCACAATCAAAGAGAAGGTTAAATAGGTTACCATAAATTAAGAATTTCGCAAAGGGAATTATTCTTGGCGGAAACTGAAAATATGTGCCAAGATAAATTTTTGAAATTTTTGCTATTTTACAAAATTTAATATTTAGGCATAATTTAAGTCGTAGAATCGATATATAAAACAAAATCTGTATGTCATTTCAGAAAAAGTCCAATTAAGTCGGTCGCGCTTTTGAGACATGAGAAACGTAAATCATATTTCGTCATTCGAGGTAGTAGAAAGTAAGATATAAAACTGCCCCCCCCCCCACTTTTTTGTGTGAAATGTACATGTTTCTTTTTCGACACTTTCACTCTTGCAGCTGAAACAGAAAGTGCCACTCAGCTCTTTTGCACTACAGTTTTGCAAATTTACCCACGCTATACCGAAGAATTTTATTGCTTATGATTTAGTAGCGTTTATTTATTCGCTACTAAATCATAAACAGGCATTTAATTATTCGACCTTTTTTTAATTATACACAAAAATGTAATTTACGCGAAATTGGCTTGATATTTTAGGCTAACATTCTAATTGACTAACAGGCTTTCAAATGACTAATAAAAATTGGAATTTTCTCCATGAATATTTCATATTGGGCTCATAAAAGAAATACTTTACCTTACTTTGATGTTAACTATGCCAACTTGTTGTTATCTACTGTTTTTGTTTTCCTTCAGATATAAATTGGGGTTCATCTTTTCAAGGCTACGTGTACAGAAACGCTCTTCATCACCTTAACAAACTTTCAAGAGTCGAAGAACATGTAAAAAATTACAGGTAATATTGATGATTAAATTGTGCAATTTAACAGAGAAATTTAACAGCACTAATAACTTTAAAGAATTTGCAGTATGTCCTTTTCAGTGTTATTTTCTTAGAAAAAGAAAGTAAGTGAAAACATGATAGCTTTGAAATAATTTAGATTCCAGTACGGCACTTCAAATAAGAAGTTCAATTGTACATTTTTATTCGTTTTGTACCGCACAAAATTGCAACAGATTTTAACTCCTTCTCTTCTTCTACGCCTTCAAGAGTTTACCCGTTTCTAAACAGAATACTTCTTCTGAAAATTCAGGTCTTTGTATAATCCTAACAATCAAAAAGTAACTTCACAAAGTTATTCAGTAGATAAATAATTAACTTTCTACATTTATTCTTGAACGTTATACACCACACTAATACTCTAGATAGCTGTAACCATGACGAAAACTTCGAAAATGCACTGAGCTTTCCGAAATTAAAAGCATTTGAAATAAAAATCTTTTACGTTTTCCATAACATAACCTCATTCTCTAATCTTACATTTAAATCTTGCTGTACATGAATTATAGATTGGTTTAACCACTGTGGTACCTTCAACCACAACTCGAATCATAAAAATTCTGATGGAATAAAACCTCTGGTCCCACAGTTTGCAGTATGTTCTTTTCCAGCGATAAAATTCCATCCAATACCTTCGCAACCCGTTTTGCCGCAAAAGGTAGCCAACGGTGAGGCTCGTATAAAAAAATCATGCCAATGTAACCCATAAGTCTTCCATGCGTAAATACTGCTAATTGGCAGTTCTATGCGTGATAACACTGAATGTTAAGAGATTGGTTAAAAGCAACGCAGCACGTAACTCTGACTCTTGAAAGAGACTAGGTTCCTAAGACAGCAACTCTGCTTTTTAATGTCAGAAGGTTCACAATGACTGAAGAATCAAAGTTGATTGTTCTGAAGTAGATAACTCTACAATAAGCTTTTCTAATGCGACATAAAAAAAGCATGAGTTTCTATAATAATTGCCTTCGAACTTAAAATATACCTCGCAATTTGTAGAGTTGATGGTAAGGGTAATTCTAAGTAAAATCTTTTCCACGTTCTACTTATTTTGTTATCAACGATTTCATTCCAACCAACCTGTAAATTCCATAACTCTTGTAACAATATTTTCGCATATATTATTGTTGGCGCTAGCAATGCCAATCAAAGAGTTTGACCACCTCTGATAAAATAGTTCTGTTGGTGAAATACTTATTATTTATGCATTCTGAAAAAGGAAAAGTATCACTAGAGGGTTTCCAGTTAATATACCCAATACCTTCACTTTCATATCCCTGCTTATTTCCAGAAAAGTATTGGGTTCTCGTAACTACTCAAAAATATTCTCTAAAACAGCTTAACTCTTCAAATCCGCATCCCTAAGCGGAATCCACTTTTTTTCAACATTTCAGTTAATTGCTGAACAATTTTCTCTTCTTCTTGAATTTTTGTTCCTAAAAGTAAATCATCTACATAAAAGTAACGAAGGACAGTTCTTGATGCCAAAGGGACTCTATCTTGCTCATCTAAAGCAATTGTTTTATTATAGTCACTATGCGGCCAGCCTTCGTCTGGCTTTTAAATCTCCCGGAAAACAAACGTCTCTCGACAAAAGTCCAGTATCTAAGAGAAACATTAAATTAAAAACTGCATCGAATTATCGCCCTCATTTTTCCGAGTGGCAACAGTGCTGATATCAGCAACAATGGCAAAAGTGTGCAGCCATTGTTGCTGCGTGTCATCGATTTGATACAATTTCCTCAAATAACATAAAATTAAAAACAAATCTCATTCGAATTTTGAAAAATTCGCTTCGAAGTGCACTGGCACCCTTCATGCACCCTGTGTTACCAAACTTCGTAGCACTGGTTCTATTAGCTTATGCACAGCACGAACAAAAGACATACCCACAGACAGACTCTTTCTTTTATTATATGTAGAGTTTAGACAAATACGGGGTACTGGCAGTTCCATACGTAATCGTTACTAATCTGAATGCACTCAAGGGCTCACTAGGACTATCTCTCCATACTATTCGTTCCAATTCGTATCTTCTGGATGAACTTGAATTGGTCTAAACATCTTCTCTGCATCGGCACATACCACGACTTTGTAAGTTCTGAACCGTAGAAGAATTGGAAACAGCTCTTGCCGAACTGCTGGCCTTCATTTAATAATCATTGAATGTACCACCCGACGTTGTTGCAGCTGAAGCATCGAAAACGCCGCTCAGCTTAGTAATAGTACTTGATTCCTTCAACACGGCATGATGAGGCATGAAGTACGAAGAATCAGTAAAAATCTCTCTGTCAGTTACTCTCTCCACATATTTCAGCTTAATGTATTCCCTCATGAAATCTTTATATTTTTCGTATATCTGAGGCTATTTAAAAAGTGAATTCTCTAAAGATTTGAATCTACTCATAAATAAATGTCTCGAATTTTCAAGCTGTGAAGTCGAAGAATGAAAGGGTAATTTCACATTATATACACTACTTTCCTCTCTTGTATATTTAAAGTAATCTTCACATGCTTTCTCCGATTTGATAAGCATATCAAATGTATGCACAGCATTTAATTTCCAAAAGTTCGACAGCATCTGCTTCGTCTCCGCTTGTATATTATTCACACAGATAACGGAGTTAACCTTTGTTAAGTATTCACACTAACCGAAATAATCCATCCTAGTTCAGAACCAGAGACTACTGGTTTATCTTCTCCGCATTTAATCGTTTCCCCCTTCAGAAGCGGTAAAGAAATTGCTACGCCTAAAAGCATATTAACAGGCACACTCTTGTAGAATGTTGAATCCGTTAGCATTAAATCATTATATTCCTCAATGTACTTCAAACCCAATGTAAAAGGAGGCAACGCTCCAATAATTCTATTGATAATAAATACTGGTGTTGTAAATGACATTTTAGCAATTCCATTATTTTTGTATCCGACGATCCTAAGCATGAAATATAAAAACCTTCGCATTTCTTCTCGATAACACTAATCTCTTTATACACTTTTCTGTAATCAGGTTCGCTTGGCTTCCAGGATCAAACATCGCTGTACACAATTGGTATTCACCAGGTGAATTTAATACTTAATGAATTCTCATGCTGAAAATTAAAGTCTGATACACAAGATGATTTAATTGCTGGGCTAGAACTCATGAAATTCTACCCCGATTTAGCCATCACTAATAACTCTTTCGAACTGTCAGTAAATCTTTTACGCATTTTTGGCTCATTTTGAACTCCTTCAAAATGCAGTAAATAATGATTTTAAAATACTTTTTACACTTATAAATACATCTACATTCTAAAATTTTATGATTTGAAAGAAAATATTTGAGACACAGATATTGTTTTTCTTGATAAAATTAAAGCGCTCCTGAACATTCAGATTTAAAAACTTATTACACTTGGATACTGAATGACTGGCTTTTAATATGTGCACCGCGTGTGAACCTCTGAAGCCAATGAGGTTAATTTCTCTCTCGCATTTCGTGTTTTTAACACTTTGTTGTTTACCTGCTTGGAATTGTTTACCTGCTTGCTGCAAAAAATAGACTTCTGCAGTGTTTTCGATGGGACGTGTTTCATAACCCACCATGCAACTCGGACTTGACTACCTCCGATTACCATCTCTTTGCTCATGTGAAGAGTGTGCTAGGAGGGCAGAAGCTGGGCTCAGACAAAGAGCTGCAGAGCAGCGTAAAGGAATTGGCTGAAACCACAGGCGGCTACCTTCAATGATTAGGATACTGGAAAGTTGACACCACGCAACGAGAAATATCTCAGTCGGAGCGGCGACTATGTAGAGATTAATACGATGTATTTAAATATGAAAATCAAATGAACAGTTTTGATTTTCATTTTGATTTTCATTTCGCGACCGATCGGACCTTGAAAAAAAAACTTTTCGTATTTATATTTCGATATTATTGTAATTTAAACTCATATTTTTAATTTATGTAGCTAATAATTTATTAAATTATGCTGTAAAATTTGATACTCTAATAACTGGTTATTTTATTTTGCATACTTCCAGACCAGCGGTCTTAGTTCTTTCTGGCAACGCAAGTAGTAGACCTCAGTTAGTAGACCTGGCAGGACATTTCACTAAGGACCTCGGTCTTCAAATATGTGCTCGCATCTCAAAGGTGAGAACGATTAAAATACCTTAATTGTAAGAATGAAAATTCTACAGAGTGTCTGCGTTTATGTAAAATAAAAGATATAGAATGAATGATCAGAATAAATAGTCCAGTACCTTTAATTTGGGTCCATTCCTTAATTTCCCTATTTATATGTTGTGTGAGAGACGTTTGATATTTTACTTTCAAAATAATTCCTGTCATTTTCATATAAAAATGAAACAAATAAATTTTCAAAGCAATGTTTGAAATTTTTAAACTTCTAAGTAGTGTTTATTGTTTTCAGTAAAAGGATTTCTTTTCCTAACTCAAATGAAGAAAGTATTTGTGGCAAACTTCGTGTACATTCACACCTCCATCTTAAATAATGAAATCTTTTCTTTAGTAAATAATTCTATCATTTATTGGTATTTACAATATTTAATAACATATTTGATGTTAGGCTCTAACCAGAAGCTTCAAATTGAAGTTTTTTTCTCTCAAATTAATCATTATATTTTTCCTCATCAACTTACAGAATTTCAGAATCAAATCCTATTACAGAGAACAGTTTTGTTACTTTTTTTTTTCAGGAATCGAAGAGCTGGCAGGATCGGCGACTTCTGAATGAAATGAATTCCAAGTGGCTTACAGAAAGAAAGGTTAAAGCGTTCTTTTGCTTAGTTGAAGCAGACACCTTTCTAAATGGTGTCTGTAGTCTGATTCAGGTAAAATGAGAAATTAACTATTAACTATCATTTCTGCACTTATTTCGAAAGTGATATATATATATATATGTCATCTGTATTTGTTATCATTTGAATTATTCATTATATATATAATTCAAAAGAGGATTTATTCTTATATACACTGAAGTGCCACTGAATTAGGGATAGCTAATCAATAACGAGTTGGGCCTTCTCTGGCCTTTATAATGGCTTCCAAACGACGAATAAAGCTGTCTATAATTTAGGAAGAGTCGCTAGTGTTGTGTGATGAGGTTTCAAACCTTTCTCCAAAACGTCCGAAAGATGTTCAGTAGAATTTAAGTCAGGGTTTTTAAGTATCCAATTCATGAAAGTGAAGTTCGAAAAACGCTCATCCAACCACGCAGTAGCCAACCGGGACCTATGAGAGATGCTCTTATCTAGCTGGGATACCCCATTTCCGTCTGAATGACAGGGCAACATAAATGGATGGAGATGATCGCCCAGCAACTCTACGTACCGAATCATACTGAGGGAGGTTGTTACAAGTACCAAAGACCCCAAACACTGCCAAGAGAAAACATCCCAGACTATGATAAAGCCACCATGGCCTTGTACAGTTCAAATTTGCCATACAGGGTTCATGGCTTCATGAGTCTGACGCCACATTCTCAGCCTCCTATCGGTATTAATTAGTCGGAATCGAGACTCATCACTCCTTACTACCCATTTCAAGTCCACTAGAGTCTATTCTCTGTATTCTCTTGCCCAGGTAAGAAGTGCAGCTCGATGGCATGCATTCAGCAAAGGTACTCTTGTGGGTCTACGGCTTCCGAAGTCCATATGGTGAAGCGAGCGTTGCATTACTGACTGTACGACTGTCGCCCTGATTCAGTTGGGTGGTAATTTGAGCTAATGTTTGGCTTCGTTAACTATGTACAATACGGCTGAGCCGCCTCACACCACGCTTGTTCTAGGTTAATTGTCCTTTGCAATTTGCCCGATCGCTAGTCCTTTTTTACACCATCCGTGTATTCTCGGTATACTCTTCACACTATTGACCTTGAAAATCCTACTCCGCTGAGGATTTTGGAAATTGAATGGGTGTCTACTCTCTGTTCGAGATTGAAGCTGTCTAAATCAGAAGTTTTACCCATACTGTTAATTGAAACGACTGATTAAAAAACAGCACTAGCTGTATCTACATTTACCACAACTTCCTCACGTGAGCACAGATGACGCGCAGCGATATAAAATTTGTATAGCCATGTCTATCCCTAATTCAGTGGCACATCAGTGTATATGCGTGTGCAATGTCGAAAGATTTATTTTATCAATGTGCGTGTGGGTATATAGATGTAAAATGAATTTTTTGTGACAATGATCTTCCAGAAACTTCCATTTTCGAAAATAAATGTATAATGAACCTTTTCTTCACTTTCTTACGAGACTAGTTTTGAAATCGAGTACTGTTTCTAAGAATATAAATAGATATCAATTATTATTTTTCTCTACGATTATCATCTCCTAGCGAAATCAAGATCATCAGCTACGTATAAAGGTGACCATCAAAATGCATACTATCGCTATCAAACTAAAATATTTCATGTTCTAAACAAATTAAGGAGATATATATTCAATTACTATGATGACAACAGGATTACTTCTATGAGTAACTGCAGTTAATTCTTTCTGAATCATTAATGATATTTCCCTTCTTCAATTCAGTATAGTCTATCATATAATTTTGATTCTTTGTTTATGATTAATTTCTTAAACTAGTATTTAGATTAATATTCCATTTCCTCTCTCGACAGTTAGTAAAATATGACAAATCAATGTTTAGGTATCATAAAATATAACTGAGCAATAATTTATTTAAAAGCCAGATTTTTCATTTATGTTTCTGATGCTACTGTCGTAGTGTTTATTTCATAATTCAATAAAAAAAGTTCATAATTCAATGCATGCATACGTACGTTTATTAATATTCTAATTATCCCAAAAGGGACGTTACTCCCGAATGGAATATTACTTTGGAACGGCATTTTGGTTTGAATCATTATAAACGGCGTATAACTTTTTAAATTGTTGACACCAAATGTATTATATTTAAAAAATTAAACAATGAAAAATCTGCATGAATATATGCATGTTTCTCGCACTGTGAAAAACAACGGTACCTACAGCCATCCAATTTTGAATAGCATAATCCTCCACCCGAACATAGGCACCTGGAGGCTCGAATTTTGAATTTCGAATTTGCTTTATTATCTCTTTCATATTCTGTAAAATTTTAACGAATTTTTGATTAACGAACTCAAGGATTTCAAAGCGAGCAGTGGCAACGATGTACAGAAAAAAGCACTTTTATCTCCAGCACGCGAGACTGTTTATAGAACGGAAATTTTAAAGATATGCTGTTTTTAAATATTTTGCGATTTTGCTGTTGAATCGTATTTTATGCGGCGTAACCGCCAACAATGTGATATTTAATAACATTTACAAGCATACATGTCTTCTCCAGGATTAGAACCTAAGCCCTCCGGTACGGCAGTCAGCATTTGCAACCACTATCTTATTTACGTGACGCAGTACTTCTTACCATGATTATGATGATTACCATGATTGTCTGTTTATGCCGAATTGACTATGAGATGAATTTTAAACATGTTATTTATTTTATTTTGCTTTAAATATATATATATATATATATATATATATTAAAAATCCATTTTTTTAAACTTTTAGCATCCTTTTGAAGCAATAAAATAAAATAGCAAACATAAAGTGAATTTATAATTCATAAAACTAAGGTATGGTAACAAATTCTTACAATTAACTAATAAATTCGAACAAAAAATTTTATGTAGCTTTAAAACAAAAATATGCAATCCAAAATAATTTCAAAAGCATAATTAACATTGATTCAACTAAGTTCTCTTCAGATCATTATTGTTTTCAATATTTTCGAAATGTTTAGTCCCAAATTTTTGTTTGAAATTCTTCTAATTCTTCTCTGCCATTCTTCTGTTGTTTTCCCTTTATATATAATAACCTGATGTCTCGATAGATATTAATTTGCTGTAATAAGATATATCATTTATTCTAGACAGCCGGTATAGGTAAAATGAAGCCCAACATTCTAATGGTGGGATTTAAAGAAAATTGGAAAACATGTGATGCCAAAGAGACATTGGAATATTTTGACATAATTCAGTGAGTCTTATTAATTCTCTGCTGCGTTTAGTAGATGAAACTAAACGGGTGCATGAAATACTTTAGTAATTCTGAAAACATGCTTGATAAATGTTTAATAAGTCTGAAAAAAGTGCTTATTTTCAAATTCTTTTATTAATTCTTATAAAGCCAAAGATCTAATGTAATGTAACTAAAGAATCAGTTATAGATGCTTTGTGAATTCTAGATTATAGCTATTATCATAAATTATTGTATTACAGTTTATTAAACATTCATCAGTTTATCTTCGAAGTGTAACAATTCTATGTATATATAATCATTAAAATAATAAATTATTGGTTAAATATACAGTTGATAAGCAGTTTTATATACCGATGATAAAACTCAGATTTTTTTTTAATTTTGTTACGTGCATTTTTAATAATTTTGTTCAAGAAGAACTTCTAAACATCATTTTCTCCAATAATCGACGTAGGCTCGAATCCTAGCAGACAGGCTGGCTGCTTTAGTGTTTCTGTAGTATTCTTCATGTGTAAAGTGAATGTAAGCCAGTTTACTTTAAACAGTGCTTCATGAGGCCATACTTCCTTTGACAAATAGCTCTCAAGTGTTTTGCTTTAATTATATAATCTAATTAATTAAATCTATAATCATATATTAATTAATTATAATTATCGAAATAGTCTTCCTGATGCTATGTAACTTTACCAAAAGGATTAAAATAGATTCTAGTTAAAATCTCAATGCAACGGAAATTCATAGTAGAAATAATATAATATATTACTGCACGATGTCAGCTATACCTATCAAGCTCTGTTTACTACAGAAAAGCTATACCTATCAAGATCTGTTTACTACAGAAAAGAAGGAGCGCAAATATTAAAGATTCAAATACATTTCACGACTCAGCATATCATCAGTGTCTCTTCCTGTGTATTTCGGGATATTGATCTCCCTGCATCTCAGTTCAGAGTCATTCCTTTGGGTATTAAGAGTGTCGAATCCTTTTTTGCAATTTAATTTAATCTCAAAAGGAGTAGCATTGGTACAATTACAGATCTGACATTCAGTTGTGCGGATATTATTGATCTAAGCATCCAGCAACTTCAGCATCAGGAATTAGTAAACCTACTTACTTATTTTTATGTAATTTAATTAACTTATTTCAATTTATTCGTCTGCATAATATTTTATAAAGTGTACTGCATTTATGTTATGATAAATAGCATGAAATATTTGTAGAGTACAAGATACCATTTTAGTGTCTAACTAGTTATTTTATAAGAATTAAGACACAATTTTAATAATACAATAGCTCGTGTTATTGTATCTTAATTATAGAAGCTCCAAACAGACTCATGTTTTGCTTTCTTTTTTTTCTACGTGTTATTGTATCTTAATTATAGAAGCTCCAAACAGGCTTATCTTTTGCTTTCTTTTTTTTTCTACGTGTTATTGTATCTTAATTATAGAATCTCCAAACAGACTTATTTTTTGCTTTTTTTTTTCCACGTCGTGTTATTGTATCTTAATTATAGAAGCTCCAAACAGGCTCATTTTTTTTGCTTTCTTGTTTTTTCAACGTGATTTTCGTCATCTTGCGAACCATTTGCGCTTTTGCAGCTGAGGATGATGGTTCGGTAAAACCATCGAAATTAGTCCTGTGAAAATTTGAAAATATAACGCTGAATTTTGTTGTTTGACTTCTAAATTAATAGTTGTTTTATGTTATTTTTCTATCCTATTGCCCTAATTTCCATTTTCCTGCCAGAATGTAAATTTCTAACTCGCGCAATATTCAAATGAGATAAAAAGAAGGGATTATTTAAAGGAAAGTTTTAGAGAGTAGAATTAGAGCGTGTTCTGCTTGGTTGAAGGCCACGTTGCTAAATTTGATTCTCTTAGGATTAATATTCTGGGGCGTTGAGATATTCTTGCCATTAGGGTTGTCTACGCCGACCTAAGGTCAGTGCCAGTTGTGAACCCGTTAGGCTAAGTTACTTTTATTAGCTTTAGTTAACCAATTATCGCTAATTTAAGCGAAAACTGTTGGTTTTGTAAGCACAAGTTGGTGCCAACTGTTTAATTCCATTTAAATCAATAAAAGGGTCCTTTACACTATTTCCCTTTCTCAATGGTGCTTACAAAACATAGTGATAATTCACAGATAGTCTTTTACTGTTTTGAATCTAGTGTATGTTACTAAGGAACACCAAACTCTATAACAGTATATATTTATTTTTCTAACGCTTTCCCTTGCAATGAACATTTTATTTTCTGGCTTTGTATAATTTCTAAAGTTATAATTACATGCAGAACGAAACTAATTTTTATACCGTGTCTTTTCTAAACTTCCTATTGAGTTATGATTTCAGTTAGAAAATATCTTTTGAAAAATTTAGCTTTATCCACATTTCAGTAACATTTTTAAGGAGTATCAGCAACCCTTATATCGACAATGTTAAATTGGCCATTTTCGATGTACCTTTTCTCAAAATCTGCTGTAGATACATGCTTAAAATTTTTTGTGTGATAAACGCATACCTATCTGATTACTTGAAACATTTTAGAGTAATTTACAGAATATTTTGTTAGGCATAGTAAAATTTAGCACTTTGCTCACACAAAAATATTTAATTTTTTTTTCTCAGTTTATCACAAAAAGCTCATTTCAGTAAGTATTAGGAAACTTAATAAGCCATAAAAATTTTAAATACCTGTGAGCAGTAGTTCCTGAGAAAGGTACATCGAGTATAAAAAAATCACGTTATTAAAAATCCCTATTGATCAAAACATTCGATGACAAATTAAAACTAGATTTTTTACAGTTCTAATTTTCATAGAGATTAAAGAATGATTAGGTAGTGTAGAAAATGAATATAAAAGTGTAGAGAAATTGAAAATGCAAAAATCCGAAATTACAATTTTTTGAAGATTTTTGAGTTCCAACTTCCCTTAATTATCTAAATTCAAATTTAAATCAATTTAATTTCAATTTAAATTTCAGTACTATATTAATGTAATTTAAATTTCAGTAATATATTAATGTAATTTAAATTTCACTAATATATTAATGTTAGTCTTTGTGTAAAATGTATTATCTAATTACATTACTTTTCTTCTAAACTTTTCAGTGAAACTTTAGATGCCCATTTATCGTTATGTATTTTGAGAGTGCTAGGAGGAACTGATTATTCCTTGCATTTTGATACTGAGGAGGGTCTGCCTGTGGTGTCTGGACATGAAAGAAAAGGGAAAGCTCGAAAAAAGCAAAAATCGCAATGTAAGCATAGTAATAATTTCAAACCATGAAGCAGTTAAAATCACTCAGCTTCAAATCACTAATGAAAACCAGAAATTTTGTTTTCCGCTTATATATTCACAGTATATGTGGAGGTCTGCGCTTGGATGTATATCGTTTCTCAAAAACCAAATGATAGTTCTTAATAAAGTACTTAATATAGTAAAAAAACACATTCAAATAGATTTCGAGATATAAAATATGTTTTATTAAATTTTTACAACTGTTTAGATAATCTCAAACATACAGCAATAAATCGTAAGAGAACAGAACGTTCCATGCGGCTAAGAGAAATAAAGTGTGAGTTTTTGTAGCTATAGCTTCAAACCAGAGGAAAAGATAAGATGAATCTGAAGAAGAAGGTGCTCATTTGAAACCAATCTGAAATTAGAAAGTGCCCATTTCGGAAAAAAATTCACGATCTCTGAGTGGAGTATTCATCAAAATAATCGCATTCATCAAAGTAATCAATATTTGGGATTGGATAAAAGCTTAAAAACTTTTAATCAGAGTTCTGTATCTGTGCATTTTCAATGATACATTTGCAATTTACATTTTTACAATCATATCATTGCAACTTGCATTTGCAATGATAGTCATATATTGTATAAGGTATTTCTCCCGCCCTCTTAGCATGCCTTCGTGGTGTAGTGGTCAGCACGCTTGCCGCGTATTCGAGAGATCCGAGTTCCAGCAAAGGCACTGCTCATTTTTCATGACTCCTGCTTCAAAAAAAATCCTAATTTCTCTACAGTAACACCTTCTTCCGTGCTGAATTTATTCACGCCTCTGCGAAAATTCGCCAGGTTCATTGTAGGATCTAACTTAGTTTATGTGGAGTAATAGAGACAGATCATTACAACTGCATGTGTAGGATAATAAAAGAAGAAATTGAGGATGAATTTATTTTTAACAAGCAAGTAATATGTAGCAACGAAATAAATCTTCACGAATAATTTGAACTTGGGGAATAGCATTTGTATGAAATTGTAATTTCTTTACTTGGAAAAGAAATTATAGTAAATAAATCTGGCAATGCGTTTGGTGGAATACCGCAAATATAAAGCGAATTCTTTATCGCCTGCGGAAAATGATGTTTGATCATGCAGCTTTGAACTTATATGTATTCATTTGCAGAAATCCACCCCGTAAGCGCATGGAATGGTGCAATTAAAAATGATTTTTATTTATACTGTTTTAGATAATGCACTAATAAAAACACTTTAATTATCGCAGTATTCTTTCTAATATGTAATTTTAAATAAAATGATGTTTCATCAAAAAATGACAGATTTTAAATTGTCAAAGAGGGAACTGAATGTAATCATTCTTATATATTCCCTTTCTATAGCATCAGTTCTATTGTTCCTTGGAATTCCATTAATGTCCCAAAACAATTTTAATATGAGCATTTTACGATTTTATTCACTTATAATTAAAACTATTATGATAATTTGAAGAATTACTTACCTTAACTAAAGCTATACAGGATGTCCCGTAAATGTGTCCCGCGACATTTACGGGACATCCTGTATAGTTTAAAATGCTTTTTATACAATTTTACACATTTCAGTCTATTGAGTGGGAAGAAAATTATTAACAAAATCATCATTTGTGAAGGTAGTAAAATTATTTTTTCTTACCAATTGTAATAATAAGAGGCATACGATGTGATCTTTTTTTTTCTCCCCTGTCTTTGCCTTCCGATCTGTCCGTTGAGCCTGGACAGCATTAAACCACTACAATTTCAACTTGATTTAAAAATTCGATCTCATAACTATTTGAAATCAACGATGATGTTAGCAAAAACGAATAAAATTTGATCTAAAAACCCATCATTGATTAGTAGCTAAAAAGTTAGTTATAAAGTTAAAAAGATAGAAGGATTTCTTAACATTGTCCGAAAACTGTGAATTTTCAAAACACAAACATTGTCCGAAAATTAGTGAAATTTAAAACTGTCTAAAAATTGGTGAAATTTCACATTTCAAAACGCCATTTAAAAAATTGTTTTTCATCCTATCCAGTGGTGCTAAGAAACGAATTCTGCAATGATTAGTTTGGCAGCTGAAAGAGAATATTTGAAAGACAACAATAAATATTTTTTTTAATATTTATATAATATTGAACTATTACTGCAAATATATATCGGTGGTAAATTTTAAAAAGAATTGGCGCTGTAGAAAGGGATGAAACATAGTTAAAATTTAACGGTAACAAACAGAAAAACAAGCTAAATAAAAAGGTAAAAGAAAAGCCACACTGTATAGGAACAAAGTAAATGATGCTATGTCATGAAATGTTGTAGCTGACATATGGCTAAGATGTTTTATCGCAACTGATAGCATTTCGATACTTAAAACAATTTAAAGACGACCGACCGTGTTTCATTTTCAAAGCAAAACAGTATTTCTACTTAAACTCTTGTTAATGCAGTCAATAGTATATTATGATAAACGTAGCCAATATGATTGTCGCTTCGAGAAGATCATCGAATAATAACGGATGGACTGGCAGATGTGTCTCAATTACAAGTTCATCACTTCTTACCACCTAGGAAAAATGGGTGCTAAAATCTTTAACTCTGAAACAGAAGCAAATTACGGACACTACGGATACATGTGCGTCGTAAACTTTCCACTAGTAAAGCATAGTGGGGCATGTTATGTTAGCTACTAGGCTGCTCAGGTGGAAAAGTGGTTAGTGAGTCGACTGTCGTACTGCAGGGCCCGGTTTCGAACCCCGGAGAAGATATGAATGTAAATTGTCTGTTTCTTTATAGAAGGTAACGGTGCCTTTTAGATGCCTCTATAATAAAATGACCACCTCTTCTGTCCTTAGAAGTGGCGAAAGCCTAAACAATGGCTAGCGCCCGACGTAAAAATATATATATGGGGCTAGTGCCCACTATTAAAAAATGATAGCTACTTGTGAGTGTTGGATACAGTTATTTCTTTACGGTCACTGTAATATCAATGCAGAACGGTTGCGCTGTAGGGCTTTTGTATGCTAAGTATGTCGAACATTCGTGACTATAACACATATTTAAATGTTGTTGTTACATATGGCTTTATTGGAGGGATCAATCCAAACATATAAAATAGCTCAAGTATCACACAAAAGCAATGATATATAATAAAAAAGAACAAATATTTAAAGTAAGAACCTGAACAAATGAACATGGGAACATAATTAAAAACTTAAAAATTTAAACAACAAGAAAAGAAACATAAGAGATTCAGTCTTTAAAAGGCATTCATGAAAATTCTGGAATTCCAGTATAGTTTGCTTATCTCACTATAATTCTGAGACTCTTTATCTAGTTCTGGGCATATAAGAAAATGGTCTGCATTCATGAATCCCGAATTACAAATTTGCCATATACTGAATGGAAGGATGCCTATTTTATTAAGATGATGTGCCATGCAATCGTGGCCTGTTTGCAGTCTGAAGTTTGCGACAGTATGTTTACGGGCTTTTTGACAAAACTTTTTCCAGGTGTCTTCAATGTTAGCCCAGGTTGATTTTGCTACCTGGTCAGATTTAAGAGTATCCATGAATTTCTCAAAAATATGCTTTTTAAGTGACTCTGGTGGAAGTGGTTTGTTGTTGTGGCTCAAGTGTTCCTCTCTTGGCTAGTGAGTCTGCCTTTTCGTTGCTGTCGATACCCACATGTGAAAGGATTCATTGAAAAATAATTGTTTTGTTGTATTTATAAAGAAAGTTCAAGATTTGTCTTATTTTTGAGATAATCAAGGTATCTGTGTGGGGATTTTTAAATACAGCCTGGATGTCTGCTTTAGAATCGACTAGAATAACTGCTTTAGAGGAACAATTGATTTTTATCTTGAGGTTTTCTGTAACTAGGGAGATTACAAGGATACTTGCATCAAAATTCGACATGAAGTGTCCTACAGGAGTACATTATGAAAAGCGTTTACTGTGCACACCAGTCCCAGCGTTGTCTTATATTTTAGAGCCACCAGTGTACACGTTAGGTCATTTAGTTTGCAGACTGTTGTTCGTGTAACATACATAATGGGTTTGCTTTTAACATTGTATCAGAAATTTTTTTCTTTCACAAAACATTAATATCTAGTTGGTATTTGATATCAATATATTCAAGGGGATTAACCAATATATATTTAAATATTATTACATGTATCGTTATATAAAAATATATATTCAAAAAAGCAAAGCAAATGGTAGTCACGATGAACAGATCGAAAATACTTTGCAATAACCAATTGTAATACAATTATTTTATTCCTTCATAGGTACGAAATTACCACTAGAAACTGTACTTGAAGAACCATCTTATATAGAAGGAAATTCTGCTCCTCCATCATATGCAAATACAATTACAAAACACACCGAGCTGTCTACGTCAGACTTTGCTGCAGCTGTATGCAAAGAATTACAGATTGAAGAACACTCAGTGCAACTAGAAGAAAAGGAAATATATGCTCGCACAAAGGATCATTTTAACCACATCATGGCTAACACATTTCATCACAAGCAGAAGAAAGGAAATATTGATGTTTGGTGGTTATACGATGATGGTGGTAAGGAGTTTAGTTTCAATTTCTTCTTTTTAAAAAGCAAAATATTTTTTTAATTCTTGTGGTATTATTAAGTTAACTATTCGTTAATTTACGTGATCAAATTCGGTTACGTGCTTTGTAAAATATATTTCAAAACCAAATTGCGATGTATATTAGATATAAGATAGCTGCTAACTCAGTTAGTATGTGCTTTGTGTATTACAAGATAATGTTTGCATAAGCTTGTCTTTGGAGTTTTAGCATGAGAACCTTCTGTCTGATGACCGATTCAGAGAACAGCAGCTCGGTACATGAAGTAATATTACTATATAACGCCCCACATTTTATTTATTCGTGATATAAATTTGTTGATGAACTCCGTAAAGAGAATTTTTTAATCCATTATTTCCTCTAAACTACTCAGTTATTTTCCTTCTTTCAGTTCGTTAATTATTTTATGAGTTTTAAATAAAAGCTCCTTTTTTAACTCTCCCAGCGTTACGGGTTTGGCCCTGAAATTTCAGAGACCCATAAAATACCATATTTCTGGATTATAATTTCAAAATGACCCTCTTACCGTGTAGCTTGGTTCCTTTTTTTAAAATATACATCTAGTCTAACATCGGATTCATAAGGATCTGTCAGAAATTTTCATGTGTGACGAATGGGAAAGCCATTCTTCGATATGGAATTTTACATCCATAACGTTTGGAAAGTTAAATACCTTTGTTTCAATATTTTTTCTATAAAATCCGTACGATGGTATAATACATCATAATGTATTATCCCACACTGTACTATTAAAATACATCATAATGTATAATCCCACATTGTATTATTATAAAAGATCATAATGTATTATCCCACATTGTATTATTATAATACATCATAATGTATTATCCGTATTTGCTGACATATAAGACACACTACTTTTTCACTTGAAAATAGGGCTGAAAATGGGGTGCGTCTTATACGTCGATACTCAGTTCTGAAAATTTCCTCTATTTGGAATTATGCAATTTTTTTCTTGCTTCCTTGCGGAGTGTCAGAATATTACAGTTACGTAGAGTTCAGTGAATACGCATGCGCTGTCATCGACGATCACAGCTAGGTTCGTTTAAACTTTCGAATTTTTGTCAACGACTTTTAAGTGTGAAATTTCTACAATTCAGTTTTCTTAAATTTGTTGCTCAAGTTATGGCTTAAAGCCAACGTCGGCACTGCTATGCTTATGCTAAAGAACATGGAAGCAGAGCTGTAGAGAGGCATTTCGGGCCACCTCCAACTGAGAAACTGATAAGAACTTGGTGGAATCAGGAAGAGTATCTAAACAAAAGCAACTCATAAATTGGGTATTTACAGAAAGTATTACTTCGTATTTGTATTACTTTATATTTAAAATACTGTAAATTCATTATAATGATCAGTAATAAAATTTCATCCTTCAAAAATGGGTATAAAATAGAGGGTGCTTCTTATAGGCCGGTCGTATACGCCGGCAAATACGGTAATGTTAACCGTCACCTAATGTGAGTAATATGCATTTTCTTTTTTCTCCATCAGGTGTGTGAAATTTCTATATATCTTAAACCTTTCCTTTCACCCAACTTTTCAGCGAAAAGTAAATTACGAAGCAAAAACTTTTAATTTGTCAGAAAATTTAAGTTTCTCATATTTTTTAACTAAGCTACATTTTATACATGTTACACAGCCTCGAAAACACTGTTGTATTATAACAAAAAATATCGTTCAATTTAACCTTTTTTAACTTTACATATGTGTTCTTGAGTACATTCTTGTGTGTAGAGTTCCTCACTTTGTGAATTCTAAGTTACTGATGGAAGGGAAGAATCTTAAGAACTGATAAGAGAATAATCGCTTGATTTCGTGTGACATGAAACAACAAGATCGAAGGGTAAATGAACCCTTTATTATTCCAACTAACGTTTAACAGAACTCCGTCTTTTAGTGTACAATAAAGTCGACACTTGGGCTTTGAACTTAAGAGACTAAGAATAGTACTAAACTAATCTTAACTAAAGAGATATAGAAGCTATCAAAAGTTCTAATAGAGTTGGCCCCTTAACGTTCATAGACTGCGAAGCTATCAAGGGCCTAAAGTACGGCCGAACTTACGAAGCTTACGAGAGAGTAGCTTAAAAAGGCGGGCGCGTGCAGACAGAATACCTGGTATCTCTCTCACTAAGACCGAAGAGCTTCGCGGTTAAATACCGCTCTTCCTTATTATGTATTCAGACGTGATTCTAAAACTACGTTCTGGCCAGAAATAGTAAGTTGAAGTTAAAAATCTACAGGAAAGGAACTTTAACTCAAAATTTAACTGTTAATCAAATTAACATAATCCTTATATGTGTATTAGCATATTTCCTGATATTCTTTTCATGTCAATAAAATTTACATTTATATAGAGCTAATTAACTGAGAACTCACTACTAATGTAAACAAAATGAGTATGTGATTTATAATAATGCTTGAGATGAGGCAAGTTTCAATTCTACATCAAAAAGCAAATTTTAAATTTTAGAAAATAATTTTCAATATCAGGCAAATTTTTATATTTCTCTATATGTTACAACCTGAAATTTCATAACAGCAACAAGATTTTAGAATAACATAAAAAAACATAACAAACCATAACAAAATATACATTTTATGAAGTACAGCGTCATGAAGCTCCTAAATTTCTAAAGAAACAGAGAAGTACTAAAGAAGCACAGAACGTGGGTTTTATCAAAATACTTCAAGATGGCAATATTTTAATAAATCATACATGAGCCTTTAAAATTTTAGAATAGCTCAGGTATATTAAATCTGAAATGTTTAAAATGCTATGCTTAAATAAAGTAAATTCCATATTTCAGATCCATTCAGTCGCTTCTCAGTTACATGCCCACCAGCGGCCGAGCGGTAAAATTTTTGAACACTGGTAGTTCCGAGTTGGGTTCAAAATCCATGCAAATAGGCTGGCTGCATGGGCTTTTTCGTACCTTAGGCAGATAGCCTTAAGTGTGCTTTGCCATAGTCAACTAAACCAAACTACATGTCATGCTAGGTCAATCCGTCAAATTACACGTCATGATACATTAGAGGATAGTGTATTAAACGTAAATTAAAAACAAAATACTCTTACTGAAATCTGTTTTCCTTCCATAGGTTTAACGCTTCTACTTCCTTATATCTTAACAACTCGATCCCGATTCAAGGACTGCAAACTAAGGGTCTTTTCGGTTGCTCAAGATGATAAAGTCATCAGCGATGAGCAGAGGAAGTACGTAATATTTATTTTGTAACTTTCAAAATGGTATTTATTAATTACCATTCCAGAATAACTGCAGTCTTTATTTCAGTTAGGTTCTTTTAAATTCTTACACAATTTTAATAAAAAGAATAAATTAGATGAAGAAATAATTGCATTAGATTGCAAGTTGTATACATGATTTTCCAAACCTCCATGAAAAATGACGTACTAAATCTAGATAAAGCCTGGATTCAAATGCAAATATTTTGTAATAACAAACTGTTTTAAATCTTTTACCTCATTCGATAAGTTAAAATAAGTTTTCAAATGCAAATGAGTCATCATTGTTACAATTGTGGTATGATTGTATCTACATTCTCTGGAACTGCAGTACCAGCAAAGATTTGTGCTAACAGTGTTGCCAGGTGATTTGTGGTATCAAATATAAGTAACACAACAAATCATCTTGCAGCTTAGATCAATATTTCTTATACATATCATGAGCAGATTGTTCAAGGCAAAGGTGTGAAATGATAGATCCGTTCGAAGAAATTTTTTTGTACGCATCCCAAATTTTTCATCATTGATTCCAGGTAATGCTATGAATGGCAAGGGTTTTGGGATCTCATGAGTACCTCATGAATCCTCTATGCTCATGAATGCCTGCATTTAAGCAGCATTTATTAGCTAAATTTTTTAAATTACTAACGTTAGTCTCTATTTCCATAAACTTCCATTTTTAGGATGACATTTACATTATTAAAGAAAGTAAGATGGCAAAATATTTGAAATTATGAGCTAATATTTACCAAATGACGACATTCAGGGGCTAGATGAGTAATGCATTACGCAGTTCTCTCCCATGTCTGGACGAGGAAGTCCAATGAAGTAGTGGTACGGGTTAAACTACATAGAAGATTTAAACAGTGTGATGTAAGGACGACCACTGTCTTGCTAAAAGCGAACGCCTATATTCAAGATATACAGATGATATATTTTTCACGATACCTGCAGAGTATATATGGTGAGAACGTAGATGAAACGCAACACAGTCGTGAACTATCAAACCCCAGGTAAATATTTTGCAAATCGCCTTCCTGGTGCCTTTCTCCATTACATCTGTGAGCAAATATTTGTCCATCGTGATTTGTCAAGAAGTAGTGCTTGTTCTCATTCGAAGTTTTATTGTGCTTATGTTTGACATCATTGGGCAACCTCTTTTCAGTTTATAGTGAAAGGTTCAGGGAAGTCGTAATAATAATTGGCTTGCTAAATAATACTAGTTGCTGTATTTGGAGATGATCGTTTTTTGCCAAGCCATTCAATACTTCTAATTTCTATGATTCTTCCCTATTAGGTTCTGCATATATCTGCTAACATATTATCCGTTTGTACTGCGCCTCAAATGGGTATGGTATAGTGGTTAGTGCTGCTGGCTGCCGTATCGTTGAGCCCGAGTTCGAATCCCGGGAAAGGATTGGATGTTTGTAGTATAAATGCACCGTACACTTAAAATTCTGCAAGCCGAAAGCCTTCTCAAGAGGTTTAATGGTACGGGACGAGAGGTGAAATACCCCTGGTACATTCGTCCGAGATATTTTCCATCAAAACTGAGAGGAAGCGTCCACGTAAAATCTTTAGTTCCCTGTGGTGTACCTTGAGCAACATTCTCGGTGATGAGATTGCTCATGTAGTGTACTTTTTTTCTGAGAGAGAGGGATTTGAGTTACATGTCCGTCGTGATTATGTTCAGAACTTTCTGTACATTACTGCAATTATGTGCATAACTGTCTTAAGGTTTTAGATGACGTATGCGGAAATATCACGACATGATAAACCAGTTCTCAGTCTAATAATTCTTCCTTTTCCAGATCTCAACAGTTAATCATAGCTCTCCCTTTATCTGTAATATGGCATATTTAAGTTCAAGTATCAGATATTTGGTCTAGTTCACAACGGTTTTGGGGACATGATTGTGAGATCCTTCTTTTAAATGCAAGTTCACATTCTACTAGTAATACTTTTACAAATGTACTGAAATTATAAACATTAATATCATCTGCGATAAGCCAGGCTTCTTAATAATTTCCAGTCAGTCTGCTATTTCTATGATGTTGCTATATCTTCAGTGAAAAAGAGTGCATTACCACGTATAGTAAGCAGATTAATTTATAAATAACATTTCCAGAATTTTCATATATATAACAAAAGATTTCGCCTTATGCTGCTTGCATGTGATTAACGCAAGCAAAAATAAATTCTCTGTGTATGACTTTATAAAAAATTTCACGTAGATTGTTAATCTAGCATGTTAAATAAAATATTTTCTTCCTTTACGTCTAAGATTGATATGTCGTGTGTTGTGCACTTTTATTATCCAATGGATTGTCACGCAATACTCCTATTAACATTTTTTTCATTTTTCATTTCAACTTTAAACCTTTCCATATATACAATCAATAATCCTAAGAAGCTAAAATTACATGAAATAATAACCGCAATAAAATAAAACACACATTTGTTTCTACGTCAGACTAACTTGTTTTAATAATGTATTTATAACACGAATACTTGTTTAAAACCTATGTAGTATCTACGGCTATGATTATAGCCTTCCTTGTGGGGGGGGGAATGTGCACGTACTTTAGGCGTGGTTGCTGTAAGTAAAATCTGGTTTACTTTTGTAATGAAATTTGTTTAATTAAAAAAAGAAATTAAAAAGGATATATAAAATGCTATAGATAGTATCTCGTGATTTCAGCGATAGCACCACGAAGTGGAAGTTTCGGTTTTACTTTTCTACATCATAACACTTATGTACATGTATGTTATAGATATATATATATATATATAATAATGTACATATATATAATATATAATAATGTTGTAAAAAGAGTGACTGCATTTTAATGGAAACAAGATTTAGAAGTAATGATGGTGTAGAAACATAAATTGCTTAGATTATAGAATGTTGAATCCGTAATGAACAGCAAACTAGATAGCCGTAAAATAATTAAAAATAATGTAAAATAATATATTAAATATCCATCTTTATTTCAATTAACATTTGAGGCAACAATTCACTTGAGTTCTAATCATGCCTATTAAAATTATTTTTGATACTGTTGTGATAGGAAGAGATCAGCGAGGCAGCGTTTTAGCGAGAATAGAGGTAGAAACAAAGTACGTAGTTATCCAGTTATGGCAGCTTATTAAGAGAAAGTGTAGGTTTAAGTTCCGAATTATCTACATCGTATATGGATTGATCTAGAAATGAAGCAGTCTGAAAATATATTACTACTTTTAGAATAAAGAAGGGAAGTACTTAAATTAAAAATGAGGAATTAAGGGTTATTGCTAATTTAAATTAGAATTTTGGTTTTCATATTTTGTATCTTATACATATATATACTTATAGATATATGTATAGATATACATATAGATATATATAAGATACAAAATATGAAAACCAAAATAGTTTATGTCGTAGAGCAATAAGAGTCGTAGAGTTTTGTTTGTGAAATATATATAGAGAGAGAGAGAGCGAGAGAGTATATAATGTCGTAGAGTTTCGCTTGTGAAATATATATATATATATATATATATATAAGATAATATATATATATGTATATTTCGCAAAAAGATATATATATATATATGTGTGTGTGTGTGTGTGTATTTCGCAAAGATTGATTAAGTGTTAACGAAACTACTGAGTTTCAACTGATACTGACTGGTTGGCTTCTCCCACTGAAAACTGTCTATGATTCTTTTTTTGTTAACGGAGAAGCTCTACTTACTTTAAATTTAATACTCTGAGAATAAGGCATTAACTATGATTTAGATCCAAAAATCGGTATAAAATCTCTAGTAAGTAACTGGATTTACATCTGGCACTATTGTTTCTAGCAAATTTGAGACACCTTTTCAGATTTTGAGTGTGATCAGTAGCTTATTGTTCCATCTTCTGCAGCACTCGCCGACTGTTTTTAATTTAAACTGGCAATGAATTTAAGTATTTCTTACTTAAGTATAAAATTTAAACTTCAACTAAACGATTTTTCTGTATAAACACTTTATTTCAGTTACCCAATCGACTTACGGACTCCCTCCCCTTTTATTTGGGAAAAACATTTTTGGACAAAGCACAACAATGGCTAATGAAGTTCCCTTACAAAGAATATCAATAGGAATCCGTCCATTCATATTTTTTGTCTCTTCCTGGAAGAGTTCAATCCCAGTGCTCAAATGGTCACGGAAGTTGTTTATAACGCAGTTTTGCTTGAAATTATAACGCAATTTTGCTTGAATTTATTGCCTTAAAATTATATCCATGAAACGCATATACTTGCTGAAGTACTCCTGATAATCCTGGAAACTCTGGGAAAGTACTTTGATGGCTCTCATATACCATCGTTTTCGATAGCTTGAATCGTCTGGAAACTTTAACTGAATAGAAGCATACTTATGAAAGAAAAATTTCGAATTCAGTGAATGAAACATCCAGCATGTTAAATGGTCGTGGAATGACAATGATGTTTTCTGATCAAAGAAAATACCCCACGTTTTCTGCTCATCAAAATATCAAAATATACTTTAACTCCATTTGCTCTACGACATAAATTAAATTGTCCAAGGAACATTTTTCACTTATTTCTTCTGTAGAGTATACCCTAGTGCTATCTGATACTCTAATTCTCTACTGAACGTTTCATGCACGTGATATGACTTTACTGCGAATTTACATAAAAGAGGAACATTTTATTCAGCATTATTAGCACATGGGCTCCGTTTGGGATTTGAACTGAGGATCTTCCAATTCCTGGTCAATGCTTTTTGACTGGTCAAGCTTGCGGTTACTAACCGATATATCAGAAGCTGGTAACCAACTTCTATTAATTTTATTTAAAATAAAGATTTGAAACTCAGCGTCACCTATTTGAAATTCAAACCTACTAGAACTTAATCAGATGACGCAAGTGTTTTATTTCCACAATTTAACTAACCGTGTTCTTCACATATATCTCGCTATAAAAACTTAGTTGTAGCTATGGAAAAAAGATGTTAATTAAAGACAAGGTGTCTCAGAAAGTTTGCATAACTAAATATCCTTGAACGACTGGCTTATATATTCACGATTATTTAAATTCAAGAAATAAATAAAATAAGATCGAAGCCTATCAATGGCTGAGTAGTAAATACGCTGAACACTAGTAGTTCTACTTGAGTTCAAACTTCTCAGAATACACTTGGGAGTTCTCATGGCTTTCCCATGTAGCTTTTTCCGTGGATACTAACCAGTTTCTCTTAAAAAGTTTCCTTACGAAGGCATTCCTTTCCATAGACTTTGCTTTTGCTGTAACCTAAATAATCCATCCAATTAATCCAAATAAAATGGCTATCAGATTAGGCTAGTTTTAGACGCATGATACCTTTTGTAAAATTGCAAGAAATTTCAATTAGTATGTACAAATCGTACGAGAAAAGTGTCAATGTGAAAACGTCTCCCCAGAACCAAATTGGTTAAATAAAATACATCTTTCCTTATATCGTAAGAATTACCGAAGATATCGTTCAAATAGGTCAGCATTTTAGGGAATCATATATAAATATTGCCACAGATAAGTAATTTTATACAAATTTATGAAAGGTATTTTTTAAGTCAGAAATACGCTGACTACCAAAACGTAGTTGGACACCTATGCACATGACGATATCTGCGGTCCTAAGGTACGTCACGGACTCCCCCGGTATATATCGTGTAGGAAAAAGCATCGGCTTTAGTCGCATGCAAGATGCCTCGCAGTTCGGAGCTTTCTGATTTCGAGAAAGGTATAATTATCGGGTATCACAAATGTGGCCGATCCTTAAGGGACAGATCTAGCGATCTGAAGTACCCAAAATCGACAGTGGCCTATGTGATTAAGAAGTGGAAGGTGAGTGGTAATTGTTGGAATGTGCCCCGAGTCGGCAGACCAACGAAACTGGGAGATAGAGACCGATGAGTACTGTCAAGAGAAATTCGGAAGAACGGCACCCAACTGATGGCCCTCATCCGCGAGGAGTTTCAACAGGCATCCGAGAGTATTGTTTCAATGAATAGCATCCATAAGGAAGCACATCTGTTCTGTTTGGTTTCATGGTCGTGCTGCTGCCCATAAGCCTTTGATCACAAAGTCCAACCGCGCTGCTCGGCTAATGATGTGGTGCAAAGCACATCGGAATTGGATCGTAGATCAGTGGAAACGGGTTCTTTGGAGTGACGAATCAAGGTTCACCCTTTACCGTTCGGATGGCAGGGTCTGGGTCTGGCTTCTACCTGGAGAACGTCTCCTGCTAGAATGCATTGTGCCAACAGTCAAGTTCGGCGGAGGTGGAATTATGGTCTGGGGCTGTTTCTCCTAGTATGGACTGGGACCCTTGGGCCCCATTCATGGTAAGCTCAACTCCGATGCCTACTGCACTATTTTGGATGACAATGTGCTTCCTACGTTGTGGCAGTTTTACAGGTTGGACCCCTGTTACTTTCAGAACGACAATGCCAGTTGTCATGTTTCGACGTTAACCAAAGCTTGGTATGGTGCCAATGGAGTTCATCGAATGGACTGGCCTGCCCAGAGTCCAGACCTGAACTCTATCGAGAACGTCTGGGACGAGTTGCATCGCCGAATTCAGGGGTGCACTACCCGTGCAAAATCGGTGAAGGAACTCTATGTCTTCTCTAAGACAAGTGGAAGAAAATACCACTAGCTATGATACAAAGACTTGTGAAAAGTATGCCCCGGAGGGTCCACGCTGTAATTACCTCTCGTGGAGGTTCTACCAACTATTGATTTTGAATAAAGTTCGTTTTTCCTTTCTATCATAGGTGTCCAAATACTTATTGGTAGTCAGTGTATATAACGATCTAAGTAAAAATTTCAAATTCATATTTGTAGACTCCTGTTAGTAAAAACATTTGGAATATTTTGTACACTCAATAACTTAAATCTCTTTTTAATGGCATCCTAAATCGATTTTTTATTGTATTTTTTATTGTCCTAAATCGATTTTTTTACTGGCATAACTGTTTAATTGACTGAATTGATTCATTTTTATGCTGAAAACTGAGAGTCTACAAAAAGCTGTTCAAGAGATATTTATTTGTATTATCTTTCTATAGTACACTGTGTTAAATGCTTACTGGTGAACTCTTAATTTAAAGTATTTTCTTTTTATTCTTCGGATTTTATTTCATCAAAATATGATAATTCTTTAATGCTGCATCTATAGTTTGTATTAATAAATTACAATAAAATACTTTTGTTTCTGTTGTTCAAGACTATTAGTAATATTAAAATCCCAATACGATATAAACTAGCAAATCTTTTAAACATTCCATTCAGAAAATACGAATTTCTGTTAACAGTGCATGATGCAAATCACTGCAATTATACGGTAATTTAAATTTAATTTCAGAGTTAAGAATTATTCTTTTTTCTTGTGTTCTGCATTTGCATAGTTTATAAATATCAACCCATAATATACTGATACAAAACATATCTTAATTCGCGATGGGGAGATATTTCTCTATTCACTGCTTAAATATATTCTGGGCACATAAAATTTATTGAAATAATATTCTTTTATTCAGCTATACATCTTCTAATTTCATCTTATATTTGTACAAGCACCAAATTTTTAATAATGTAGTTCTCCACCCGAATACGTGCACCTGGAAGTCCAAATTTTTTAATTTTTGAAAACTTGATTTCTTTGCAAAACTTTAATTTTTTTTAGCAGACTAATCGATCTGAATGCGAGCAACACTGTACGGAATAAAACATTTTTACCTCCATCGCGCGAGACTGTGTATCGGAAATTCTAAAGATATGCTGTTCTGAAATATTTTGTGATTTTGTTGTTAAACTGAAGTTAATGTGTCGTAAGGGCAAAGAATATGATATTTAATAAATAAAGTCAACACACAAAACGGTAATGAGTTAGTGGGAATGCGTGCAACATCAAACTGGTGGACTGCGAACTCATCGAAGGATTAAAAAGCCTTAATAAGTTAGTTTAGGCGATCTTTAAAATCTGAAGCCTTTCAATATTTTTCTTTTTTTGATTTTTTTAACTACTGTGTCTAGAATATGTAATAAAAGAGTACCTATAAGAATTAAATTTTGCAGCAAGTGATTATAAGCAATAACAATCAGTATGAGCCTCCATTAATTGAAAAATATGTATTCTGAAAAATTAAGATGAAGGGGAAGCAAATTTTAAAGATATTAACAATAATAATTCAAAATCATTACATTTCTTATCTTTCTCGCGGGATTTTTGTAGATTCTGCCGTGTGAAATTAACTTAAAACTGGTGTTACAACCTAATGACTAATCGCAAACTTATTTAACTGGTCTGAAGAGGATGTCTATCGAAAATAAACCACCAAAAAAAATCTCGGATGAAAACGGCACATAGAAAGCAACAAAAGAGGAAAATATCGTCGTACAAAACATAGTAGGAGAGAATAAAAACAAGAACAAAACGTTACACTTCTAAAACATCGTGGTATAAAATAAAGCAGTTACAAATCTTCGCAGTTTTAAAACATCGTCGAAATAAATAGCTTGGTAAAAAATCAAGCACCTGCAAATCATCGCATGTTGGTAACATCGCACACGTATGACGCATACTTAAAACGTTTTAAATGTGTGTTCGTATAATGACTGGGAACGCAAGAAGGAATGGTGGAATACTTTTTCCTCTATATTTCGTATTTTTGGATAGACTAATAAATTTTTGAGGGGAAAACAAGAAGGAAATTTAAGCGTTCAAAAAATGAAAATATGTAGGTAATTAAAGCTACGTGAAACAGTTACTAGAATTTTAAAATTAACATAGTTAACTATTAAAGTTATTTAATTAATTTCTTCTATACAGCAGTTCCTTTTTCTGAAGAATATAATATAAAAAGGATTAGAAAAAAGGAATTATATATATATGCATGAAGGTACCTACTAAAATTGCTTAAAATTATCGTATTGTCTGCGATGATTTGTAGATGCTTTATTTTTAGCACGATATTTTATACAACGATGTTTTGAAACTACAAAGTTTTTGAACTATATTTTCTACTACGATATTTTATACCATAATTTTTTTAGAACTGCGATATTTACTCTTTACTGTCTTTTCTCCCAGGATGCTTTGTACGACAATGTTTTTATCCTTCAACGTTGTTTTCTTCACAACATTGTTGTCCGCGGCACGAAGTTTTCGTCTGTAACTTTGATGAATTATCAGTCTTAGCAACATTTTAGCTCATAACACAAAAATAATTCTAACTCAAAATTAAACAGATATTTATTGGCCATTTATGGTGTTTTCACAAACTTAAAATGATAACACTGTAGAGACACTGGGATTTTTTTAGAGGCAGGCAAGATGAGAATTGAGTGATGGCCTTCGCCGGGAATCGAACCACGGACTTCTGGAATACCGGCCCAGCGTGCAGAATCACTACACCACGAAGGCACGCTAGGAAAGTGGGAGAAAACACCTTATAACGCAAGCTAAAACAATTGCTTTTCGTTATACAAAGCACAACGTGTGGTGACTTCTCTCGTTGATATGTTTCAATTGTTTTACAGTAACATATTAATCTGAAAACTATATGGCCTACGTTGGATCGCCTGTATCAGCTTACTAAGACAAAGTAACGAACAATTTACCAAGGCAGCTTAAATCAACTTACCAAGGCAAAGTAAGTAATAAGTGTTATCCTTTCATAAATACAGTAGGAAAGTACTATTCTCATTCAACAGGGCGGTTACCTGCGGTTAGCTGCTGTTGATTATCCAGGTAAAGATTAACCTTCTATGGCATTTGTAATGAAATTTGCATAAACTTACTGAGCGAATATTATGATAGGACCTCAAAAGAGCAGAACAGAGTTTAAGTCAGAACTAAATATTAGCAAATCTAGGAATAAAGGTCTAAGAATCTAGGAATAAATCATTTAGCATCTTATGCCACTCGAACGAATGAAATTAATAGTCTGTATCAAGCAACTCTTAAGAGTTATGCAAAGCTTTCATAATGTACCTGTGTAAAATACTGTAAAGCACCTATTATGTAAGAGGAAGAAACTTAAATGTTTTATAAAAATTTTTCCGAAACATTTTCTTTGGAAGTTTATTTTTTTTCCTCTCATTTTTATCGCAAACTAAAATGATTTAATAATAATGCACTTTTTAACAGTTTAGCGGCTTTACTTCGAAAATTCAGAATTCCATTCACGGATCTGTCTGTACTGTCATCAGCTGGAGAACCGTTGCATCAGCAAAGGTAATTTCTGGATTAATTTTGAAATAAAACATTGGCGTGTAATTTTATTAAAGTATTAATTTATGCTAATTTTGCATTATATATGTTCACGATATTTATCAATATTTGCTGATTTTTCTATTTGAGTCCAAATTGTATTTCTGTTAATAATTTCTGTTAGAGGCCAAATAATCAAATTTCTACGTAAGCTTCAGAAGAAGCTTACGTAGAAATTGGATCACTCAGAAGAAATCTAAAAATATGGCATTGATAAGACAATTGAAGTAAGGAAATACTTTGACCATCAAAGTATTTCCTGAAGCAATTGATTGAAAATTATGGATTCACTGAAAAAAATTGGAAACGAAAAAGAAAAAGTAGAAGTTTAAGTGAGGACCGATTACAGCCTAAGCCAAGAGGCCTGGACTTAGGGCCGCAGAATTTACGGGACTATAAAACATCTTACGATTCCTCATAATCTTAATTCCTACAAAAGATAAAAGCAAACCATGAGGGTTTCTGAAAGATATTTTGTACAGATTTCCAGACTACCTTGATGTTTTATTCGGGATTGTGTTTATGTGAAAAACTGACGCTTCTCGAGATCCAATTTTGCATTACTGTGCGCACAGCTTTTCTTCCCCAAAAAATATTAGCGCGTTTGATTCTTCAAACACTGTATTTTTAACGCATTTTCAGCCACTAGCGCTTTATTTAATTTATTAACTTCTATTTTGAGCATGATATATGCTCAGATATCTTCAGAAAGAAAGACAATAACTTCTACTAGAACACGAAAATTGCCAACGACGTAAAGAGGAGAAGAGGAATAATGACTTTAACTGTTTACATTACTATACATAAGTCACGTGGTCTCTGAGATCATCGGAATGCGTCTCACTGGATAATACAAAAGCGTCTTCCATTAACTGCGCTATCTCGGCATTAATTTCATTCTCCAGAGATATTTAAAGATTCTGTTCTTTGGTTTTGCCATTTTATTAACTTCATATTTCAAAAAGAAAATGTTGCACTTGGAAAAGAAATAAACATTTGACAAGTAAAATATATATCACATGTATATTTTCTTATGTATATTAGGGCTTTCAGTTCAGTTGTTTTGAGTTCTGAATAAAAGAGTCTTTTACGTATATCCTTCTGTGTTATCTCAGACGTAGGGCTAAATCGCTTAAACGTCTATTCAAGGATTCGCCATACCTTACACTTAATTTCAGGCACAACCCCTACAGTGTCTTATCAAATGCATCTCTTCCCTTAGACAGATAGCCTCGTGTGATTTGGCGTAATCTAAGTAATCCAATCCAGTCTTGCCTTGAAATTGCCTGAGATGTTTGAGAGAATGATTTATCTACTTGAAACTAACTATTGCTTGCATTTGTTTTTATCAACTGTGTGTTGTTTTCGATTACACAAAAAACATATTCTGTTCTGCTGCTTGAGCTAAAACCGCACCTCAGTGATCCCAGAAAGTGAAAAAAAAATGTAGGGCAATAACAACTAGTAAAATGTTACCTAGTAATTTGACATAAAAAACGGATGATTATGACAGAATACATGTATGGATTTAACATGCATGCATGTATACAACATTTATTTGCCGTTATATTAATGACCTATATGTACACTGGCCAAAAAAAGGGGGGGACAGTTCTGTGTCTCCTGTTACTGGGCCTATTGACGAAATTCAAATTGCGTTTTTCATGTCTGGAAAGCGCGACTTAGGATATATATTAGATTTATATATAGCATTTTTCTAACATAGATATTTTGACACAAAATAAGACCTTTTTCTGAAAAAAACACTATTTTTTTCCATATTTCGATTCTACGATTCAAATTATCCCTAAATAAATTTGGTGCGAAATTTACGGAGAAATTCTCAAATTTATCTTGGACTCTTTTTTTCAGTTTGCGCCAAAAATAATTCACTTGGCGAACTTCTTAATGTATGGCAACCCAATTTCCTTTCCTTTCCATTGTGAAGGACCAAGAAAAAAGCCACATCTTTCCTACTTTTTTATACAGTGCATGAGCGGGAAAAAGTCACATCGCTCACCTTTTATATAATTTTAACAAAGTGTATAAGCCACATTTGATGTTATTATCGCTTTCAATAAATATGTCAAATTTCAAAACGCACCAATATATAAATTTATGTATGAATTTATATAGTTTGAATAAAAAAATTTTCATTTTTTTGCAGGTATGCTTAGAAATGCATCTACTTTAAGATGATGGTAAAACTTTTATAGATTATAATTCAGATTTTTTTCCGAAAATTTATTTAAAATTACAAATTTTAAAAATAAATCATAAAAAAATGAGTGAATTTTATTTGGAATGAACCTAAATTTCGAAATGTGAAAGAAAAAATCAAATAGGTTTAATAAAAAAAGAGATATTAATAAATATATACCACAATTAACATTGAGGAGCTAAAATTTTGAGAGTTAATTTTTTTAATACTATTCGTGCGATTTTTACAAAACTTGGCAGTTTGGCGTAATTTGAGTGGTAGAATTGAAATATGGAAAACAATTGGTTATGTTATTTCATAAAAGTCCGATTCTGTGTCAAAATGCCTATATTAGAACAGTGCTGTATATAAATCTAATACATATCCTTAGTTTTCAAGACATGAAGGACGCAATTTGAATTTCATCAATCGGCCCAGTAGAACGGGAGATATAGAACTGTTTTTCTTTCTCGCAGTGTAACATACAGGATTTTATATCGCTTAATTTTAGACCCAGAAATATCGTTACAGAAACAGGACAGTAACAAATTTAGCATCCTTCTGGATTAAGATCCCTTTATTCTTGACAAACTGAAGCCTTCTAGAATATTCATATAATAACTTATAGATTGGAATTAATAAAAGCAATTAACCGCAGTTGCAGATTGATGGGAATCGCTACATATTTAATACATCAAATCATAAATTCTAATTCAAGTAATGTTGATCAATCATATCCATGACATAAATAATAACTAACATTCGTTCAAACAGATAATAACTCATTTATTCAAATATTTTAATCTATTATGTTTCTTATTTTTACGCGTGTTTGTCAATTAACATCTTCTTTTGTCTAGTGGTAAATGAAGAATCGTGAATTCTATGAAAAAATTCGCCATTTAAAAATTGTATCATGGTACATTTTTCAAATAATGGTACATTTTTCAAATCTATGAATTGTGTTCAGTTTTTGCTCATTGTAGATTATGTTTTTAATAAATGTTTTTCAAATAATTTAAAAACATGTCATGTCAAATTCCCTAATTTAAATGTTTTTCAAGTGCGCAGATATTTGAGAACACGATTTCTAAGTGGTTGACAAAGAACGAAGCAGAAAAGGATCCAGTAGCCATAACTAGAAGTTGCCTCAATTCACACAAGAAAAAAGTAAAACGGGTTCAATATTAGTAATATATTTAATCATTCGTGTTTAAGAAAGCATATGCTTCTTTATATTTAAATTCATTTTTATGTCATAATAATACTTTATTATTTGTTATGTAATAACATAACATTCTGTGTTAGAAATTCTGCCGCAGAACAAACTTCACTGCTACGAATTAAAAATCCTGGTTTAAAATCAAATCTACATGTAAACTTAAATATTCTTGCATTAAATTTCGAAATTTCGAGATTTTGGAGCAAAATCTTTCCATTTGAATTATTTAAAAATTCTGCCAGCGTTCTTTATTTCTGTCAGGAGTGAATAAGTAAACGTGTGATTCTATTATATGCTTTTAACAAACAGTGTTTAAAAACATTCTTCATTAAATGTTTAAACATTTCTTTGCTCCTGATGAAAAAGGGACCTGTTTGCCCTCGGAATCGATTGAGTTGCTTCTCTAAATCTACGCCAAATAAAAGGTTGTTTCTTTACTAATTTTAAATTTCACTTTGGCGCGTTTCTCTTCTAATTTAAACAGTGTTTAATTTTTGGGGGTAGGTTAGTTAGTTAATTAAGCTGTTTTGGCATAAAATCATTAACAATTCTTGTGCCAATGAGTAATCATTTTTAGTGTTCTGTTTCGACTGAATGAAAACTGCAATATAATCAGTTATCAGTTTATGGATAAAATAACTATAAACTGAATACAGAAATTACATGTGCAATAGACGGCGCAACCTCATTTGAGATCCTTTCGTATTGCAAAAGTAGTTTGTGTAATATGTTAAAAAAATTCTTTGGGATTACGGAAACCAACCTATAATTTGTTACTTTGGAATAGGCACTTCAAAGCCATTTAAGGACTTCAAAATCGTACCTCTTTATCATGGTAACAACGGCTGCGGAAAAAAGGTCGAGTTCTCTAATTTGCTAAAATCCCCAAACTTCCTCCTTGTGGTGATGAGATTACACATTACCAGCGTAAATGAAGGGATGTTGATACGACCTTGAAATACTTATTTTAAAGTAATAGACTATATTTTCGTAAAATAATATTTAAATACGTAAATAAGGGGTATCTTGCGTCATCATAATTGTTGAAAAATTCATTATATATACATGAACCAACATAACGGTAAATTAGATTTCTAAATTATATACCGCTTGTTTTGCACAACATTTTTAATTTAAAAAATCAATGTTTAAACTAATTCATTTACGTATGAAAAATTATTTCAAATTTTTTCTAAGAATATTTTTATGAAAAGAAATAATAATTTCATTTCGGTTTAATAGTAGTGAGTTACTTCAGATAATAATGAGATTTATAATTATTTATATTTTAAACTCCTGTTGAAGCAATAGTCAGTTTTGTAGCTTTTGCCTTTCTATCTAGATCCATTTGCAAGGGAAAGCTTTAATTAGAAACTCAGATACTACATACAGTTCATCCAAAATATTGGGTTATATAAAAAGTATCCGCGCTTTTCTGGTACTTTTTTAACAAATTTTTTTATTATTGTAAATCAATTTTAATCAAGCATATATTGACGATTATTATCTATGATCTTTTGCCATTTTCCGAGTAGCTTCATAATTCCATCGGTATAGAACTTCTGTGGTTTATCGGAGAAAAACTTGGCCGAGTGATTTTCAGTAGCTCTTCGGTCGGCCATTTTTTTTCCATCAAGGCTGTTTTGCAGAGACGGAAATAAAGGGTGGTCAGACGATGCAAGATTCGGGCTATATGGTGGATGCATCAAAACTTCCCAACCAAGTTCCATCAATTTGTTCCAAGTCATCAAAGATGTGTGTGGCCGCCCATTGTCATGATGGAATACAACTCTCTTTCTTTTGGCCAATTCCGGTCTTTCTATATATATATATATATTGCTTCGTTCAAACGGTCGACTTGTGCACAGTACAGGGCCGAATTGATGGTTTTGCCAGGTTGCACTTGGTTGCAATTTATGTGGCACCCAAACATCGAGCTTCTTTTTGTAACCTGCTCTTTTCAAATGATTCCAAACTGTTATGTGGTTGATGTTTAGTGCCTCTGCTATTTCCTGACTGCTTATGTGCTGTCTTGCTCCACCAGTTGCAAAATTTCAGAGACTTTTTCAGTGACCAGAGCGAGGTGCACCTTTGATATCGAAATTTCCGGAACGGAATCCAGCAAACCGCTCTTGGGCCCTTCGTTCACTCACAGAATTCTCGCCATACACTTCACAAATTTTTCGGCATATTTTTGCAGCCTTTTTACGCTTTTTATAGTAAAACAGCATAACATAATGAATTTGTTCAGATATTTCACTCATTTTCAAATCAATATAATTCTCTGGTCTGGAAAATAGTTATCTAATACGTTGCTTGATTGACACAAGCAACGTATTAGATAACTATTTTCACAAACAGTGGAAGCTGAATGTCACCTTGTAAGCACATGTTCGCTTGACACAATCGGGTAAGTATTGCCGGATATATAGGCATCAACACCATCTAATGGCGAAACAAAACGCGGAGACATTTTATATGACCCAATATTTTAAAGGATACTGCTTAATTTTGGGAGATAAAAGCCTTTATCTTCAGAATAATTGCTTGAAGTTATTATTTGTGATTTACGCTATAAAGGAAAGGCTGGAGTTTAAAGTATTTGAGTTAATAATCAGAAACTCATTGAAAAATATTATACTAAACTAAAAATGTACTAAACTCATTGAAATATATTATGCTTTCTCCTTCAGAATTAAGAATTGTATGGTAACTGGTAAGAATCCCAATAAATTTGATATTGATTTAATTCCAATTTTTTATTTTTCAGACAAATCAGTTTCTACGGCTTCGAGAGCTACTCGAGAAGCATTCGAAATCTTCAAACATGGTTATAATGTAAGAAATGAATGTACATCTATTTAAGTTACGTTTCCCTAATAAGAATTTTTAAAAATACTAAATTTTTTGTTAAATGCATTAACTCAGTTTTCAAATAAAAGAATTAAACAGTCACCACTTTTCTTAGAAGAAAGGTACAAAATATCCAAGAAGGCCAAAAATTTCACATTCACTAGTTTCATTAGCACAAATAAGTTCTTGTTTCGGGGAACCACTAGCGGTGAAGTAGTAAAACGCTGGTAGTTCGCTTTGGGTTCAGATCTCGGCAAAGAAGCTGGCTTCACCTAGGAAATTTCGTTAGTTTTTTTTTTTTTTTTTTCCCCGGAAACGAAAAGGTTTAAACAAAATACCGTAGAAGGCCGTTTTTTTATTCTGATTGAAAATTTTATATGGCTTCCTTAAAGGTTCAAAGATAAACAATATTAAACTTGAGAAAGAGCAATTTGAATCTCATTCAGAGCTTTAGAATTATGAAAATTAGAGTAATAATTCCTTTGAAATTTACAACATTGGTAATTTTATCATTAATTGTGTATTTCAGTAGAACCGGATGCATTAAAAAATAATTATAACGAAGTTAAAATATAATTATTGGCTATTTTATTCCTTATCCCAAAAACAAATACATTTGACCAAAAATCAACCTGACCATAAAGCGTTTAATACTTTTCAATCATACTCTATCAATACATTTAAAATACCCATCCCTACCCATACATTTAAAATCAATCTCTACACTGCAAAAATATTTTGAAAAGTTATAGAGCAGTTATTTTATGTTCTAGAGGGGTTTTCCAGAGTGAAACATTCTAGAAGGAACTTTCAACGAGGAAGGAATCCTTCCTGAAGGGAAAATTTCATATTTTCAGGAAGACGCAATCAACCTTTTATTTAGCTATTAAGTATTTAGTTTTTAGTTCATGAATACAAAAAACTACGTTTATTAGTTTTAGTATTTATGAATATTTTTTATTTCTTTTGATCTTTGCTTTAAAAATGCATTAAAAACTAATCAAAATCTAAATAAATTTACATGTATTTTTCGAATTTTGGAAGAGAGGGAGGCATAATCTTCTAATAATGATAACTTGGGGCAAATTACGTTGGGAACCACTGTTCTAGAGATTTCCCCTGCATTGCACTTAAATACACTTTTACGTTCAATTAAATTGTTGAGTTTTTGACTATAAACTTTTAAAATGGTCCTTGTAAGTTGATGTAAAAATAAAAATCCTGTAGAGACTATTAGGTTATTTCGAAGCAGGAGAGATAAAAAAGGAGCAACGCCTTCGCCGGAACGCGAACCACGAGCCTCTCGAATGCGCGCCGAGCATGCTAACCACTGCCCTACGAAGGCATGCTAAGAAGGCGGGAGAAATACCTTATAAACCACAGCAGATAAAATCTCATACCCAATTCACCCATTCATAATTTCTGTACACGTGTCGTTCTACGTTCTGAGCAACGAAAGCATATAGAAATGTTGTCCTAATCTATTGAAATAATACATTATCATATATTGTAATCAATACAATAATACATGTATTGAAATAATACGTATATGCATAGCCGAACTTAATCATCAAAAAATTATAGCTCTATAAGCTGCTGAAACACGTGATTACATTTTAACTGAAAGTGTTTTTTCTATAAAAAAATTGAAGCTTAAAATTTTTATATCTTTTTCCCAAACCTCGCTTCATTTCAGAGAATATGTTCACTATTTCTTTATGCAAAATATTTTGCCATAGACCTGCCTGCTTTTTTTCTATCACATGTCACAATCATTATACTTTAACTATACCATTAAGTTACAGGTATACGTTTTGCATTGTTGAAAAGAAGCACTCCATTAACTTTCTTTTCCTATCCAACTTGAAAGCTCTAGACCAGGCGTCAGCAACCATTTTGGCCGGTCAACTGAAATTTGTGTATTAAGAAGATGTTTCGTCTCAGTGGTATTTTTATTTTGAAACAGTCTTTTTTGGTGAATAATAAGATACATTTTATTGAGAAAATAAAAGAAGTTATGAATTTGGAAACATTAAACTTTTCAGAATGTTAAAACTAGAAATTAACACATGATATATAACTATGAATATTAGTGGTGAAAGACAAGAATAAATGTACCGAAGTTTTCAAACTGGATTTTATGAAGTTTTACAAATACAGTAAAACATGAACTACTATCTTTTACAAACCAGTGAATCTGAATTATTCTAATACCTACTATCTGGTTTTTATATTCAGCTACTGGAAATACGAAATTCATAAGATAAGTATTATAAATATTTTACTATTTTTTTGCTTGCAGGACTTTGCCTTTGCCAAGAAAAGACCATTGCCCGGCATTCTTATACATGGCCTGGTTAGATATTTTAACTAATGGCATGCCACCATTTTTGTTAGTCAGAGGAAACCAAAATTCTGTCCTAACTTTCTATTCTTAAATAACAGTTTTAGTACATTCCATTGGCTCTGAACTTTTACAGATAGCAGTTATTGAAAATTGTTATTCTTCCAGTTGTATGTTACATCTCACTTGTATATGCTATAGATTATAGATATGTAGATTTTTTTACTTAGATTTTGAAAAATATGTTTTAAATACTGAATCAATAAATTGCTCTGACTTTTAAAGTATCATTCTGTTTTAAAAACGCTGCTTTACATTCAGTTCATTGATTACAAATTAGCTTGCTCCTACGAATGACTATATCTACAATTGCATATTTATTGTAAAATTTTGAAGGTGGAAAGTTTTACATTTCATGGTTTTAAAACTGATATATACAACTTATTAGCCAGAAGAGCTAATAGTCTAGAATGGCCTTTTGAGTCGAATCACTAAAAGCGTTGAATCACTTTTCAAATTGCTGCTACAAATGTTATCGCCCTGTATTATATTTAAAGAAATTAAAATAATGAAACTTACGTTGAATAACATTGTACTCCCCTAATATGAGCATCTATAAGCTCGAATTTTTAATTTCGAATTGGTTTTATTACCTATTTCATATTTTGTAAAACTTTAATTAATTTTTGTTTAAAACACTCAATGATTCCAAGGCGAGCAATGGTAGCACTGCAACACAACAAAACATTTTTAACGCCAGCGCGCGAGACTGTGTATCGAAAATTCTAAAGATATGCGCATTTTAAAATTATTTTGCGATATTGCTGTTAAACTGAATTCTATGGTTTAACTGTGAAGAAGATGATATTTAATAAATAAAAACACATAAAACGTTAAAAAAACGCCCTTTTAGACGTAATTTAAAATCTAAAACCTTTTAGATTTTTTTATACATATTTTTACTGTTTTTATTTTTGTTGTTGTCTGATTGAATATGACAAAGCCCAAGAAATCTATCTTGCTAAAGGGAAAAGGTGTATTCCTACAGGAATGTTTTTTAAAGGATAATGGCTTGTACTTACGTTACATGCAGGAAAACATATGAAACTCTATATGCAGCTTAGCGTTTCGTACAGATTCAAACTCGGTTCAAACTAATGTTTATCGTTCTTTTCATTCGGCCACCTGGTACATTCAGAGACAGATCAAACGCATGACGAACCTAACAGCTGCCTGGATTCCAAGCTATTGAGGATTCAAACCTTTATTATAAGCAAAGAAAGATAATTAGTCAGTTTTCTTATTAGATAAATGTCAATGGACAAAAACTTGTTTTTGTCAATGCATGAAAAACTGTCTTTGTAGTATGAGCATAAGTGAAAACATTTTTAGAGACCCGATAAATGTCGTCGAACGAGAATGGAAGATTTTATGCATCTTCGTACATTGATACATTGATGCGCAAGCTACTGTTTTGAAGTTCCCCCTAGTATTTTCCAGAAAATAAATAAAATTATTCTTAATTCGAAACTGAATTTAAAGATGCAACCTAAATATTCATACTCCCAGAATTGGAAAATATAGTCTCAGTGAGATTTCAAAATTATAAATAACAGTGGAGCACCGTTTATATATGTTTATATGTCTTTTACATTTATACGTCGTTTCATCTTTGTCCCGATTCCCTCTTATGTATTTTAATAGTAATAATTTGATTTGATTTTATATGTCGCATATTCCGCATGACTTATTGCACTACTTTTTAGCATTGATGGCATTTCGCAATCCCACTTTGTTCAAATGGCATTGAGCATTAACTGATAAAATGAAATTTTAAAGTTAAAGAGAAGTCAGATGAAATCAGACGAAATAATCAGAATTATAAAGGAATATTAATAAAAAGCACTGTTTTGTTGAAAACAGGCTTCCTGAAGACTCACATGATAGTCCTTACTGGTAAAACTTTGTCATATTCAATCAGACAACAACAAAAATAAAAACGATAAAAATATATATATAGTCTAAAAGGTTTTAGATTTTAAATTACGTCTAAAAGGGCGTTTTTATCATTTATCTTAAGTTGTTTGAGAAGTTAACAGGTTAGCCCTTTTTAGCATTGATGGCATTGGGGAAAATCAAATAATCTTTCATATTATCAGTTTTTAATCCTTCTGCAGGTCTGCATTCTAAACACAACATGGGGCTCCGGTGATTAGATGAAGAAACCATTTTGTATGATTCGAAATTTTTCGATACACTTTTTAGTAGCACTTGTTTAAGCCAAATTTAAAGGCATAAACTACGAACGGTTAGGATGATTGAGGTATAGATGGGTTTGTTTAGCAGTAGATTTAGCGAAGCATCCTTATGCAAGATTGACTTAGATTTGATCATAAGGCGATTGGCCTTGATTCTAATTTCCTTTAAGCGTAAGATTCACATGAAGTTCTTTTTCAATATTATTAATTTACATGCTAAAATATTTGGTCTTATTAACTTTAGAAATAGATTTTCTTAGTAACTTAGGATTATTACTTAATTTTTAATACGTCCTTTATTAGCTTATAAAGAAACAAAAACAGAATTCGACAGGATTAATGTTGGTCTTCCATTTTCTGCACTAGTCCTCAAAGGGTGGGAGTGATTTTTAATGGTGTAATCTCTCAAAGGTGGGGAAGGACAATTGTTTTCGTTTTGCTATTTTGCGTCGGCTCACTATAAATAATGTCCGTTTCACTTTTACAACTGTTGCCACCCAATGTTAGAGTTCTGGATTATATTTGAAGAAATTCAATAATGAAAAATCTGCATAAATGTACGTCTATTTCTCGCATTGTGATAAAACAACGATACCTAGAGCCATCAAATTTTGAATGACGTAATCCTACTGCGAATAAGAGCATGCGAAGCCCAAATTTGAAATTTGTTTTATTGTCGATTTCAGATTTTGTAAAACTGTAGCGAATTTTTGATTAACAAACTCAAGGATTTCAAAGCCAGCAAAGGCAACGTTGTACAGAAAAACATTTTTATCTCCAGCGCGTGAGACTGCGTATAAAATTCTAAAGATATGCTCAATTTAAAACTATTTTGCGATATTGCTCTTGAACTGAATTTTATGTTTAAGTGCGAAGAACGTGATATTTAATAAATAAAGGTAACAGAAAAAGTGTTAAAAAAACGCCTCTTTGGACGTAATTTAAATATTACATCCAAAGGGGCACCTACTATTGAGCCTTGTGCTGCTCTGAGTAGAAATATTATAGAACTGCTTAGTTGCTTTACACAGAATTTCCTGTTTTCGAAGAGAGAGTTGATTATAAGAATATGTTCATGAGTCCCCACATGTCAGAAGCTTTGGTGACGTCTAGCATCAGGACAGCAATGCTTTGTTTATTGCGAATAGCTAATTCAATATACTTCATGATGTACGCAAACTGTTTAGTTTTTAGTTGTTGTAAGTTCCTATCGGTAGCTGAACTATTCATCTGGTACACTGTTGAGTTGGCTAAGCATTCTGCACATGAAGATACCCTAAAGCAATTTATCAAGATATGAAAGTAAACATTCAACTGACCTGTAATTTCTTAAGCATGGTGTTTAAATCAAAAACCTTTTAGCAACGTTCCAGGGCTTGAGGATGTATGCAACATTCTTGCTTTCTCAGAAAGCAAGAATGGTGTATGCATCCTCAACTGGCAATAATATCATCTATTTATAACAAACAGAATTTTATAACTAACTAAATACAATATCCCAAATTCGTAAGATAACGCAGATTTAGAGAAAACTTATTTTTTATAATTAATTAACAAGGATACTGTTGCGTGCGTACGGGTTCGCAATAGATTGAATGCACACAGATCCGATGATAGGTTGTTAAAATTTATTTTGTTATGTAAGTGTTAATTTTATTAACAGTTAAATTTTAAGTTTCTTTCCTGTCAAAATCTTACATTTAAATATAAGATTTTTCACTGTGTAAATCTCAGTTACTGTAGAAAGTGACGAATCTTAAGAACTAGCCAGCGAATAATCGCTTAAGTTCGTGTGACATGCGACATGCGACGGAGGACGTGGGCACAACCCCTTTACCATACGGTTAATTGGTGTAGCGCCACGTCCACTAGTGTCAATATAAATATCAAGGACTCGGACGCTAGGTGCATTAGATTTCACTTATTGCGCCTGACTGGCGTAAGATAAAATATTCTACTGTGCAAGGTTATATGCATGCAGGGGTAGGATATGGAAACAGTAAGATGATAATGCATAAAACAGTTATATGTGGAGATATGCTGAAATATAACATACCAACACAGATATCATAGATACATTAAACATATGTTACATAAAAATCAATAACTAACATACTATTATACCTACATTAATCAAACATTACCTAAATATCAAGGACTGAGGCACTAGTTGCATTAAAATTTCACTTACTACTCCACACAGGGGCGCGTTAAAATATTCTATGGTACATAGTTATTTACATGCAGGGTAAAACATGGAAAAAGTTACTTAACAATTATTAACACCCAATATCCTAAATACATTAAACTTTTGCTACGTAAACATTAATGACTTGGATAATATGTTTACATTAGACAGACATTGCATGGATATCACGGACTCAGACGCTGTGCATTAAGCTTCACTTATTGCGCTACACAGCCACATATTAAAGTATTCTATGGTACAAGGTTATATATGTGCAGGGGTAAGTAAGGCATAGAAAACAGTTAGATAATAATGCATAACACAATCATATGTGGAGACATGCTGAACTATAAGATACAAACACAGATATCATAGATACATTACACATACATTACATGAAAACATCTTAGATACATTACACATACATTACACACACGTTACATGAAAATTAACGTCTAAAATACTATATCTACATTAAAAAGGCGTAGCCTAAATATAAAAAAATGAAGGCACTGGTTGCATTAAATCTTCACTTAACTGCACCACACAGGGGCACGTTAAAATAATCTATGTACATAGTTATTTACATGCAGGGATGAAACTTGTGAAGAGTTACATAACGATTATGGAAACAATATTATATAAGCACTAAACATATGTCCATAAAAATTAGTGACTGAGATACTATGTTTACATTAACCTGACATATATCAAAGACTCAGATGCTATTGCGCTACTACTGGAGCATGTTAAAATATTCCATGGTACATAGCCATGTACATGCAGGGGTAAAGCATGAAAAACAGTTACATATTAATGCATAATACATGTAGAGACACGCTTAAATATAAAATACAAACACAGATATCATATATACATTACACATACATTACATGAAAATCAATGACTGAGTTTGTCTACATTAAACAGACATTATATATATAAATCAAGGACTGAAATTCTGGTTGCGTTAAAACTTCACTTACTGCGCTTCACAGGTGCGTGTTATAATATGCTATGGAACATAGTTATATACATACAGGAGTAAAGCATGGAAGATAGTTACACAAAATTGCATAGGATAACCATATGTGGGAGCATGCTACAATACAGAATACAGTCCCTGATATCATGGGTACAGTAAGCATATGTTACATAAAATCGGTACAATAAGCCATTGGACAGTTATATGAAGAAACCATGCTAAAATATAAAAAACATACACAAATATCATAAATATAAAAAACATATACTGAGTACAATCAATAGTTTAGACACTATATTTACATTAAACACACGTTACATATAAATCAATGACTTGAACACTGGTTACATTATAGCTTCGCTTACTATGTTGGAGTTACATAAATACATTTGAACTGTAGTATAGCACATTTTGTCTTAGACACACATACGCACAGTTTGCAATTTTGCAGATTACATTTGGAACAAACTTACAGATACTATTGCGTTTTAATATTACATGTGCCTATGTGGTTTGCATATTGGGTGTAAAATCAGACGCAGAGTTTAGGCGTCCATTCATTATAAATTTCACAGTACTTGTAACGTTATGCAGTTCATATTGCATTGAGTATATGCAAGTGTGCTTAGGCTGCGCGGACTGCTATATTTGGCATAAGTCTGTGTTTAGGTCTGCCAGCTTATCCATCATACGTCCAATTTTTTGGATTAAGTGGCGCTGCTTAATAAGGAATTTACAAAATGACTGTCTGTTAGTCGTTGGTATAGGAACATGTTGTCCCTCTGTGAGTGGACAAGAAGTTAGGTAGTGCTCCGGGGAGCCTGTGTGTCCACACGTACATTGATCTGAGGAACAGATGCCAAATCGGTAGAAGTATACAGGAAAAGGTCCATGTCCCGAAATGTACCTAATCAGCTGTGAATTGGCAATGTTCCGTTCATAGCTGATGTGGTAGTGGACACGTCTTCCAGTGGTACTCTCATTCCATTCTTGTTGCCACTTGCCAATGGCTTTAAGTCGTGGTGACTTCTTTAGAAATGTGGCCGGCCATGGGATATTGAACTGCAAATCTGTCGGGCCTAACGCCGCTTCTTTGACAAGTTGGTCCGCCATCTCGTTTCCGAGATGACCCGCATGTGCTTTGATCCATTCAAGCTTGATGTGCACTCCTTGAAAAACACTGTTATGCTGCCGCAGTTGTGCTTTCCATCTTGCTTGAATTGTATCATGTCGCATGACTATGTATGAGCATCCCGCTTTTTCATCGATTTTGGAGCCGTCGGTGAAGATGTTAAATAGTGTGGGGAAATTAGTCGTAGACGGGTTGATGGTGATTTTGACACCAGAGCCTTTGCTCCGTGGGTGGACATGCAGTGGTCGATCAATGATTTCATATTCTTCCGGATGGAAGTATTCCTCGTCAAACACAGTTGGCTTTTTGAGTTGCAGTATAATCTGTCTGGCCGCCTCTTCTTCAACTCGTATGTGTAGTGGGAGTAGACCAGCTAATACATTAAGAGCATCCGATGAGGTTGTACGGTAGGCCCTTGTAATGCCCAATGCGAAGGGCCGTTGTATGGTATAAAGATGTTTAATCTTCCTGCCCTGCATTGGGTGGCACCAAACTGCTGCTGCGTATGTAGCTATCTTTTCCACTACTGTCGTATATAACACTTTTTGTATGTGTGGATTGAGTCCCCACTTATAACCATAAAACTGGCGCATTTGCTTAACTATAGCACTAGTTCTTAGCTTGAGATCTTGAATGTGGGGAGCCACGTCATTTTAGTATCAAAAGTGACACCCAGATATTTCAAGGTATTCACAATTTTAATTCTATGCCCATTTAGTTTGATCGTAGGGCGTCTTGCAAGTGATCCGCCTTTCTTAGGGATCAAGAGGATTTTAGATTTATGATCTGCTATTTGCAGTTTAAGATTGGTGCACTTGACATAAAAGATGTGACACACTTCGTTACAGTTTGTCTGGAGAACGTCCGTAGTCCGTCCCTTGACGACCATTGCAGCGTCATCAGCATAGGCGAAGATTTGGGTGTGCGCGGGCCATGCAGCAGAGAGCACTTCATTACGCGTTATGTTCCATAAGTGTGGCCCCGCGCACGACCCTTGTGGACATAAAAATTTAAACACCCACATTCCAAACGGCCGATATTCCTTATATATCACTCTCTTACACTCTCGTCATTGTGATGTACCATCGGTGTCATCTAGATACTTCCAGAAATTTGCGGGGGCCCACCAGCGGCCGAGCGGTAAAGTCGCTGAACACTAGTAGTTCGGTCCGAGGTTCGAATCCCGCGAACGGGCTGGCTGCATGGGCGTTTTCGTGGTTTTCCCCATGTGTAACGTGTATACGAGCCAGTTTCCCTTAGAAAGTCCTCCACGAAGGCATCCCTCCCCTTAGGCAGATAGCCCTCGAGGCTTTGCCATAATCACACATACACACTCCTGAAATTTGCATATGATTCTTGAAGATGTGTGTAGTGATTTTACAGGTGATATATTTATTTTATAGTTCGATTTCCGCGTGACTCCGAATTATCCTTAATTTATGGACATGAGTGTAGATGAAAGGAATCTGTAAACGGGCAGGAAAATAGATAATGTTCGGGGTGACCCTTTTCACCACATGCACAGGAGTCTGATGAAGAAAGATTTGCATAGAGGTACGTGGGAAAGGGACCGTGCCCCGTGATAAACCACGTGATATGTCTGGAGAGAGGGATTGGAGGAGAGTCAACTTTGGTGAAGAGGTTGTAAACTCTTCTGCCTGTATTTGCAGCGTCTCACCACTGTTGCCATAAGTCTTTAGTTGTGATTTGTAGTTTTATTTTTTTTTATTTATTTTTTTTTATTTTATTTTTTTTCATTGATTCCCTGTTCTGCCTCCTTGGCTAATATGTCAGCCTCTTCGTTTCCTTTATGACCAACATGGGCCTTGATCCAGATTATAAAGAAGTGTTGGCCTTGGGCATTGGAGGACTTTATAAGAATTTCCTGAGCTAATGGTGATCTATTATTTGTGTTCACGAGTGCATGCATTGCCGAGAGGCAATCTGTATAGATCTAAGTCCTTGGAAAATGATGATGTGTGCTTACGTTGATTGCCTGCAAAATCGCGAACATTTCCGACTGAAAAACGCTATTCTCTTTGTCAAGTTGGAACTTGAAATCTTTTGCGTCATGATCACTGAGATATATTTTTAAAGCACATCCTTTTCCGTTGTTTATGCCAGAACCATCAGTGTAGATCTTCGGAAATAATGCTTGGTATTTATTCTGCTTTATGCATAGTGTGATATTATTTCGGCTAGCTGGGTGTCTTTCATATGAATGGATCAGTGAGGTGTAAGAGCTGGCAGCTACTATCTCATTTTTAATTTTGCAGTCTTCTCTTAGCCGAAGAACTGAAGCCTTTGCATGTTCCTGCTCTGCTACTAAGAACAGGGGGATGCTGCTAGTGAGCTGAAACAGTGCAGCATTTGAGGTTGTTCTGTAAGCTCTCGAATAATTTAAAAGAAAGGGCCTTATGGATAGGAGTTGCTTTTGTTTTCTTACCGTCATTGGTGACGCCCATATCGCTGCGCCATACAGTGCTAACTTTTCTATAACATTATACAGCAGCTTTTGTATCTGGGGGTTTGAGCCCCATCCGACACCTTGCATTCTTTTCAGGTTGTTAGCTATACTGGAGGTTTTCTTCTTAATTTACTGTAGGTGCTCAATGAAGTTAAGTTTATTATCTATTGCAATCCCAAGATATCTTAGGTTCAGTAGGATGTAGGCCCACGGCGGACAGCGATGCACAAAGAAACACGTCTAGGCATAGACTCAATGAGAGAGCGGATGGTGTCCTGAGGGATGGCTCTTCATTCCCTTTCAATCATTTGCCACAGTTCGTCTTCTCAACGAGGCAGGGGCAGAGTCTGAAAACGGCGTCCAATCACATCCCACACATGTTCGATTGGTGACAGGTTAGGAGAGTACGGTAACCAGGGAAGCATCTGTATACTTTGCGGAGCATGTTGGCAGATGCGAGCACTATGTGATCGGGCGTTATCCTACTGAAAATTTGCATTAGGCAGCCCCTGAAGGTAGGGGATTGCCACCGACCGCGGTACATTATCCAAGTATCGTTGGGTCGTCATAGTGCCCTGAATACGAACTAGAGGTGACCTGAAATCATAGGCAATAGCGCCCCAAACCATTATGCCACATTGTCACGCGGTGGGGCGTTCCACAGTTACTGCCGGATTAGATCTGTCTCCACGTCGACGCCACACACGTATCCGGCGACTGTCACTGGATAAACAGAAGCGTGACTCATCTGAGAACACGACGTTTCGCCATTCTGTCATCCATATCGCTCCAGTCCGGCACCATTCTAAACGTTCGCGTCTATACTGTGTGGTCAATAGCAGTCTTCTTAACGGACGCCGAGACTGCAGGCCACGTTCAACCAATCAACGGGAAATGACTCTGGTCGACACGGGAACATCCAGGGTATCTTTCCCATGCTGCAGAATCGCGGTACAAGTGACTTGCGGGACCGCCACAGCTTGTAGGTGGATGCGTCGATCCACGCGTGCTGACGCCACTCTGGCTGCACCTGCACCCCTCCGTCTTCGCACATTTCCTTGTTCCAACCATGTTCGCCATAGCCGATGCACCGTGCTCGCATCCATGTGGGTATCAGCTGCGATTTGACGTAAGGTCTAACCCGCTCTTTTCAGTCCGATCACCATACCCCTCGTAAAGTCGTCTATCTGCTGGACGTGCCTTCGTTGATGACGGCCTGGCATTCTCTCCTATTACACGTATCCTCCGGGACAAAAACCAACTTTCTTCGATAATTCCTCTGGCAGAAATAACGACACGAATATTGCCCATTCTGCACGTTCCTTCCCTTATATCTTACTTCACGTGCGTTGGAGTGCTTCGCATTTCACATCATTCGCATAACTCAGTGACGTGCGTCTACTCTAAAATTTGCATAAATTTCTGACCAATCCTTCTTGGTGTTGCATTTTCAGTGACGAGCAGTGTAAATTGTATACTACAGTAGCAACCTCTGCAGCTCAACTGCAGTGAGCATTGACTACTCAAATCTAAAGAAAAATCGAGCTATAGCCTAAATTTTCGAGTCACGTGGTATTGAAGTAGCGCATTACAATACTCCTTTGTTTTAATAATCCTTATAATTTAAAATCATAGTACAAAACAAATTGTTGGTCAGTGATTTTATTCACTTGGTTATCGATAAGCTCCTATCCGGGGGGTGGAAGACTTATTTTCTTCTCAAAATAAACAAATATACATTCTTCACTGAATAATTTTTAAAATAGAACTTTAGCACAAATAAACTGGTAATTTATTTGACTTTGAAGAAGAAAGGTTATATCTGAAGAACGGAATAATAATCTACGCGGACGATGCCAGAACAGTAAGCTCGTTTTTATTGTATTCAAAAGGTAAAATGCAAGCAAATTAGGAAATAAAGAAAAGAAAAGAAAGAAAAAATTAATAATTAATTAAATTTGTAAAAATCTGAAAGGATTCAGATTTTAAACTGCGTCCGAAGGGGCTTTTTTTAACATTTTGTAGTATACTAGAGAATTTTGTATTAAATTACATATGGCCCAGTAGTTAGAGAAGGTGAAATAAAACATTCTTTACCAGAAATTGATGGTGAGAAGTAAGGAGCGGATCGTCATGAAGCTGATAACTAGATACAAGACATCTTGCTTAGGCTGTAAATGAATAAAGGGCACACGAAACGTATGATACTGACGAAACTGGACTGAATTACAAAACATCTCCAGAACACCCATTAAATTATAAAAATGAAACATCAAGTGATTTAAGAAACTGAAAGAATAAGTAAATGTGTTATTAACGGGCAATATGTATCCAACAATTAAGAAGACAGCACTGGTTATTGGCAAAACAGAAAACCTCGTGGTTTGAAAGAATTTATTCTAACTTACCATAGCAACAGGAACTCGTGGATGACAAACATTACTTTTACTATTAACCGATTTTCTTTGGAATAGACAGCAAGCTGAGCAAATGAAAAAATAAATAAAAATCTCAAAGCTTTCAGAAATTATATTACGCCTAAAGGGGCATTTTTTTAAAGTTTTGTATGTTGCCTTTATTTATTAAATATCACGTTCTTCGCACTTAAACCATCAAATTCAGTTCAAGAGCAATATCGCAAAATAGTTTTAAATTGAGCATATCTTTAGAATTTCCGACACTGGAGATAAAAATGTTTTTTCTGTACAACGTTGCCATGGCTCGCTTTGAAATCCTTGAGTTTGCTAATCAAAAATTCGTTAAAATTTTACAAAATATTAAATCGTTCATAAAACAAATTTCAAATTTCAAATTTGGGCTTCCACATGCCTTCATCCGCAGTAGGATAACGTCATTCAAAATTCGATGGCTCTATGTACCGTTGTTTTATCACAATGCGAGAAATATGCATACATTTATGCATATTTTTCAGTATTTAATTTCTTCAAATATAATGTAGGACTCAGGCAACAGTTTGAAAAGTGAAACGGACATTTATAGCGAACCAACGCAAAATCGCAAAACGAAAACAATAGTCTTCAGGGACAAAGCCCCTTTGGACTAATTAAATGCTTACTGAATTTGCATTTTCCTTTCTAATACAAAGATTTATTTGGAAACGTTCTGCGAGAAAAATTCCCTTATGAGAGTCAATAAATAATCTCTCCGCAATGACTACATATTTCTATTATATTTAACTTTTGGCGTACATGTAATCTGTTACCGAAAGGCATGTTTACATTCTTCTGTTTCTACTAAGCCCACATGGGTTTTCATTTCGACTTCGAAGAGACAGCTCATGGTCTCTAAGGTAACCAGCAAGAACCCTCCCACTTGAGTGGGCTAATCAATGACGCCACAGGAAATGACCAGTGGCCGCCCGTTGCCGGTGAAGATATTTCTAGTTTGTTTTTATCGATCATTGTTATTTCACAAGCGGGCATGGTCAATGATCTTCCGTATTTCTTTGTGTAAACTGTTTGGGCTTCGCAGAAAGAAATAGTAACAAAAGAGGTATGTATTTATTTTTAGTCACTGATTTAGAGCTTTATATTTATTTATTAAAATATTCAGATTTCTTGAAGGATTACAAAATGCAAATTAATTATATCGAATGGGTGATTGTTTTTAAAGTATATCTTTTCTCAAAGTGAATGTCTTTAATTGAAGATTTCCTAAAATGGTAACTATCCTGTATTTATTTTATGCTGGAGTAATCATGATAAGCAACTGCACTGCTTCGTTCCAACATACAAGCTGAAACGAGAAACTATTATTAATATTTCACTAAGAAATTAATTACCTTGGCCACTTGCTGAAAATTGGTGAACTTAGATAAATTATAAAATACAATATGGTTTTTGCCTTTTTAAATTTGTCAAAAGCAACTTTAAGTTGGTTTGGATTTTGGTTAAAATTCCAAGCTTTCTTTTTAGTCAAATTTTAAATTTTACATTGAATAGTTTTCTTTTAATCCGATAGCTTTGTCCTCTGTATAAAAATAGCTATGGCATTTCCAAAAATGAATGTAGTTTCTCACTATCATGTATCTTGACATTCCATATTTTATTCGATAGAATTCGAAATTTTATTTCTTTTGACTAACTAATATGGGATAATTACATTTCTCAGGTTTTAAAGCATAGGACTTATTTATTATCTTCACCCTTTGATATACAACTCTTAGTATTGCTATTTGTTATTACAATTCATGTACATATCATTTAAGCTTAACAAATCTGCTCTTCCCCGAAAAATTCTCCTTCAAAACTTGAACGGAGCTGAGTAAAGTTGTACTATTACATATATCCAGAGACCCATGCGAACGATAAACATAATCCTGTGCATCTTACCACGACAGAATTCGTGGACTTATTGTCAGACAAGTCACAATAATGCAACAAATGCGTTCCAACGCAAAGTTTTACGTTTCTATTTGGCATATTGAAGGATTTTTCCATTATGCTATACTGCACTTGCTGTTTCTGGTTCTCATTCCGTCGAATCACCCCCTTTCATGCAAATATATGTTTCAAATCTTTCGTTATCTAAAGTACTGCCAATGTACCTGGACGATGCAAACATGAGACAACGTCTCTCACCTTTTTTCTACAGATTTCTTAAGATCTCTCTCTTAGGAAAATCACTACGCATTTTCTTACTCAAAGGCTCCATTACGAAACTCTCTGAATCTCTGGAAAGTGCTACCGAGGTAATAGTAGCCCAGAATAAGCATAGCAGTATCGGTGTCTAAAGTGTCTCGAAGATGTGAAAATCAAAGTGTCTCGAGGATGCTCTGCTTTGTGTGCTGGAAGTCCACAGTGGAAAAGCAATAACAAAGCCTTCGTCTTTTGTCAAAAAGGGATATAATTTGTCATTTTGTATATTTGTTGCAAAGTTGGAAACCAAGATAAACCCGGCCACTTTTTATTTGCTACGGTTAATAGTTTAGGAAACTGGCCTCAGGACTCTATGTCATTCGCAAGTCTTGTAATATGACATGAACAAAGTGATCACATCACTGATTTGACAAATGTAAATGGTTCTTTACAAAACCTAAAATTATCTTCTGTTAGATTAACTTTCCTTCAACCCTACAACAAGCTCTTTGTAATGTATTCACCATGCTTAAGTAGCAATGGATTAGATAATTGAAGACGTGGAAGTAACTTTACAAAATGATTGAAGCCATAAGCTATAAGCAACAATATATGTGTTAATCTAGACCAGTGGTCTGCGGGCTGCATTTGTCCCAGAAGCAAGTTTTTGCAGTCCGCGAATGCATTTATCGTAAATTCATTAGCACTGTTATGACAAAAATTTGAAGAAAGATTTGATTTTAATGATCTAGAGTCCAAGTTTGCATTATTTGCACTACCATTAAAACGAACATGAGTAACGCCCAAGAAAATCTACAAATGAAGCTAATTAATTTGCATTATGACACAGTTCTTGTTCAAAAATTTGTAGATACCAATCTAGTTAACTTTTTTCATACTTGTCAAATGATAAATACCGTCAGTTACGAATTTTCGGAAAACGATTAATTGCTTTATTTGGTATATTTATTATGTGAACATTTTCTTTCTTTCTATCTTTTTCTTTTCCAACAGAAAATTAATAAGTATAAAAATAGAAAAGAATGATCGATAAGCATCTACAATTCCTGATAAAGATAGTTTCTAGTAAATTTTCTCCAAGATAACAAACCTTATCAAAATCGAATCTGTTGTAGCTGAAGGTTGTATAGTAAAAGATAAAGAAGTTTATAATTATTTACTTACAAATGTATGAATTTTCTCTGTATGCATCAAAGAAATATTTAACAAATAAGATCATTATTATTTATTCTCATGTTTTGTCTCATTTAGAAATTTTTTTATATTTTATTATTAATTTAAATTACCAAATTATTAATTGGTTCCTTCAGTATATTAGAGTTATATGAAATAAATGTCTGAATTTGAAAAAGGGTTTAATATTTCGCTATTAACATGTTTCAGTTACGAAGCGTAGCCAACAGAAATTTCTTGTAAATGCAAACTTTTAGATTTCGACAAAAAATATATAGAGAATATTTTTTTTTCGTTTCATGATTTTTATTACTGTTTATGTATGCTTTGATAAATATTTAGGAAATACAATTTAAAATTTAGATAAAAAAATGTATTTTGCTAAAAAAAACTATTCATTTTGTTTTTTAAAAAAACAGTAGCTTTCGGATTGTACATTTGGCCCACAATCGTATATTTGGCCCACATGTAATTTGAGTTTCAGATAACTTATGTAAACAATTTGCCTGCAACAAAAGAAATGGTGCATCTCAATACTCAGTAAACCTTTTTTTTTTTTTTTTTTTTTTGTTAGAATGTATCATAGATACAATAAGAGTTGCTGGATTCATGATTGCAAGGACGAATCTGTAGGCTAAAAGCATTAAAATAACTTCATTTAGGAGATATTAGAGTAATTCTAAACGGTTTTATTTTCTGGTGATGATGTTATGCATGCAATGATGCTGCTTAGGTTTCTTTAAAATATCGGCCGTATGCTCATCCCAAAAGATTCAAAGCTGTTTGTCAACTGTAACCTTTTTCTTTCACTTCTGTCCGTTTAAAAGAAATTTTATAAAGGATCCATGAATAAAAATCTGTTATTTTATCGTTCAGGAATGCAAATTTGATTTGAGAAACTTGAAGGAGACTATGGAAGAGTAAGAAAAGACAGAATTGAGTTTGAGAATGAAGGTTTAACCGATTGTAAAAACTGAAATGTTCTTAGTTTGAAAAAACGAAACGAAGTTTTGGAAAGCTCTTACATGTGCTTTTGATGATAGTAGTAGAATAATCTTAAGAAACTGCAGCATCTTTTAGAACATTAAGATTTTTTATCAAAATAACAAGAGTAAAGCATAAACTAGTTGCATTATTAAAGAGGGTATAAAAATCAGATATTCATATACTTAAGAAAACCAACGGTGTGAAGACAGCTAATGATCCACGAAAAATATTCGTATAATAATATTCATTATCAAATTTCTAACAAGTATGTCCAAGAAGGGAGGGACATAGTTGAACTTAATTTCAAAAATAAAGTATTCATTCGCGTGTGAAGTGTTCACCTTGCGAAAGAAATCCGGAAGGTCATTAGTAGGTTTATTCCAAAGAAGTTATATAATCAACATAGCATTCCCGAAAGCTCAAATTAAACATTGTAAAATTTTGTATTGGACATAGAGCATCTAAATGACGCAGAGGACAGGAACAGAGGCAAGACTTGTTGCACCGGCAGGCAAGACCAAGGCAGGCAGGCAAGACTTGTTGCACCGGTTCTTAACTGGTGCAGCAAATCTCTTTGTTGCACCAAGTCTCTTTTTTGCGTACTCTCTTTAATCATGCAATTCATTTATGTTTCACTCTGGTCATTTTGATATAAAACCTTAATGTTCTAAAAGATGTTGCAGTTCTCTTCGGTTCTTATGCCTCAAAATCAGTGTAGTAGAATTCATGAAGCCTCTTGCTAGAGCTTTCTGATTTAGTCACAGCAATTTCTTGTACTACCAAATCAGTACAATGCCCTGTTATTAGTAGCAATTCCTGCATTCCATAATTAACTTCAAGCTAACTTTTAGAAATCTTTTAGAAATTTAAGTACTTCAAGCTAACTTCTGGCTACATGTAGACAGTCAGGCGACTTATTGCCCAGTCCTAAACTTCCGGTAAAAGTAACTACAAACCTAGAAGAAGGTTTAAATCAGTGGTTCCCAAACTTTGGCCTATCGCAAGCACATTTTCAAAACGTCAACATTTTTGTTAAACATATTTCCAATTAAGACACAATAACACGCCGAATAAATACTAATTCAGAAGTCAAAGAACAAAAATCAATCCAATCGTGCGTATTTTCAGAAAATTTACATTTGAAAATATAACGCTGATTTTTGTTGTTTGACTTCTGAATTAATATTTCCAATCTTATGTGATACATCTGAAATATTAATTTCGGTAAATAGGTTTGAGATGAATAATAATATTTGTTGAACTTTATGGAAATTAGAGAAGCGACGTTCAAAATTATTTTTCAGGGCGTTTAGGTTTTCCGAGTATATCTCTGTTTCAATTGTCTTGTGGTTATTAATATGGCTTGATAAATTCTGAAAAATGGATGAAATTTGTTTCTTTCATCTGATTTACCCTCAAATTTAACTTTATCTGAAAAGCAGATACAGTCCCAGTCAATTGAAAAAGGATTTTTCAATTGACTGGGACTTTTCCCTGGAGATCTTCGTTCAGTTTGTTCAGTTTAGCTGTTATATGCTTGAGAACATACAGATCGGATAACCAGTTATTATCGTCCAATTCTTTATAACTTTCGTTTCCGGATTCCCAAAACTGCTTTATTGGCGAGAGAAGTTCTGCAAATTGTTCAAGTACTTTTCCCCTGCTAAGCCATCTAACATCGGAATGAAGCAATAAGATTCCATGTTCGCTTCGCCATCAAGTTCATCAGTCAGCAATCAGTTATTTTATAACGTCTTGCAAGATATCTCTTATGACTATAAATGCTTACCATATTTTAACAATTAAGAGATATAAATTAATGGTTATTTTAAAAATATCTTTTGTTCATAGTACCTAATAAGGCTGGCGAGCACATACAAAACGATCGGCGAGCACAAGGTTGGGCACCGCTGGTTTAAATAATCTTTTGCATTCTAACTTAACAAACAGCACAAGTATTACAAATAACTCACTGCTTCTTCCAGGATGTAAGCTACTATAAAACTACGTAATTAGAAGTATGCAATTCAGCAGAGTAATTAGAAGTATGCAATTCAGCAGAAAAGTCCTATTGTAAACTTAAGTTCAGGACCTTCAGTCACGCGAGCAAATACAGCTAGCAAAAGACCAAGCCGATACAACTAATCTACCAGCTGGGTACATAGTACAAAGAAAGGTCAGCGGTCGCTGCTAAAATATCTTTCTGTTAATTTAATTTCACGAATTATGTTCTTATATACAATCATGAATTCCTAATTACTTAGAAACTTGGCAGTCGAGGTGGTTTAATTCCATTTTTATTTCCTATTGACGCCACAATTCCCTTGGTACTCCAATCGTGCCTGTTTTCAGAAAATCTACATTTTTGAATACTATTGCGATAGAAAGATAGCACAAGGAGATTGCATCCTAATAACACAGAGGGTGAAGCTACAAGTGCGCATTTATCCAAGACAGAAGCTTACCAAGAGAAGGTTTTGGTTTAGGATACAAAAGTTCAGAGTTCAAGTTCCCAATTAACTACGTCATCAGCATTACGCACGCTTTGTGGCATAGATTAATCTAGAAAGGACGCAGTCCAGCGATGTTATTATTTTTAGAATAGAGAAACGAAATATCCAAATTAAAAATGAGGAATCAAGAGACTATTAGTAAATTAAATATGTAGAGACATTATGTTATTTCGAAGCGAGAGAGTTGAAAAATTAGCAACGCCTTCACCGGGAATCAAACCGCGGACCTCTGGAATATGCGCCCAGCGTGCAGACCACTACACCACGAAGGCATGCTAAGAAGGTAGGAGAAATACCTTTTAAATTATAAAGCTGATTTACGTATTTTTTATCTTACATATATTTTATATACTAGCGGAAGTACCCGATACCAGTTAAGTTAGATTGAGAGTAATGTATCTAACAAGAGAGACTGTAATCCTCCTCTGATAACGATACAAAAAAATACGATTTATACTCATACATTTTTCAGTCTTATGCGATATGGAACCCATATAAAAAATTTCGATAGAAAAATAAACTAAATTCTCTCTCATTATATCAGGAACAAAGGCACGCAATTTTTAATGATTTTTGACTTTCTAATTAAATGGTCGTAAAAGCTCGAGTTCCGACCAATATTTCATCTATATTCAATTTTAGTTGATTTAATGTGGCAAAAGATTAATCATAATTCATCAGAAATCAGTAACGCGAACAAACAAAGAAACACACAAACAAACATTTTTCTTTATATATATAGATTTTGTAAAACTTACAAACTTTTAATTAACAAACCCTACGATTTGAAAGCAAACAGTAGCAACACTTTCCGATATAAACAATCGCGATATAAATCCGATATAAATAATCGCGATATAAATTCAGATATAAATAAACTTTTATCTCCAACGCGCGAGACTATTGCCACTCGAAAAAATAAGTGTTTTCAGAGTTTTTGATTAATATCTCGTCTGATTAAAGTCGTACAAAGATTTGAACAGTTGAAATGGCTTCCCACTAATTTTTGGAATCGGGAATAATGTATTTAATGTTCGGCAATGCTATTTTTATTTCGTTGTAAAACTTTAAAAAAAATTTTATTAACCAACTCTACGATTTGAAAGCGATCGCTGTGCCCACACTTCTCGAAATAAAGCAGATTTTTATCTCCAGCGTACGAGACTGTTGCCACTCGGAAAAATGAGGGCGATAATTAGCATTTTCAGAGGGTTTTTTTTTTTTTTTTTTTTTCCCAGATTCAGGAAGTCAATAATATAATTTTTTAAAGTACGTATGTATGTATGTATGTATGTATCTCACATAATTCAAAAACGAGTAGCTTTAGAACATAGAAAGTTTGCATATGGGACTGCTACAACATGTAGTTGCGAACCTCCCTTTTTGGTTGCACTAAAAGTATATATATATATATATATATATATATATATATATATATATTATACCCAATCTGTTACCTGGCTCGATGGGCTCATTTGTTTATTCTTACATGTTGTAAATTGCGCATTTTTTACTTTAAGAGTGACTGAATTATGTCGTCCTAAATATTCCGGTTAAGGTTTTTTTGCCTTTATTTAATCTGCATGCAATTTTCGTTGTTTTTCTACTTCTGTATTTGATTTTTTTTTTTTTTTTTTTTTTTTTTTTTTTTTACAATTTTTAACGAAGATGCTTCGAGTTTTTATGTATTTTTGCCTTGTCGCGAAGTGAGAACTGAATTATTTGAATGAGAAATATATCTGTAATAAAAATCGAGAAAATAAGTTTAAATGAAATGCAGCAAATAATGTGTATGATATAATCGGCCTTCAATTCATATGGTGTCTATATCAGATATTTTATCTAAAAGAAAAGATTAAATCGAGATGAAGGCAATACCTGAAGAAGCTGATTATAATGAAATATGTATAACTGCCTCAAATTGTAAGTCATGTTACAATGGAATTATTAAAAATTGTTGAAATCATTTTGAATTTGACATCACTTTATTCATTTAGAATGCTAAGAAGTTTTGTCCTTCAGATTTATTTTTGTTACAATAAAAACTAGTATGATTTTATGAACGCACAATTTATCTTTCCGAAATATCACAGGAATTTCTATATCACAGAAATGTGATTTTCTCCTTTTAATTGCCATAGGTATATTGTTGTTCACTGGATAAAATATTTTTGTATTAAATTTCCTTAAAGTTTATCAAGTGCTTATCCACTTTATTCTGGATAGTAATGTATTCTGATGTATCGATTCGCAATCGGTGCATTTGATTAACCGTTAGTACTGGTAGTTCGATCTGCTTCGGCTTCGAACTCAGACGAACGGGCTAGCTGCATGGTTGGTTTTCGTTGTTTTTCTATGCATAACATGAATAAGAACCAGCTTCCCTTAAATCCTCCAGAAAGGTATACCTGCTTTTAGACAGAAGGTCTTCGTGGCTTTGATACATTCAAATAACCTAATCTAACCATCTATGAACCAAACAACAATTACTTAAAGAATAATTTAAAGGTTAGAAAGTCTTCGAAGAAGTCATCCCACCCCTTAGGCAGGTAGCCCTTGAGTATTTTGTCATAATCAAATAAATCAAACCAATTTAAAGGGTACAGTTTTGATAACACTTCACTCGATGCAGATTACGCCAACCACAGAATGAAAAAATATTTCAAGAACTGATACTTCTAAGAAGCAGTGCTGTAGCTATGCAAACATGCCAAGAAATGTAGGAGAATAAATACGCGTAGAAAGCTTAAACAGTGCTAAAACTGTTTTCTTCAGATTTTATTAAATTTTTTAAACACTCTGTCACGATGTTTTAAAATATTTATAAGAAAGCAAATTAATTCATTCATAGACAACGTAAAATGGGCATGTATATTTTCAAGAAAACATTTTTGCGATTAATAAAAGATAATTTGTTATCAATACAAAATAAAATTTAACAAATAACACTGACCAATTTATCAGTGTTGAAATAGTAAATAACTGGTTTGGTACGGATTACTTTATTGATTGTTGTATACTGTATACAGATTGCTTACATACAATACATATTTTGTTGTGTTGACATTATGTATTTCTTTTTGTGACGGCTAAAACTAGGAGAATAAACATTATATATATATATATAATGTTGTATGATCTTAAATTCATTTAGTGCGAAAACAATCATTAATACCATTCAAATAATTAACATCCAAAACATTAACTGCTATGACTTTGAAAACTTATATACCTCACTTCCTCTAGAAGAAATCTATAACAGTCTACTTGATCTGCCTAAATTCTTCCCTGGTATACTCAAAATTATGACTCTTGACAAAGGCTTTTTCGCGTAAAATTTAACTGCTTTCATTTAGTGTAATTGTTTTTACATGGTGTTACCTGTAAACTCTGTAATTAGCTGCATCAAATGTACTTTAAATAGCTTTAGTTTTTTTAACCGTCCTTTTCCTTTAAGTCTTATATATATATATATATATATATATTTGCAGCTACTGCGCAAGTATTAGAAAAACTTGTTTCTGAACTAAGTGAATTTAAGATCATACAACTTTTGAGATATATATATATATATATATACCAAAGCTCGAAACATAGCACTGCGTTGTGACTTTTTTATACTTGAATTGTTATTATTTATTGAGATGCTTTGTTTTCAAAAAGTAGCTTGTTATATTATGTCCTAAATAAATCTCTTTTTAATTAATTTCATTTTGATTTTCATATTTTTTTACGGAAGGACGCTGAAACATAACTTTTCTCAAAAGGGCGCGAATCTGACTCACGCAGTGGCACTGCATCAAAGAGCGATTTTATTTAACTCTTGAGAAATGTATATTATGAAGTTTTGTTACTTACTTTCAACATGTGTACATTTCTGCCTGAATGTCAAAATAATTTAACTCTGATACAAGACAAAATAAATTTTAAATGTATTTTTTCTTACAGATTATTTCATTTCAGGAACGATATTTTGATTATTCTCATAATATATTTCTGATATGGAGCCGAATGAAAATCAGAATAGAGTTATAAGTCTTGGAGATGATCTCCCTCCACCTGAGTTCGAAAGAACTTTGCTGCTCATCAAGCCCAATGCAATATCTAAGGCTAAAGCCATCGAATCCATCGTAAAAAAAGAGAAATTTTTCGTTCTTCACAGAAGACGAATGTATCTTAAACCCACACAAGCAAGAGACTTTTATATCCGTGCTAGAGAAGACGAAGATGCTAAGAGATACTACGAACTGTATCAGGAATTAATAGAAGCGGATAAGGCGAGAAATCCTAGGTACAAAATGCCAGTTATCACAATAGAAGACGTAGAAGAACCAATTCCCACTTCTGATGTGGAAGAATTTGTGGACTTCATGACCAGTGGTCCAGTTGAAATTCTTGTGTTGGGTGGCCGTGGTGCAGTTGCAAAACTTGTGCGCCTCATGGGCCCTGAAGATCCAAGAGTTGCTCGCGAAATCATGCCAGACAGTATCAGAGCCAAATTCGGTGGTGAATCCATCTTACGCAACGCGGTACATGGTAGTGAAACTCACACCCAGGCGGAAAAGGAAATCCGATTTTTCTTCCCCGAGGCTAAATTCGACACGGAATCCAAGTTAGGAGCATCTGGAGAGTACTTATCAAAGACAGTTAATCCAATACTTCTGAAGGGGCTCATTCAATTGTGCAGGCAAAAACCTGATAATCCATTAGTATGGCTCGCTGATTGGCTTCTTGCAAATAACCCTAACACCAAGCCTTAACTACAAGATTTTGTTTCATTATTAGATTTATTTTTAAATGATTCACTCATTTTGCCAGTAAAATCCTAATCTATTGGTGTGGTAGGCCGATTAGCTTCTTTTAAAAAATTCCTAACAGAAGGCCTTATTACTAGATTTTTTAGATGATTTTATGAATTTTTAAATGAAAAATATTTTCTTTATTCAGTAATGTACAACAAAATTTCTCAGAATTCTTTTCGAAAATCTACAAACTGGTCTGTGAAACATTTCATTTCCATTTTTCCAGAGGAAGAAGTGTTTTGGTAATCCTATTTTAAATTTGTGCAATGAGATAAATTGTGTCTTTATCTCTTGGATTCTGCAGGATTCCAAACCTGCAGGATTTCTGCAGGATTCTAAACCTGCAGAAATTGTACTGATTTTTTAAGGGCAAAACGACGGAAGCTGAAAATAGTTTATATAAAAAAAAAAATTATCTTTCATCCGTTAGTATAACACGAATTATATCCTATTTGGCCACTTTCCTAAAAACTTTTAACTATCTTCCAAATACGAAATGTGTGCAAAATTAGCTAATCAAGAAGCGAGAAAAAATACTCGAGCATCAAATACTTAATTTTAAAAGCACATATGATAAACGAATAAAATAATTTTTTAAAAAATCTACAACGTTAATTTCAGCAATACTGCATGTTCTTCTTTTATAATTGTCGATACCTATGGTATAAGAGAATTGCATCCAAAAATTCTGAAAATCAGTGAACTATATTTACTGTTTACTCATCACTCACATATTTTAAAGCATTACACAATAACATTTTAAAAGTTCACAATATTACAAAACAAATTTTTAACATTAATATTTTTATTATAATCAGTTAAAGAGGTGTTGCGATAATTTGTGGGAGCCCCTTGTTCTTTTTGTGCGCTTGTTTATTTATTCCAAGAAAAAAGATCATCCTTTTCTTAATCACACTTACGCTGGTCTTTCCGTTCCTGAGAATTAGGATCTGATTTGGTTCCGTTTGGGACCATTCACACGATGGTCTACTCGTCATTACTGTCATAGACTTATGCCGTAAATAATATACACTGGTAAAATAAATTAAGAGAATTTTCATCTTTAATTTACGATCTCCATAACTACTAGACAGGTTTTAATAAAATTTGATTTGAACATAGGTGGATATAATACAAACAAAATAAACATTCAACGGTTATAACAGACAGACATATTCGTCTGTAACACTAATGGGAGTCTGAAGGTCTGAAACATTGGTTGCAGAAGACACAAAAGAAAATACTTGTATGGCTGTAAGAGGCGGTATGGTCCCCTCTCACAGCCATACAGGCCTCGCAGCATGATGTCATACTGGAAATAAGGCAGTATATCAGTGCCTGTGGCAATTGGTCCCACTCATTCAGTAACGCTGTTTTCAGTTCCTTGATGGTTCTCGGAGGGGGTTGCGAATTGCAGTTGCCCTCCCACAGCATCTCAGACATGTTCTATAGGGTTGAGGTCTGGAGACCTTGCTGTCCAATCCATCCGGCAAATATCCTCACTCTCGAGAAATTCGTCGACCAGAAGAACTCTATGTGGCCTCATGTTAAAGCCCTCTAAGATGAACTCGGGGCCCACTGCACTCCGGAAATCCAAAACCTCATACCTCGCACCAGTCACAGAGCCTCTGTCAAAGACGTAGAGAGATGTGCGCCCATCCAATATGATGTCTGCCCAGACCATTTCACCGCCACCGCCATAATTGTTGATTTCGCGGACATTCGGGAGTAGGTAGCGAGTATCTGGCTCTCTCCATATGAAAGTACGACGAGAATCGGTGTTTGGGCTAAAACAGGACTTGTCGGTGAGCAGAACGGTCGCCCATTGCTCCGTACTCCAATGACTATGTTGCTTGTACCATGCTAATCGGACTGCGGGACGTCAGCGGGACGCAAACAGCCGGTCTTTTGGCAAACAACCCTCTCTCATTCAGTCTTTTGGAAACAGTCACCCTTGTTACACGGGTTCCTGCGGCTGCATACAGGTCCCAAGAGAGCTGAGAAGCTGTAGCCCCTCTAGTACGCCTCGCTAAAATGGACATATAACGATCTTCTCTGGCCGTCGCGGCTCTTGGACGACCTTGCCCAGGCTTTCTCTCGATGGATCCAGTATCCTGGAACTGTTTCCATATGCTACACACGACGCTGTGGGTTAAATTAAGCTCTCTGCATATATGGACTTGCGATTGGCCTTCCTCTAGCCTCTCCACAATTCGCACCCTCTCCACATTCCATCATCTAAACGTTGGTGGTTACTCATTTTTACTGTTCCGATGTGAATTGAACCGATTCGTGCAAGATAACACCAAGAAATTCGCCGAGGTGTGCTAGCGAACGCAATTCGTCTTACCCTCCACGCGTTAATAAAGCCTGTTTTTCTGCTGGCTCCGCTTACACACACGTGTAGGCTTACCTATTTGCTGTACAAGATTTGCATTTTTATCTAGAAGCAGTGGTGTTTCCTTCAGTTCAGTTGTTTTCATGCAATTCGATAAAATATGCAAAATCTCTTAATTTATTTCACCAGTGTAATTTAAGCCTTAACCATCGAGGAAAGTAAAGTTGTCCAAGCGGAAACGTGCTGCTGACTAAAACAGCCGATTGAATGTACAGTTCTTATTTGCTTCGCTATGATTGATTGGTTCTTATACTAAGTTAGCATGAAGTCGAAAAGTTAGAACATTTAGGCAAAATTCCTATACCGGTTTTTGTGATGTAGTAAGGTCTCGTTGCCTACAAGGAAGCTCAGGTTATGTTTCTTGTGACCTCAAAGCCCTCGGCTAAACAAAGCGTTTAGTTCAATTAAGCGCACTGTAGATAAATTAAGCAAGCCGTCTGTTTTCAATAAATTTATTGTTGGGTATTAAGCTGATTAACAACTAGACGATGAACTGAATATTGTCTTATTGCTTGATTTACCATTAATGTTTACTAGTTTAATTTTTCTTAAATAAAAAATTGCTTTAAGAAATTTTACATCTTAAGGAAAACCCTTTACTGAAAAATCAACCATTCGACTTAGAACCTCCTAGAAAATTAACTGGTGTGAAGAAAATAATGTATGGTAGCTTCTGACTGCGGCAAATTTACATGTTATTTTATGCAATTCAATATCATTTTGTGATTTTAAAAAAATTAATTTTAAGATTTTTTATTTTAAAAATGTTTTGTATCACTCACAATTATTTGTATTTCTTGTTTTTGTAAAAAATAAAATATTTAATTAGAATCTGCTATTTTGTTTCCAAAGGTAAAATGTTGTTAAAATTATATTTATTAGCTCACCACTAATTACAATTAAAGTCTACTACCATTCTATCAAATTAAGCTTAGATTAAGCAAAAATAAATTATTTCCTTTGTTAAATTATGTAAAGAAAACTATAACGAAAATATATCTCCAGTTTTTTTATCCAGAGCCTGAACTTACTAAAAGTTAAAAGTTGAATGATGCATTCATTTTAAACTTAGACTTTAAGCATCGATTTTGTTCATAAGTAAGTTTTTCACATAAAATGATAGTTTAAAACACAGTTTTACTTACCATGATCCATTAGACTGGAAGAAAATTATGTTACTCTCGAGAGGTTGAGGGTACGAGAAAAGGGGTGGAAGACCCTCAGACCCGTTCCCCTGAATGGTGCTCTCCTTCAAAATTGGAGGTGGAACTGAGCAAAAGTCGTACTATCACCTGTACGGTGCTCAAGGGTTTTGCCAACGACACGCGCAATATTGCACGTTTCGGCACGATGAAGTTCGTGGACTTGCTCTGATGTTAAAGTCACAACAACAGAAAATTATGTGGTTTTTCAGGCTAGAATACAGCTGGCGATTACTTTCTACACAACTGTGTAGATCATCACCTATCCTACAAGGTGTGTTCGAAAAGTTCAGTGATTGGTCTCATAATTAAAAACCACGCCGGTTAGGATCTTGCACTCACGCAGACGCAGTGAGCGAAATGTCATCTAGAGCCATCTAACGGCCATTTTACGACAGATAAAAGAAAGCGCATGCTATGAGCAGTTTAACACAGTCAGTGTGAGAAAGATTGTCAGTGTGACATGGAGCAACGCATAAACATAAAGTTTTGCTTCACGTTAGGCAAAACGGCGACGGAGACACATTACATGATAGAGAAAGTTTACGGTCCAGAAGCAGTGAGTAAAAGGTGTGTTTATGAGTGGTTTAAACGCTTTACAGACGGAAAGGAGGATGTCAAAGATGAGCCGCGGTCGGGGCGTCCTACAACAAGCACAACTCCAGACAATGTGGAATGAGTTCGACGGATGCTTGCGGCAGATCGAAGACTATCTTTAAGAATGATAGCTGGCGAATTGCAGATAAGCCTAGACAGTGTGAGCACCATTGTGCACAAACATTTTCATAAACGTATATGCGCCCGGTTTGTACCGCACTCGCTGTCAGACGAGCAAAAGCAACACCGAATGGAAACCTCTGGAGTTTTATCGACACGTGTGACCGGAATCCACAATTCTTGGAAACAATAATTACAGGGGATGAGTCGTGGTGCTATCAATACGATCCTGAGACCAAACGGCAATCCATGGCATGGTGTTCAACGTCGTCACCCGCTCCCAAAAAAAGTCGTTTGACACAATCCAGGATCAAGACGTTGTTGGTCGTCTTTTTCGACAGTAAGAGTTTGATCCATTGTGAATTTGTACCCGCGGCTACAACCGTCAATGCGGAATACTACGAGGGGGTTCTGAAACGGCTGCTGCTACGCATACGCCGGATTCGGCCACAGTACCGGAATGGATAGTGGAATCTGCTCAATGACAACGCCCGGCCGCACACTGCGATCCGTGTAACCCAATTCCTCGACAGGCACCAGGTTTCAGTTTTGAATCACCCTCCATATTCTCCAGATCTGGCTCCCGCGGACTTCTTCCTGTTTCCCCGCCTCAAAGGAGTTCTGAAAGGCCAACACTTTTCCGTCATTACTGAGATCCAACAACGTGTGACAAATGTGCTTCGAGCCATACCGAAAGAAGCCTTTGCAGACAGTTTCCAACAATTGTACACCCGATGTCAAAAGTTTATTGTTGCTAATGGCGAATATTTTGAAGGCCAGTAAAACTTTTTTGCTTGTTTCTCTTGTTTCCTTTTTTTATGGTAAAATTCACCGAACATTTCGAACACACCTTGTATATTCCGCTTTTAAGGATATCTTTGGGACCGAAGTGAAATGGTCTCGAAATTAAAGGTGTTCTCAAATCAGAAGTAAAAAAAAAAAAAAATTAAGTTTCCTTTCGTCATACAGAATTAACATTTTTTCATTAACGTTAACTAAAGGGCACTATTAACACAAAAAGTATTTTGTTATTTTAAAATGTATTGAAACATTTAAATTAATAATGATACAAAACTGTACATTAATATGTATTAATAATTAAAGCACTTGCATTTTATTTTGATTTAAAATAATCAGTAATACTCTTCCAATGGCATTTTATACTTATAATACGATTTTCAAAGCGAAATTCTAATTCAGGAATTAACCTAAACTTTTCACCATTATTATGAGTGCAAAATACTTTAAGGCTTTTAAAATATCATATGCTTCAATAAAACTAAGTAATGGAAGATCTAAGTTCATGCATTGCTCATAATTTCCTTCATCTGATGCTTCTTTTTGAAAAGCAATAAAAATTTTTACTATTTTTGTTATGTTTGATTCATCACATTCCGCTGATCCCACCTCATCAATTAAAATGTATGGGCTAAATGTGTTTTATCAGGAATCAATAAATGTGTTATCAATAAATGTTATCAATAAATGTTATTAATAAATGTTATCAATAAATGTTATTAATAAATGTGTTATACTAAAAAAAATTTCAATAACATCTTTTCAAATTTTTACATCGTTAGTAGCCTTGCAACATCTATTTTCACAAACAGTAGCAGTTCACAATTTTTACTTTTTTACACATTTTAACAATGCCTCAAAGTTAGCAACATTTTTGGACACAAAACAAGTATTTTACATTATTAAAGTTTACAGCATAGGTTTTTACAATAGCTCTCACAGGTAGCAGCTAACACTCATCTTTACATTGTATTAGCGCTCTCTATTTATACAGTTAGCAGTAACAAACTATTCAACTTCACATAGTGTAGCAAATGCTAGTCCACACTCAGGAATTCAAATATATAATTCTAGGTAAGTTAAATTAAAATTTGCTATTTACTAGCCTTATTATTATTATTTTTATATTTTGATAGATAGTATATAATTTATTTTAGGTTTACATGCACAATTCGTGTAGGGGAACTTTTCAGTAGGCCAAAGTTTCTAAATCACTTTAATTTTCTAAAAAATTTCGTTTTCTATTCTTAATTAACATTAATTAATATTTTAAATCCTAGTCATTTTATTTGCTAAGTTTCTCAAAATTCCTACTAGTTTAAATTTCTTTTTTAGTAATTCACAACATTTGGTTTCACTTTTGGTTTTGAATTACTTTTACCCTTGCCTATATGGATGACGAAACACGAATTGAGTAATTGAAGAATTAGGTTTGGAGGCAACTTTCCCTTGATAAGTCTGTCGCCTGCCTGCTCAATAATTATTCACTTATGCAATTTAATTAGGTCTTAAAAATTCCTTTAAAAAATTTTGAGATTAATTTTTTTGGAATATTATATATTTTTCCATGGTTTTAGATATGTGCACTTAATTTATATGCTCTTAGAATTTAAATGATATTATAAATTAGTTCGCAGCAATAATTAATTTTATTTTTGCAATTAAAATTTATTAATTAAATTTTAAGTTTATATTAGCTTTATACGAATAGAGAATATTTGTTACACTTTTTAAGTATTTTTTTCTATATTTATTTTTTTATTTCTTCCTTACTACATGATACATTATTCCAATAAATAACTAATTAATAATACAATAATAAATTAATACATAAAATAATAAATAACTAATTAAAATACTTAATAAATAATTAAATAATAATTAGTCAGTTGATTAATAATTAATTATAAAATAGTAGTTAATAAATCATTAATTAAATTACTAATTAATTATAAAATAATAGTTAATAAATTATTAATTAATTATTAATTATTAATTCATTAGTTCGTTGATTAATTCATTAATATTAATAATTAGTTAATTATTATTAATTGAATATTAATAATTAGTTAATTATTATTAATTGAATATTAATAATAATAATTAATTATTTAAAATTATTAAAATCAATGGAATCTTGAATATGCCGATCTGTTGCAGTTCCATATTCGGTTATCGATTTCTTGAGCATCTTTGACCCTGCTTAAAATTTCATCGACCACCATGGGGTAAATACTGGCATCGTTAGGAACCCCTACTTGTAGAAAATTTCCTCCTTTCAGTGCAACATTAATCCATTGGATTATATCTAAAACAGTAATTTTCCTAAATCTATTGCAGATATTAAAGATTCCATTTTTATAATTACGATGTAAAACAAAATCTAATGCAAATATTATGTGATTTATATTTGTAGAATCTTCGTAAAACTTTTACAGGTTATTAAGGCAATTCTAGAATCATTAGGAATTTTTGATGTTATGAAAGTGAAAAATGAGCAATGCCCTCACCGGGACTCGAGCCTGGTCCTCTCGTATACACGCCAAGTGTACTATCGTTACACTACGAAGGCATGCAGAAAAGGAGGGATAAAATTCTTTATATACTCTCCGTTCTTAAAGGCGACTCAGGATTAGGGGACACAGTCACCAGATCCTAGTGGTGAAGAATCATCATCCACTACCTTTTTTTTTTAGTTCGAGCGCCACTCTAGAGTTATTGGGACTTTTTGAAATAGGGAATACGTCAAAAATGTGAAATGGCCTCGTTCTCTCGAAGACTCCCCGAGTGTGCTACCGTTACAGCACGATTGCATACTGGAAGGGGGAGAAAATACCTTATATACTCTCCCTTTTAAAAGGGATTAGGGGACCTAATCGCCAAATCCTGGTGGTGACGAATTGTGTTCACCACCTTTTAGTTCGGGCGCCAGTGTAGAGTCATTAGAGTTTTTTGGTACTGGAGGCATGAAAAATGAACAACGCCCTCGCAAAGACTCGAACCTAAACTTCTCGAATACGCGCCGATTGTGCTACTGTTACACCACAAAGGCGTGCTGGAAGGAAGGAGAAAATACTAATGGTTTATGGTGGAAGCCAGAAATTATACACAAAATTAAATTTACGTCATTACTCAAAAATAACATAATAATTTTTTAAAAAAAAAACTAATATCTTAATTTCAAAGAATAAAAAATTAGAGTCCTAAAATTGAGTTCTAAAAATGATCCGAAGATATTTTCACCTCTGCTACAGGTGCTCAACCGTTTCAACTTGGGAACATTTTTTTGATTTTGCCTATTGGCCAATTAAATCTCTTTCGGCTGCCAAGTTCAATTAGTACTACATCACCCACCTAGACAGCTCGAGCCTTTTTTATTATTATTTTTGAACGAGTGCTGCCAAATATTGCTTTCGGAATCTATTTTTCAATTAATCTTTTATATTTTGGCATTTTCGGTATCGTTTTCGAAATTTCTGGGAATTAATTTTCTCTAGGTCAGATATTTCAATTTTGTGTGTCTTGAATAAAAAATGATGGAGTCAAAGAAATACGTTTATCAGACTCTTCTGCAATATACACTCACTTCCAAAAGTTAAGCACGAAGATGTAAAATGCAAGAAAATCAACAAATACTGCTTTGATTAACACAAAATTCGGCAGGAAAATAGCACATATATTTATGCGTAAAACAAAATAAATAATTATATACAGGAATGAAAGCAATATTAAATTTTTGTAAGTTATCACCTAATGACATACTGGAGACTTAAATAGAATTATGTATAAAGTGAAAATAAACAGCATAAAATGAAAAAAAGGACATTAATAGGATATGTAATCCCTCCTCATCTGTATACAATGTTTACACCTTGTGACCATGCTTTCAATTAGGTGGTCAACCACCGCAGAATTAAGCAATTGCCATTCTTCTTGTAAAGCAGTTTCCAACTCAATAAGAGTGGCTGGAGGTGGTAAACGTGAAGATACAGCATGGCCGAGAGCATCCCAAAAATTTTCCATAGAATTAACGGTCAGGCGAATTTGCTGGCCACACCATACACGCAATCCCTTCACTCTCCAGGTAGTCATCGACGATGTCAGCTCTTTGGGGAAGTGCGTTATCGTCCATTAAAACAAAAGTAGGGCCAACTGCTGCAGCGTACAATCTCAGAATGGGTTCTAGGACTTCATCTCGATACCGGACAGCTGTCAAAGAACCCCGTTTAAAGATGTGCAGGTCAGTTCGGTATCCTAATGAAATCCCTGCCCACACCATAATGCTTCCGCCTCGGAATGCGTGATGTTCGGTGATGTTTTGGGACTGATTGTGTGTTCGTTGTTTACGCCATATCCTTATACGCTTGTCATCTGGCTCCAGAGCAAATCTTGACTCATCAGCAAACATGGCATTGCCCCAGTCAGACACGTTCCAATTAACATGTTCCCGGCACCACTGTAATCGTGCCCCTCTTGATTGGACGGAAAGAATAACACAAACTCGAGGTATCTGGGCGTACAGTACACGCTTATGTAATCTTACAGTAGCTGCAGATATCGCCTTACCAATGGACGCTGTAACCATAGATGTCACACGTGTGGAGGTCGCTCTGCGATTCCGCTCGGCTACTATAGCAATATATCGATCTTCCGCGGAGGTTGTAACCCTTGGGCGACCGGCTACGGGCCTTCGGACAACTGTCTGTGTGGTTTGGAATTGTTTCCATAAACGTGAAACTACAGAATGATAAACGCCGAAGAAAAGAGTAACATCTGTGATCGACTATCCTGCATCAATTCGCCCCACAGCAAGCCAGCGCTCAAAATCTTCCATTCGTCTTCTGGAAGTCATAGAAACACGTATGTCTTGAAGACAAATTGTACGAATATTTTAAACACCTTCTATCAGCACTTACAATCAACTTCTGTAACCCTTCCAGTTCCAGTGTTAGCAGCGAGTAGCTTGCAAATTTGCTCGCTTTGTTCCGGCTGTCGTCACATAAGTTGCTACTACGAACGATGTTGTGAGTTGAATGCTCAGGGTGGGTCCGGAGGACAAACTAGGAGGTGAAAGGGGCATGACCAATAGTCACGTGTGACGCGGCAAGACATCGGATTGGCTGTCCAAGACGAAGTATTTAAAATAAACTTTTACATGCAAAATTATTAACAAAATGGCATGTAATATCAAAAGTTAATGTGGAAGCGTAACATTGAAGATGGTGTAGATGCCTCATCAGTAAAGGCATTATGTACAGATAATATAGACAGGTAACTTACTATGTAGAGGTTTTCTCTCCGTGCTTAACTTTTGGAAGTGAGTGTATGTAAGAGGTCAATTATTGTAGCTTCAAGAAGGCTTTTGACACTGCGAATGAGCCGCTCCCACGAGCCACCCAACAACGTGGCTTGTGGAGGAATAAACTTCCATTTAATGGTAGCTAGGTCCCCAGAATTTTCTATTTGACTCCAGTTCAAAGATTTCAAAATATTGTTGGTAGTTTCAAAAGGCTGTTCGTTGATCAGTTCCGCTCTCGCTGTGGATTGTTGAAATTCTCCTGAGGGCAGGGGTGAAGTCTTCTGCTGATAAATTAGTCACTGATTCCAAGTGTATGGCTCAATGCGCACCACATGTGAAAATAATAATTCATACCTTGGATTTGTTCTTTAGAAAGTGAGGACCACATAAATCGATGTCCACAACTTCAAAAACTTTCGAATCCCTGAGTTGGTCGAATGGAAGACGAATGGGTGGAGTCACAAAGAGTTTTGACGGAAACATTTTGCATTTCAAATGCAATTTTATAATTCACTTCAAATGTTACGCTTAGAAGAAATAATCCGATAAATTTCTCGCAAGACGGAACCAACAGTCTGGAAACTAGCATGACAGTCTCGTAATGAACAATTTACTAATTTGGATATCGTATTAAACAATTTACTAAGTTGGATATTTGAAAGAAAATTCGTCAAGTTCAGACAACTTTGTTTTTACTTGTATAATGTTATCTTCATCTTTCACAACAATGAATCCTTTGACAGTATCTGAGACACCACCAACTTCTCTGCCTCTTTCTTTGCTTTGATAGAAATTTTAGATGGAAAAACATAATTTCTGTTTGCGTTTTGATAGGAATATTTTCATTCAACAAATGATAGTTACGAAATTGCAAAAGTTCGAAATTCTTTAAAAATTCATGAATTGATATACTTTTGTACAGGAAATTAATGATACTGCAGTTTTCTTTCTGACGTAACTAATAGAAGCCTGTTCGGACTGAGACAAATTATTTTCTTCTTCCTTTAACCATTTTCGTCCTTCCCACAACCCCATCTCGATAAGATGTTTAGAGCTACAATCAGACCATGGCAGGTCCGCCGGATTAAGATTACCTGGGACAAGGTGTTAATACTTTTAAGTAAAGAAAATCCTCCATCCACATGTCAAAATCTTTTTCTCTAAGTAGTGCAATGAATTTATGAGAGGGGGCAAAATGTTTTGTCCCGAAAGTACTAAAAATGATTATCATGGTTGTGCACTTCCAGTGCTAGTGACCTTTCACTGCAGACCTTACATTTGTTCTCGTGGATTCTAGGGAAATTTTTTGGAACAGTCGCATTCTGCTTGACAGGTAGAATTATACGGGTAGGGCATCGCGGTCATAAAGCTTAGAACTCTTCTCTGTTTTCGAAGCTACACTTCTCCATTAAAATTTCTTTCCATACTCCCATATTGTTTCTATCATTCTCTCTGTTCTCCGCTTTAATGGTTATATTTTAAAATATGTTATGTTGGGAAAAGAATGGTTTTTGTTTCTCTCATCCCTTAATATCGCATATTCAGGGCTTGAATTCAGCCGGAGAATGCCTAAGGCTTTCTGAATGATATACAAGTCCAGCTGGAGTTCCAAATACGATGAGGGCCAATTTTTTTTTTTTTAATTTAACTATTTATCATGAATTTAATAATGTATTAAATTTTATTTATATCTTTATATTTCATTGAATTTCAATTTTAATTTAATTATTTTAATCGTTAGTCATTTTATTTTTTCTCTTCTTCCTGGCGGCCTTCGAGAGGGCTGCAGCACTTCTGATTTTAGAAATTAAGCCCTGCCTTTAAACGAACTTCTGTTCCCAAATTTCAACTTTTCTGTTTCTTCTACAGAACCGACTTGTTTTATTAACAACAGTGAAAATCCTCTCGCAATCTGCACTATTATAATTATGCACTAGTAATTGTCAGGACGGCTAATATTATTCTAGACAGTTCACTATACTTTGAATTTCCATCACCTTTTCAGTTTTCCAGAACTCCATTGGGTATCAATCCTTGCTGGTTTCATAACTTGATCCAAGTTTTCTAATTGTAAAACTGCGATTGCAATCATTTGCAGCATCAGTATCGTTGTCTTTCAAAACTATATGAAGTAAAAACTGGAAATCTATTAAAAAATTATGTTATACCAGAAAAAGGTGCATTTGCTAGAGCAGCAACATTTGCAACTTTGGATGAAAAATCGCTTCATCGTAGATTGGAAATTTATGTAGTATGTAATCACATACTTAATGCAATCAATAATGAAGATTTATTTTTCTTTCTTTATTAATTGCAGCCGTTTTCGTACTCACCCTTGAGTATTTCCCAGCGATTTCGCTATCGGGAAACACTTTTCTAAATAAAACTGCAGCATGATCCAATGCATTCAGTAGTAGGTTGTGCTACAGTAAAAAGGGAGAGAAAAAAGTAAAAAGGCATTCTGCATTAACTTTTTGGCGCTTTGTTTCCACAGAAAAACTTAATTTTTCATTTTTACATTCCTTGTACGAAGTATCGCGAAAATTTTTGGGTATCATATTTCAACGAAAATATCCATTTTGATCGCTATCGAATCTAATTTAACGATAATTTTCCATGATCTCTGTACTTAAGGATAAAATAAAGGACACTTTGTCCCGAAACGGGTTTCAAAAAGGATTTAAAATGGATTCAGAAGAGATTATTTTCGCGACGTCTATACGTACGCATGTATGTATCCCGCGTAACTCAAAAATAAGTAGCCTCAGAACAGAAACGTTGAAATTTTGTATACAAGACTGCTATAACATGTAGTTGTGCACCTCCCTTTTTGGTTGCAATCGGCCGCACCAAGAGTATTTATAAATATGTATATATACATATATACCTACTCTGATACTCGCCTCCGTACACTCGCTTTTTTTTTTTTTTTTTTTCATTCTTATTGTAAATTGTACATGCTTTAAAAATGATTGAATTATATTGTTCTTATCTTCCAATTAAGGCTTTTATGCCTTCAGTTAATCTGCATGCAATAGTCGCAGCATTATCAACAATGTAAAAGTTGTTTAATTGCGGCTAAGCCTAATTTTTTTTTTTTTTTTTTTTTTTAACCATAGCAGCCATATTTGTTTGCATGTGAAACTTAGCAGAATAGTGAATTAAGTCAGTTTCTGCACCTTCAGTGTATTTTTGCCGAGTGGGACCAAAAGTAAACTTTCAGTTTTGTGCATCAAAAAATCTGCCTTCTTGCCCACTGGCCAATTTTTTATTTTTTAAACGTATATGAATATTACACTTTTTTTTGCAGACATAAGTAACACAAAATATCATGATTTCTTACTATTTCTCGAATAAACATGAAGTTCACAGCGCTCAACGGCAAGATGAACAAAATAACATCCACGATCTTGCTTTGGGCTCACTGGCTAATATATGCCAGATGAGCAGCAGCGATGCTCGATACTCATTGAAGAACTGGAACAGGAAATTTATGTATATACGTATTCTCACACACAAAGCAGAAGTGCGCCAAGACGTCTCACTGACAAAACGGCTTAGGTTTTCTTTTATATATAATTTAGAGGGAAAGTAAGTACTTTTAGGTGCCAAAAATAACTTTTGGAGCAATTCTGCCTTTGTCATTCAAAATTTGACAAAAAAAATTCTAATTGTGAAACAATATATAACAGGGAGGGGTAAAAAGCAAGAAAAGTATATGACTTTAAAAGGAAAATTTATTCACTCAGTAATTAATCAATTTGTACACTGCATGTTTTTATAAAATGAATCAATAAAATAAAAATGTGCAAATGAAATAACAAACCAAAATTGATTAGTACCACCCTAAAATTACAAAATGATTGTTGTAAGTCAATGCTAATTATATTTTGCAAGTGATTTTCTAACAAACTATTTTGATAAGTTCATTGCTGTGTTTACTCGCACCTCTGTTTTGAACCAGACAAAATTGTCAAAATAATTTTTCCCGTATAAAAGTCGCACTCACGTATTTCACATTCATCTAGAAAATAGAAAATTATCAGCTTGCGATAGATATTTTCATTGGTCACTCCATAGTGAGATAAGGAGTTGCTCGTTTCCGCTGGAAGGATGGAAGAGCTCCCTGGAGCAGGATTACTTATTTCCCCACCCTACATTTTATAGTTTTAAACTCATTTTTAGTTAAACAAAGTATGCACATTCTCTAAATTTACTAGGCTGCATGTATTTAAAGTTACATAAAAAGAATCTTTGACAATATTTTGTTTGTGGTGAATTTCGTTGTGTGTTTTGGACTTTTTTTTTTTAATTGAATATGGGTAAGTCTATAAATAATAATAGTTATATGGCAGATTTAAATTGAAGATTATTGAATATGCTGAAGAGAACGGAAACAGAGCTGCTCAACGAGAATGGAATATAAGTGAAAAATTAATGAGACTGGAAAAAATCCAAACAACTGCTACAAGAAACAAATGTAACTATGAGAGCATTCAGAAGATCAAAGCATGGAATTTTCCCAATGATAGAAAATAGAAAATGAATTTCTTTCTTATGCTCATGCATTACGAAATTATGTATGCGCGGTTTCGTGTGAATTGCTGCAAAGGAAACTGTAATAAAGAAAAATGTTCCAAAAGAAAAGCTTAAAACTAGTCATGGGAGGATAAGCAGATTTGTGTGGCATAAGGATTTAACAGTTAAAAGAAGAAGTGTTTGCCAGAAACTGCCACTGGATTTTACATATATAAGACTACTTTTTCAGAAGTACATTATCCGACTTTCCAAAGAATGGATTATCTCCCATCCGCAACTGGAAGTGCTCATCAGTTGCCAGTCTATTTTGACATGCCATGCAATACAACTGTTGCAGAAAAAGGTGCTTCAAGTGTTTCAGTGTGCACAAGTGGATATGTAAAAATGCACTGCACTGTAATGCTCGGTATTACAACAGATGGATGTAAGCAACCTCCAACTGTTAATTTTAAAAGGAAAACTGTTCTTAAAGGTCTGCTGGAATCCACGTGCGATTTCAAGAAAAGTGTTGGATGGATGAAAAAATGATGAAAGTTTGGGTTTGCAAAAAGAGGTCTGGAGCATTGCTCAAAAAACCAGCCGTGCTTGGTACTCAATAGCTTCCAATAACATCTTGTTGTTCATGTATGTGGGAAGGAACTTTCAGAAGCCAAAACAGATCTTGCCGTTATTACTGTAGAATTCATATTAATTCCCAGTGGAAAAGTAAGTAGTCCCCTAGAACTAATGTGAAGTTGGATATTAGAAAGCTGTATTTCAATAACAAGCCATATCATTTCAAAAAGTTTTATGAAGACGGGTATCTCAACACTTTGGGTGGAAGTGAAGATAACATTTTACGGAAAGACGGAGATTCTTCAGATACCCATTCAAATTACAAGTAATACTATTACCTTCAGTGAAAGTGATTTATTATGTATTATGTTATTAGAATTGTTTGTCAAAATTTTCACACAAATCATTTGTGAATTTTATGTCTATAAAAATTTTATATTAAAAAGAAAAATGTGTCTTTTTTGTGTACAACTGATGAAAAGACTATTTAATAAATAGTACATAATCTGACAACATTTGTTAAATTACTAATTTTATTATAATGTATTTTTTACACCACTAATGTTTTATTATTAGAGTGTACAATCTTGTGAAGTAGATTTCACCAACATAATACTCGCACCTCGACTTTCACGACGAAAAATTGGCAAAATACAAGTAAACACTGTATTTACAGATTATATTATATATACATATAAATAAAAAAAAAGCATTATTGGAAAGCATAATTCTTCTTGGTTATTAAATGATACAGCTTTGAAAATATTATTGGTAAAGGTTTACGAGAAATTTTTACAATAACACTGTCCTAATATTATTATCAACTATACAGGACAACTTTAAGGAAAATTTAATATTATAGTCAATGTGAACGATAAAGTTTTCATATCAAATTAATCTAAAAGTAAAAGTTAAACTACCATTTTATTGGTAAGTCAATAACAGTAAATTACATAATGCAGTGAAGTGTAAATGCTATACCATTTTATTGCTTTCTAAATTACACATAATATATGTATTGCTTGATAAAATATTTATTAAAATGGAAGTACAAAAAATCACACAGTTCATTCGTTTTAAATTTAAGTACAAAATTATTAGTCAAAAGTTATAAATAGCACAAATAGATAGTAGAAAATATATTCTAGTAAAAAAGTGTTTTGGCATCAATACAGGAAGCAAACATGGAATAGAAATATAAAGTCTACATTCATAACAATTTTCATATAATAATTTGTTAGTAAGTAAAAAGTGTATAACATGATCATTATATTTTATTAAAAAAAACTTAATACTGGTAGTATTTTCTGTTAAAGTTATATACAGATCATATTAGACTTAACGGCTTATATCATATTAGACATAATAGAATTCCTCTGTTTCACCAGAAGCTTATTATATACTGATTGAATAACGCATGCTTTCTTTCACTTACTTAAAACAGTAATCAGTATTTTAGCCATAAAATTGGAGAAAAATATTTTCTTTCTCAAACCATGGAATAAGAAAAGCATTTTTACATCAGTGACATCTTTCTAATATCTAAAATGCTCAGCTTGGTTAATGATGATACAAGTAAAAAGTATCATATTAAATGAAGTAAACATTTATCAAAACGGAAGACGCAGAAGAATATGGCAAAGGAAACATGTAAGTTTTATGAAGATACATGTTTTTTACACCAGATAGCAACATATAAGATTCAAATTTTATTCTCAATAAAGAAAATTCAAAAAGAGTTTCTTCAGAATTATCCCATTCTTTTTGGTTTTTCAAATTATCTCACAGACCACTGAATCACTATAGAATTACATATATAAACGTCTTAGTAAAGAACTTAAAAGTAGTGCTCAAAAGTATATGCACGTATAACAATAAATAAATTTTAGATATGTTAAAATATTTTTCAAACTGATTTCATGCAATACTGTTCAGGATCAATGCAACCATTTTTCAATTAACAAAATTAAATTATCCAGGTAAAATGTTATGTTATTAAAACAGTGTTAATTTTGAATATGAAAATATATATAAACATAATTCATTCAGCTGTTAATATAAATTCTTTCGCATAGTTATATTTCTTTATAACTACTTTACTAAAAGCAAAACAAAGCATTAAAACTGTTGTATGAGCAACCACTTATCAGCTTTTTGAAAGGGTTTTCTTGTTTGGAAAATTAATTTTTGCTTTAGTGTATCTGCTGCCGATCAAAGTTCAGAAGATCCTTACAGCCAAACTCTTCGTATTATGATTTTAATAACTCCTGCACTTTTGATAAGTCACTTCACTGAAACCTAATTCATAATCACTGCTATCAATTTCATTAATAGTTGCTTCCTCCTTCCACATTCTTCAACAATAATCTGGATACAAGCACAGATGAAATATGTTAAACAAAATTCACTCATATAAAGTTAAGAAAAGAGAGACTAATTTATAAACCATATTAACTCAAAAAGTGTACTATACAAAAGTGTGTTTTTGCAAATTGCATGTCTATAATGATAAATTTAGAACAAATAAGATTTAGATTTAAAGAAATAAACAGCATATATGTAAAACTGGAAGACAAAAGTCAGCTGGTGACATTCAGGTTATAATAATAACACAGACAGCATTTAAGCACTTCAAAATTAACAATTTAAAATATATACAGTTATTACAATATAGAATTATAACTAAAGAATACTTTTAAATTAACTCAAAAGTATTCAGTACAGTGGATCCATATACAATGCTGACCCCCCCCCCAAAAAAAAACATCTACTGATGTTTTAATTGATAAGAAATATGAAACAGGTTATGCCTATAGTATTCATTAAAATATACTGGAATTACAATGTAAATACAATCATAAATTTTGTTTTTGCAACAACTTCATATTAAATATAATACTCAATTTATGATATTATTTTAAAAACATTTCTTGAAACAGCTAGAAAAATATCACCAGATAATATAAATATAATATGTTCACTTAAAAAAAAAAATACATGAAATAGAATCACATTTTCATTTTCTGCTTTGAAATAAAAAGGAATAAAAATTTTTACATTTATTTATAAAGTATCAATAAATTATCTTTTGCTTTTAAAATGTAAACAATGTATATATTTTACATCTGCAATTTCATAATTTTAAAAAGGAGGCAATAGTTGAATAAAGATTTTTGATAAACTCATAAAAAGGATCTGAATACTAGACAACACTATCAAAAAGTGTGTTATATAAGTCAAATATTAAATAAAATTGGTTAGACCTTTTAACACATTGAATAATCACTTTAAAAATATAGATGGTGGATAAATTTACACAAGGATCCAGTGATTCATACAGGAGTGACAATTTTATTCACCTAATCAGGCAGGACTTTACACAAAATTTGCAAGAATTTTTAGCAGATATAAAAATAATATCAGCATACAAAAATAAAATACTTATAAGTAGCCTACTGTAAAAAATTATCTAGAACTGCATTTGCCTTTATTATGTTTTTCAAAACAACTTATGGCATTCTCAGAGTATACAGGGCAGAAAATTTCAATTCTTAATACACTTTTTTCTACTTCTTCTAACTTTCAGTCTTACCTATTACTCAAAAATGTGTATTTTATTACTGTCTAAAAAATGAATTGAACTGTGCACTAGATAAATCACATTTTACTTTAACAGTCTAACAATTCTGCAGCTGAGATTTCCTTAAATCTTGCAGGTATAATTTTTAGTTTTTTTTTACTTTTAACATTTAATTAAACAAACAAACAAAAGGCATACTTTTTAACAGATATATCTACAATTAAAGAAGTGTTAATGTGCGATATTCCTTCTTTTTGCAGTCATGTTATCTACAAAATTTTAATTCATAATTTTAATCTCTGCTGCATTTTTCTGTATCATATTCAAAAGAAGTTACTGGTTTAAATTCAGGCATCTCCTCAAGTTCTGTGTAATGACCTAGAGCAGACGACAAATTCAGACTTTAAAAAAATACACTGAATTCATACTCGGCATTCAATGTGCTAAAAGACTTCATTTATTTATTTTCCTGTTAGCTTTTTAACTTCTGAAGCTCAATTCTTCTTGCAAACTTCTGATGTATGTTTACATGCAAATTCATTACATTTCTTAAGAATTCTGATATCACATTTTATCATCACATAAGTTCTTTCCTTTGTTCACAAACTCATCAATAATTAGCAAACATGACATGGAAAAGACCTCAATGAAGAATTTTTTCAATGTGAAACAAATATATCAAAGACTCCAAGTTTTAAGTAGAAAAATAATCTGAATATTAATCCTAGATTTAAAACAAATAATGTAACTGAATTCATTAAAACTTTCTATTCCTTTTTCTTCCTGGATTATTATACTGGTACTTTCCCATTTTTACAGTCTCCGGTTTTTAAATGCTGCCAAGAACAGCCATAAATCAGCAATGCCATTACTCATGTAAACTACTTTGTAAAATTTGTCAAAAAATATATATATTATATTTTAGCCACTATAGGGCTAAACTTTTGGCTGCATATAAAAAAAGATAAACATGAGTTCTGAATTAATTTTAAGGCAAGTATTACAATTTTGAAAATGATTACTGCTCTGTGCGATGTTGTTTATTTTGTGTTGTAATTTCAATAAAGCTTGTTTCATTCACCATTATTTATGATTCTTACATTTAAAAGTTAGACTTAAATGACCACTTAATTAGTTTATTTTTCATGAGAAAAGCTGTATATAGGTGGCCTGTTAATGTGTTTTCTTTTTTCAAAAATATGTTAACAATTTTTCATTTACTGAAAACTGAGAGTGTAAGAGCTGTGAGTAGGTCACATTTTAATGCATTTTCTTGAGCAACAACAACCCAGGATGAAGCTACATCATTCTTTCATAAAAAATACATTTTAACAATCATTCAAATAGTGCAAATAGAATCAAAAATCATGAATGATAACAAAATAGAAAAATGTGTATATATACTTTCAAATGAATAATCTTTACAGTATGCAGTATGGTGTTTTCTCAACACATGCTCATACACTCATGACAGTAATATATAAAGAATGATGTAGAATCAAATTTACTTGAAGACCTTGAACTGCATGTACTATACGAAATCAGTTATACTGAGGGGTCATTCATCAAGAAATTACAATGGCATGCACAACAATCCCCACAAATACTTTGATAAATATTGTTCAATAAACCATTCACCACTGTTTTATGTATCTGCTGCTAATGGCCACCATTCTGACACTTTTAACAATCTAATTAACTGTAGAGGTACAGATGCAGGAAGATTGTGTTGACTCAACTTATAATATGGTATTAATACACAATAAAGAATTTTCTTTTGTTAAAGTTTGTATAAATTTTTCTGACAGATGCTGTATATATAAATGTAAACATCTGAAGGTGCAGCCAAAAAAAGTAACAAGCAGAAGTAAAGCTTACATTCTGACAACTAACTTTCTAATAGGCTATGAATCACTTGCTGTTGAGCAGAGAAACTGACATCGATTAAGTGGTGTGATAAACAACTCACACTCCCCCCCCCAAAAAAATACAACTATTGATAGGAACAGTTTCATGAGAGAGATACATTCTCTATATTTAATCAAAGAACCAAGTAAGCAAGTAGATGGCCCTGAAATATTGTGGAAACATACAAATCTGTTAAACAGGCTAAAAAAAAGCAGTGGCAGGGTTCTTCCACCACACTGGATATTTGGTGGATCAAGCCGAGGAACTGATGACTGCTTTTTTGGCTGCAAGTTCTGAATAGACAGGCTCCATTCTTATGGTAAAAATCATTGACCACATTCAGAAAGGATCAAAGGTTTATTCAGACTGATGCCAAACACATAAAACAAAACTGGAAAAAGCAGGGTATGATCACTTAATTGTGAATCATGTTTCAGATTGTGGATCTGGAAACAGTTGCCCACATACAAAATGTTGAAAGATTGTAAGGCTCTACTAAATAGCAAAATAAAAAAGCAAGAATGCACAGCTTATCATTATAATGAATCACAGCTGATAGAATTCATGTGACAACAGTCCTTGAGAGGAAAAATTACTTTTGATGCTATATTAAAAACAATCATAGAAAATTGGTAGCACATATACTCATATGTAAAAAGTAAGAACGAGCTTGGTGATAATCTTGGCGTCATTGTGAAGTGGGCCATGAAAATGAGAAAGTACCATTATATCTTATTTTTTTATTTAAAATAAATTATAAGGGGGAAAATAAAGGGCATCTTTTACAGATCCTAAATGATATTAAAATTATTCCTTCAAGAATTGATGTACAAAAAAGAATCACTAAAAAGTAATAAATTTTCTGCATTGGTAGTCTGATATGATTGTTTAACACATTTGTTTTACCTTAGCAGTATTCCAATATCATAAGTAGAATTAAAATTAGACTAAACAAAGAGCTGGACACTCATTACATGCAACTTAAAATTAGCATAAAATTACATCCAAAAGACTAGCAATTACACAATAAAAACAAATTTAAAGCAATTCTTACACTTTAATGTAAAGGCTCCCTACATGAAGTAGATTATGCTTCAATGTGTAAAACATGCAAAAGTTTCATAAATTAAATTTATTTCTAAAAATACAAAAATTTGTATTTATTAAAAAAATTTCTATAAAATTTACATTTACATAAAATCACCAGGATTAGAAAGAAGTAAAAAATTGTACCTCACATAAATGCATGATTAAAAATACATATATATGCATATTTGTTCTATTCGTCACATATACTCATTTTTTCACTTGTGAAAAATTTAGAATAAAACGCATATTTTAAAAAGCTTTAAAAATGTGCATCACTTTTTAAATACTGTATACATAAAAATACTTGCGGTATACAATCATCAGATATTGTAATTTTAATATAAAGTCATAAGAGAATACATACATTAAAGGAAAGGGTAAAAAAAGCATAACTTGGAATTTTTTTTTTTTTTTTTTTTTAATACACTTTAAAACTTGAAAATGCAGCATTCTACAAGAAAAATATTATTTCAATTTTTAACACAACAATTACAGTTTACAACTAAGGCCCATATCACATGGTGTTTGTTTCACACAAACAACTGTTTCGGACAATTTTTCTGCCTAGTTTACTATTTACCTAGTTACTGCCTAGTTTAATATTATTCTAAATTTAACTTTAATACGACATAGTAAAAATAAGTTTTAATAATAATAATAATAAATAAGCATTTTATTTTACTAAAAGTAAAAGTATGCTTTTTATTCTACTAAAATTCTATGTGCAGCAAAACTCAAACAGAAAAATATACAATTACAGCATAGTTTTGTAAAATCATTTTATAATTTTTTAATATAATTTTAAAATGTGAAAAAACTTGTTAGTTTCTACTTTAAACATAAAGAAAAGTCTCAAATGCATTTTATTGTCTTATGATATGAATCAAACCAGGTCATTTTAAAAGATGGCCTTTTTCGTTTCGGGGAAAATGAATCACACTCACCGACACTTTTAGCTCGTATCTAACATAATTTCAACTTTTCCTACAATGGATTAAATGTTCGCTAATATATCATAATTTAATTATCAGGATAATTATGAAAAGATGAAATATTCAAAAGCATGCAAAAGGAACAGCTAAAAAATAAAATGAACACTAAATAATGACACTATTATAAACAAATTCAGTTTCATTAATACACATATATATATCTACATGTATAAATCATAATAAAAAATAAACTTTAAATTATCAACAGTAATTTTTGGCATGCTTCTACATGAAATATATTTCTGACAAGAAAAGATGACACTATCAATGACCTGCCATAAAAACAATGAAACGATTGCTACTTTCTATTACAAAACACTGTTAAAACTTAAATGATAAATATTTTAGAAGATAATGCAATATTCAGTGAAAGAAAACCTCAAATTACAAAATGAATGAAACTAATAAAAGATCATGTAGAAAACATATGACATGATAACACTCCTTAACACTGTAATAATAATAATAATTTACAATTGATAAAAGAGGGAATTTTAGATTTTTCCTTGCGTATTTCTACCAATTAAACATTTTTTTAACTTATTTACATAGAACATTCAAAACACTACAGAAATTTTTATTCCTTCAAATTTAATCTTTCACGAGAAAATGAAACTTGAATAACAACATTTGTTCTTCATAATAGATTAAATATATCACTGAAAATGTGCATAAAAATAAAATAAAAGTACAAAAAAAAGGGAGTACAATCATTATAACATACAATACGATTAACTGAAATATATAAAGCAAATTTAACAACCGAGCTATCCTAGAAAAATTGCATATATCAATAATTATATTCATACAGTTTTAAAAGCAATCAAAATTTATGCATACAAAATTTTTAAAACATTCCAAAAATAATAGATTTTAAATATAAATTCTGAAATTTCTTACTACAGAAAATAAAACAAGTTTTATATTCAAATAAAATAATCTTAAAAATCATACTTCTTTTTTCACAAATAATTTAGAAGTCAAAACAAAGGAAAAAAATTGCAAAATAAAAGCAAAATGTGCAAAGGAATGTAACGATTCTGAAAATCAAAATTCAAAAATTAAACGACAGAAATATAACAAAATTAAGTAAAATACAGTTAGACAGATGTAGAGATTAAGATGATTTAATGTATTTACACACAAAGCCAGCTTTATGATATGATCGTGCAAAGTAACAATTCAAGATGCCATACATTTATTAAGAATATTCAACTCCATAAGCATTAAATTAGAATAATGATAGGATTATTTAGGATCTAATAATGGTAAACTGTAATTCTACATCATACTCGTTATTTAAAGAAAGGATGAACTTCACATAAACAAACATTAAGTAACATATTTATGTTTAAATTGCATTCCAAATATGAAGGAGAAAAGTTACATGATTAAATCTACCTTCATTTAAATTTCTAAATTATCAAAAAAATCATTAAGATCCCCAGTTAAAGTAGATAATTGCATATTTCTGAATATAAGCAAAACTATGTATAAGTAGAGAAGCAAGAATTTGCTACAAAAATTCAGCCTAATTTGAAGACTCCTATCTAAGTTTATTTTTAAACTGCTCTATAAATATAAATACAGCTGCATATTGCCAAATTTCAAATAATTAATTGTCTAATTTAATTAACCAATTAGTGAAACTGCAGGCGAGTCTCAGCTATTCATAAGAAGAAATCAGTACTGTAAAACTTAATGTGTATCAATATAAAATATGATAAAAATAATACTTATCAATTACTCAATTTACAACATCGGTTTCACTATCCAGTTAGTTATAAAACATTCTTAACTTACACATACACCAACTCCTAAGTGGGTGAGAACTTCTTACTTTTGCATGGAAACAAAAATATCTAGAACATATTTGCTTTAAAATACTTTTAAGACAGCTTTATTATGAAACACAAAAATTAAGAATAATGCTACTTAAATCATGATTTTTTTTTTTTTTTTTTTCTTCTAGAGTGGGAGGGCAATAAATTTTTATTCTTTACATAATGATTGCTCCTTCAAGATGTTTTCATAGGAGACAACCCTTTCAATTTTAAACTTGTTGATGCAAGAAATTAATATTTTCAACAAATGAATATAAGTCTAAAATTATCATAAATTTATACATATTTAAAATGGAACGAAAGATTTTTTTGTTTACAAAATGATTTTAAAAAGAATGTTCCAAGCTAATTTCTCAAACAATATATCCCAAAATTATACTTGTTCATTGTGAAATCAATAGAACTAATTAATGCAATTTGCTAAGTAAATTTTACTAAATCATATTTTGATTTATATTATGCCTTTCCTACACTCTCAATAAACTATTAAGTTACTGAAATAACTACTATCTATTTTCATTTTATTCATACGAGACATATACGATGTATGTTTTCTATCTTATTTTGTTTAGTTTACAGACATGGAATTCTCTTTCTATGAGGCTAAAAACAAAAACCTTTCCATAAGGTCTCCCGGAAAAGGTTTAATTTTATATTTTATTTTTCAGCAAATCAACTTACTTGAAGTCTATTATTCAATATTATATATATTATGTTTTCCTCATAAACATTAGCTTTTAGAAAAAGAAAGAAAGATATTTGTTATGATGCAAAGTCATTTAATACAGAGGTTCATAAAAAGTCAAGAAACACCATGAAAACAATTATAAAATCTGAAGGCAAAGGCAACTATGGCACATAACTTACAACTTTTTAAAAATATACACTCATAGTCAACATTCAGCAGCAAAACAACTCCAAATGTTCTTCTTAAAATAGAAATATATTTGAATATTAATATGGCAGCAAGAAATTTCTGATTAGCACAATATCGCAAAATATATACAATGTGAAAGAAAAAAAAAATGTGGTGAATAAAAGGAAGTCCCTTTTTTAATAACAATAAGTTATTAAGGCACAAAAATGAAATATCTTATTTTCACAGGGAGCCATCTTCCATCAATTTGTGCATGTCAGCAATGATACGACCTAAAAGTTCTTTATGACTGCTATCACGACTGAAAACAGCATCCAGGAAAGATGGGTTGGCAAAAAAATTAAACACGTGATCTATCCTACCTATTGATTTATCAGTCAAATGTCTCATGACAAGGTTTTTAATGAGAGCTCGACATTCATTAAGGGCTTGCAAAAGGAAGTTTCGATCATAAGAGAACTCCACTTCATAGAAACTGACAATCGCCATAGCAGTCGAATGAAACTTTTGTTTGAATTTTTCTGCAGTGCACAGTTCATCCTGATTAAACTGATCATTTCGATACAGAATGCCAATCTTGATCACAATCTAAACAGAAAAATTAATAAGATGTTTCAGTTGAAAATAATAAAATAAAACAACATAAAATCACTACTTAAAAATTTTATTTTCTTTGATAATTTCCATTAGATCACATTACATACCAGTTACAAATAAGCAACAAATCTGCACACATAAAAAACTCGAGCCTGATTTTCAATAATATAAAAGATTCCATTCAAAGATGTAAAAGTATCCATTAGACAGTTTATATTCAATCAGAAATACATATAAAAATTTTTTAAAACTTAAACTTTTATTATATAATTGAATATTTTTGTGAGCTACAGGATTATTGATGTTTCTTTGAATAATAAGTCCAGATAAGCAGTAAGAAATTAACAACCTATTATGAAAATAAGCAGCACACACAGCACATTAAATATCTGAAAAAACTTAAATGTATATATTAAGCAAACCTTCTTTAGAATACTAAATAAATCATAAAGTCCTCAAATAGCTCTCAAGATAGAGCCGTAACTCATAATTAGCTAAATGCTAAATCTTGCAGTTTCACAAATGAACTCCCTAGTTCTCTGATCCACATTTATACCCTGTAGCTTGGGCTCCAGAAACTTCTATACATCAACAGAAGGTTGACTTTCCTGCAAACTAAGTACAGAAAACAGCATACTTACCAACCTATGACACCCAAAAATCAGAAGATTTTTTTAAGAAATCGGGAGATTTTTCACAATGTCAAAAAGACTTTTTAAATGATGAAAATATAGTTTTTAATAATGAATTAACTTTAAATAGTAACTAATTCTTAAATGCAAGCAACACAAAAATACCTTACACATAAAAAACATTTTTATTACTTGCATCGATTAAGAAAAAAGAAAACCACTTTAATCAGTTTTCGAACAAATGTTATAAACAGTGGCAGATTTTGCTTTCTTTAAGAAAGAAACTTCATAATTTTGTTCGTAGTAATTGCCACGTAGGCCTGCTTTCGCTAATAAAAGCTTTTCTAATAAAAGCTTTTCATCACTAATATTAGATCTAAATTTAGTCCTCGTTTTCGCAACAATACTGAAAATTTTCTCACACTCTGCATTATTATGGTGAACTGTCAAGATGGCCAACATAATTCTAGACAGCTCACTACATTTTAAAATTCCATCAGCAGACATTCTGCATTAGCAACTTTTTGGTCCTCTGTTTCCGAAGAAAAATTTTATTTTTCGTTTTTTTCAACACAACTCATGTTGTCCTTGTGTTTTTGTGTATGCACATGTTTGAGAACATCCGCCCTTCCACCATGTGAAATCAAAAAATCGCAACGACAGGCAGTATACATCACAAATTTATTACATTTCCTTGAGGAAATAATGGAAGGAAAGTCAAATGTGTACGATTTTTGAAACGTACACGAGTATTTCCCCTTTCTGGCAGACATAACAAAAGATGATAATTTCTAAAACTATTTCCCTAAGGCACGTATACTCAAACAACTCAGGACAAAATGACCGAAATAACTAAAGAACATCCAAATAACCGCTTGTTTTGTCCTCATTGGCTAATTAATATATGCCAGATGACACGTAGTGGAACACGATGCCCCCATTGGAGAACTGGAGAACGACGTTTCTGGATACGTATATGCTCTGCTCTCACTTACAAAGCAGAAGTTATCTAATTCGCAAGGTTTTGTTTTAGATATAACCTAGAGAAAATTCAATTGCTTTCAGACTGCCAAAATCACTTTTTTTTTTTTTTTTCTCTTGTTTATATAACAAAATATTAAGCCAAGTTCCATAAAAATTGTGAGAAATTTTAAGAATAAGAAAAAGTCGGGAGAAATATATTGTAAATCGGGTTGGCGGGAGAGCGGTCGAAAATCGGGAGTCTCCCGCCTAAATCGGGAGAGTTGGCAACTCTGAAACAGCTTATTAGCAGGAAAAATATCCAGAACAATCTAACCCAGATATTCAAAACTTCCTTAAACTATGCCTTTTTTAAAAGAATGGTTTCCTTCATCTTTTTCTTACGTTTTTCTCTACTGTAGACTATTACATAATAATAATGCAAATAATTGTGAATAAATGACATAAAAATAAAAATTAGACTAAGAATATGAACAAAGGTCTTGACAAAACTGCTTAATAGATTTATGGTTTATTATTTTTAATTCTGTAAATATAAGCAAGTTTTCAGACACAAAATGAAAGATTCTAAGTGCCCCAAAATTTTATTTAAATTAATGTTTTAGAATCATTAGGTCATATCAAAAGGAAACTGAAGAAATTTTTTCTTCAGTTTTTTTCAGTCAAAATTTTTTTTTTCTTCACAAGAATGTGAACTCAGGACCACCCAAATATGCACCAAGCATGCTTCAAATTACACTGCAAAAGCATGCAGAAATCAGATAAAAAATATCTTATATACTTCCTTTTCAAAGAGCAACCAGGGATGAGGAGACCCAATTGCCAAATCCTAGTGGTGATGAATTATCATCCAACACCTTTTATTTCGGGAACCACTTGTAGAGTATTTCAGAATTTTTCAGTGTCAGAAAACTGACAAAATCTGCAATGCCCTCGCCAAGATTCAAACTCCGGACCTCCAAAATATGCATTATTGTGCTTACACAACAAAGGCCTGCAGAAAGGAGGGAGAAACACTATATAATGCAATCGCTATGCTTGATGCACAGATGCAGTTCTTTTAAGGACAGCGTGTAAAACTGCTTAACTTAGTTTTGAAATCATCTCATTCAAAAACACTGAATCTGATTCTTGCTTCTGTACCAAATTATTGACTTCATTAAAGCCTGCTTCCTCTAGGTTAGAAGAGGGAAAAGTGAATGTTGATTCAACAGCTACTACTATTCTATGATATTTCTCTCAGATGAATTTTAAATTCCAAAGCTTAGCATACACATCTGTTCTAAATACGACTTGAAAATTTGATAATATAATGCTGATTTTTGTCGTTTGACTTCTAAATTAATACTCTTCACTGCATTGAACTCTTCTTGCATTAATATCAAGATCAAATATGTCACAGTTCAATAGTCGTGAGCCATGCTAAGCACATTAAAATTTTCAATGTCTCAGAAGTAATCATTTTTTTAATGTATATGTTAAATGTATGTGTGCTTGTCCAAAACCACAATTTGCCCACCCTTATCAGCCTTCGAAATTATAACAGTAGGATTAGAATAAATTTCATGCAAGGCATTTTTTTTTTTTTTTTTTTTTTTTTTTTGGTTGAGATTCGAAACAAATGAATTGTTGTTAAAATTCACATTATAAGTAATTAAATGGCGAATTGCTTCTTTGTGTGTTTCTGAAATTTTAGAGAATTTAAAAGCTTTTTCAGTAGGGGTGATGATTTGAGGAATTGAAGGTTTCGATGACTAGGAAAAGTTAAAGTTATATTTTAATACATTCATTTGATCCTCTGAAAGATTCACCTTCGAGATATTAACAATGGGATTAGTGTTAACAGTAGGAAGATCCACAAGATAGGCTGGGCTAGTTAATCACTTTTTAAATAGTTGATACCAAATATTAGAGCCCTGTATTATATTTAAAGAAATTAAATAATGAAGAATCTACATAAATGTATGCATGTTTCTCATACTGTGACAAAAGAATGATACCTAGAGCCATCAAATTTTGAATAACGTACATCTGGAAGCCTGAATTTGGAATTTGCTTTATTATCTACTTCATATTTTAAAGCATTTATGAGTTTTTGATTAAGAAACTCAACGATTTCAAAGTGAGCAATGGCAGCAACACTGCACTGTACGGGGGGGTGGCACTTTTATCTCCAGCACGCGAAACTCTGTATAGGAAATTCTAAAGATATGATCTTTTAAATATTTTGTGATATTGCTGTTGAACTGAATTTTATGGTTTAAGTACGAAGAAGATGGTATTTAATAAATAAAAATAACACACTAAACGTTAAAAAAAAAGGCCCATTTGGGAAGAATATGAAATCTGAAAGCTTTCAGATTGACTTGAGACAAATCCGAATTCTACTCTAATGCAACATTCAATGAAATCTCGTTTTACATGCCCAACAAAATACCGCAGGCTAAAGGTAAAGATAAAAATTAAGTTCTGACCAACATGGGGAAAAAAATCCCTCACACCAATGTGAGCAAACTGCTGTCAAACAAAGCCTCTCTTCTAAAACCTCACCATTCATTAGATGTGTGAGAGATTAGATGTGATGAGTCATTAGATGTGTGAGAACAACATTTGGCCTCTGTTACCTTCCAAAAACAAGGAGGTCATAACACAAAGAGAGAAATTCAAACCTACCTTTTAATAGCTACTTACCAAAAACTCATCGCTTTACCATTTGGTCACTAACTAGCCCCCTGTACATTCTCTCCTTTCTAAAGTGCAATTTATTTTCAAACAAAAATGTTTTCTCTCTAGTCAAACAAAAACCTAGCAACTCTTTACTCATTATAAACTCCTATTCACCACACCCACTAAGAAATTCTATTTGGAGAACACTGACTAAGTAATGAACAACTCTTCCTCTCCTTCTCTAACTGCAAAACAGACATGCAGAAAAATCTCTCTGTTGCATGTCAGCCTCACCCAGAAATTCCAATTGTGCGAGCTAGCAACATAAGGAAATATATCCAAACAACTTCATGTAAAGTTTAAAATGTTAAAACACAAATGATTTAAAATTTGGGAACAACAATTGTGTGAATAATACAGCATCCACCCCCTCACAAGTTGTTAAGGTAATCCACTCATTTGCTATGTATCCATGGATAATGTTTGAGCAACACTAGCAGGAAGCAAATATGCTAATAGCAAGCAACGTATGAGTATACATGAGTTCAAGGCTAATTTCGGCACAATCTTAAACAAATCTTGCTTCAAAAGTTGGTAGGTTCAAGATCAAAATTAAGAAGACTCTTAATTACTTAATTAACATCACTAATGCTAATAAAAGTGTTTATGAGAATGAACATATACTCTTGAAAAATCTGAAATCCAAATTTTATGTGTAAAAACACTGAAAGATCAAATTTAACCCATTCACAGGTAAACAGAAAATAACTGAAAAATCAACATTATTTATGTTCAAATAAAACATTTCATCTTTTTATATAAAAATACAAATGTAATTTGTATTAATTTATTTGTGTATTTTAAAAATTAGTATGGTTTCTCATACTTAAAAAATGTAACATTAATATAATGGCTATTGCAAAGTCAAACTTTTGTGTAAGGCCCACAAAACATTTTGCACTCAAATTTCATACAAACTGTGCATAATTACTGTTTGACGGTCACCAAGTATACAACTTATATTTTCAGATTTTTCTCAATTATAAGGGCTAATACATGAGGTTTAGTAACATTCAATTTTACATTTGCATGTCTATAAATTATCCTTGTCCTCATTCTGCAATAAGAATTTTCATTTTTAGAGTTATTTAAAAAAATTCGTGATTTCAAAGATAATACAGCAATCACTATATAAAATTATGAAAATGTGATTTTGAGGAGTTCTTTCAGAATTTCATGCACTAATCATGCATAAACAAAATGTGCAAAGCACCCATCACTTTCATTTCCTTGATTTTTATTATACAGTCAAAAGTCTTTAATCCGGACATCCATAATCCGGAATGATCTATAATCTGGACCTCAAAGCTACAAACTTTCTGTGCATGCGTAAAGGGATAATGCATTTATGCATGTGCATAATACGTTTATGCATGCACGTTTAATGTATAACGGACGGTATAAGTTAAGCTAAAATTATCTAATTATCTATTTCAGTTAATGTTGCAGATTGTATTGTTCCTTAATCTTCTAATTGAATTTGGCTTATTATTTTTTGCAGACTGTTAGAGCAATTTTATAAAAGTAAGCTTGAACTTTCGATTATGTCAAAAAGAATTTCCGATTCTGGAGCTGCCAAAGGACTTACAAAGCAAAAGCATGTTTCGATGTCCATCAAACAAAAAGTGGAATTGCTGCAAAAAATGGATAAAGACATATCCTTTGTTTCTTTAACCATTCCGAAATCTGTTTATCAATTTCACTCTGCTCTGCAGGGGGGGGGGGGGCGTCGCGGCACGCAATGAACTGGAAGTTGATCTGTCAGCACTATCCTTATCTAAAGGGCAGATTTTTTATTTTATTCAGCTTATAATTCCTTACTAAATGTACTATTTCATCTCGATGTACTCCGTCTTTGATATGATTTAAATCAAATTCCTCGTCATTATAAATATCACAAATACACATCAAATAGTTTTCTGGTTGCAATTTTCTAATTTCGACTAAACGTAATGTATGCTTTACGCATGTGCGTGTTGAAAGAAATGTTTAATAAAGTAAACAAATAAATATTAAGCTTTTTTTTTGTAAATTTTGATACCCTTTAGATCATAATTGCTCTTTATTTCATAAATTACGGTTTCATATTTTTAATTTTATAATTTCTGCATGCCATCTTACCAGATTTAAACTGATGATCTATAATCTGAAAAAACCGATAATCCGGAATCGCCAAAATCCCGACGAGTCCAGATTAAAGATTTTTGACTGTATATCTACACAATTATTAAAAACAGCAATAATGCTCAACTTCTTTAACTATAAAGTTATGCAGATTTTTTTATAATTCCCCTTTCCAAAATTTTCCAACAGTGTTTCAGACCCTTCAACTACAAGCCAAATAGATTTTCACTGAATATCTACAGAAACATTTCAATTAATGAAAGATAACACTCCCCTCCCACTAAATCTTTTTGTTCATGTTCTAATGTAATGGTTAATTTACTTGTTTATTTGAATACTGAAAAGCATATTAAGGCTACTTATTCACAGAAATTAATATCTTTGTGCAGGACTTTCTAATAGAGAGCAATTCATTTAACTACATAAAAGTATATATTTTACCAAACAGAGATTTGAATCGAAAATAAACCCATGTTCTGAGACCTACTCTACCATGATTCTGTACTGGGATACTAAACAAAAATGATGCTAAAATCCATCTGGAAATACATTTCCCCCTGTATCTCATTTGATATAATTTTAGTTCTCAAGCATGTTCACTCAAAATAATCATAATCATAATAATAAAATAAGATTGATCTTTACATTATGGTAACTTGGCGTTTTTTTGGCGAAAATTTGGCGACCAACTCTCCTACAGCAACCGTCTATTTTTTTTCCCGCCGCCATTTTGTCTTCACGAAGTAAAGACATGTTTCTTTTCTTTTTATCTACTGAACACTTCTTCCAACAATCTACTAGCCGAATTACACTTATGCTAGAAATTTTATCTAACAAAACTGCTTAATCATGACAAATATTCACTGCAAAATTGGGAAAAAGTGCACAATACCATACTCCTTATGCGTTTTTCAAAATAACACATACACATAAACCATGTACACGCCGACTTATTTTTACTTAAAAAAACATCCCAGAATTGCACAAAAATGGCATTGCGCACACTCTTCACTATATCCATGTACACTGCTTTTTTCTCATAAATTAGAAAAATTTCACGAAAATACATGACAATTTTCTCAATCTTTAAACCCGGTAAAAAGAACATATATGAAATTACCTGATCGCGAAAAAGTATTTACCCTTTACAAATATGAACATTTCCACATATAAAATAAATAAAATATCCAAAAACTTTTACCTCTAAATCATCTATTACATTATACACGTCACCAACGAATTCATACCGCAAGCATTACAAATACTTAGTATCAAATATTTTAATTATTTCCATGCACGTTTACTTCAACTTAAATGTATACCAAATTCCTACAAACATAAAATTCACAAAATAACTATCATTTAATTAAAATATAATTAAATTCAAAAACACTACTTAAAATATAAATGAGCACATACATTAAATTAATACATACATAAATACCCATTTCGAATTCACTTTAGTTACGGCCATGGGATCCAAAAATTCACGAACACTGTTTCACACAACACAGAATAAAGCCAAATACAAAATTTCCAGATTTTTTCCCGATTTCCCCCCCTTTTCCGATTAAAGAACTGTAATTCGTCCATTAATATCACATGACATATCCCATGATCTCTCATTTCCCTCACACAAAATAATGCGTAATCAGAACTGAGTACTGCTCACATTATTACCAAAGTCCCAGGTAGTAACCTTTATCGCCTCCAAAATGTCGCCAAACTACCAGTTACCATATTGTAAAGATCAACCTAAAATAATATAATCACTCAAAATTATCCATCTTAAAAATATTGGATAATTGTTGTTAATATAAAACATTTGATGCTAGAAAAATTAGAGGAGTATGATTCTCTTTATATTTATTTTCAGAATAAATCTGAAAAAGAGTTTTGGCAGAATGCCAGCCAAGACTGTGTTTGTGACATGACTATACATGAGGAAAGACTATACAGACAAACTATACATGAGGAAAGGATACACAAAAGCATATCTTGTTAGTATAATTAATAAAAAATTATGTGAATTATAAATTTTTCACCTTGCAAGTAAAAAAATTCTTACTTTAATAATATTTTTTACTACTTTTTCTGCTTCTTTCTTATTTCCAGAGTGGGCTCGTCCCAAACGATATAAGTTGTCAAGCAAATTTCCAGTTGTATCATCAATAAATACTTTGGCAATACTCTTGTTAGCCATGCGGCTGAGAAGTTTCTTTTGGGCTCGGAAACCAATGTCCTTCGCACGAAAGTTGGCTTCACCCACTGTAATACACATTTTACACATATAAATGTTTACATCAAAACACAAAAAAAAAATTTAATAGAAAGAAAATAAGTTACTAAGCAAACAATATTAATAATTCTTGAATAAATGCACAATAATTCTCTGAAATGAACAAAGCAAAGATCAATTTCATCTCCCATTTAATGACGGTTCAAATCACAGCATTCATATTTACAGAAATTAGCTCTGAAAAGGAAGAAAATTTAAATATTTTTTTTTTTCAAAATTTAACCCAAAATTATAAATTATAGCTGCAATTAACTTGTTTGTACCAATAAAATCACATCCACAGCTAACACTGAAAAACACATATATAGTAATGTTATATAAATGGCAATCCATATTCAGATATAGTTATAAATTATTAGTTATTTACTCATTTCTTATAAAAATATACATATAAATAAAAAAAGTAAACAAAAGTAAAAAAAAATCTGAAAGGTTTCAGATTTTAAATTATGTTCAAAGGGGCATTTTTTTTGTTTTGCGTGTTACCTTTATTTATTAAATATCATGTTCTACATACTCAAACTATAAAATTCAGTTCAACAGCAATATTGCAAATTAATTTTAAAATGAGCCCATCTTTAGAATTTCCGATACACAGTTTGCTCGCTTTGAATCGTTTAGTTTTTTAATCAAAAATTCGTTGAAGTATTACAGAATCTGAAATCGCAAATAAAACAACTTCAAATTAAAATTAGGGCTTCCACATGCCCATATTCTACAGAAAATTACGTTACTCAAATTTTGATGGCTCTACTTAGGTACAGTCATTTTATCACAATGCAAGAAACATACATATATTTATGCAGATTCTTCATTATTTAATTTCTTTAAATATACGATAGAGCAATAACATATTGTGGCAACGATTTGAAAAGTGATACAGCCTCTTAAAGTTTTCAACGGAAAATGCCAAAATGAAATTAATAGTCCTTCAGGGCAAACTGCCCCTTTGGACTAAAAATTAGATTAACGTGATTTAATCAAAGAACATTAAAGAATAGAACTCCTTCCCCTATTTATATTACAGTGATATTGCATTTTCAATCTATGAATCACAAGTTTATGAATGATTTTTGACTAATGACAAAACTTGCAAAATAAGAATAATTTAAAGATGTAGAACAGACTGGCAGTACACAAGTAATTAAACAAGCTACGATTCCAAAAAGCACAAACAAAATTTCAAACTTAATAATAACACAGTAGATAAATCACACAAAATGTGAAAGTACCATATTTAATAAAAAATAAGAGTTCCCCCCCCACACACACACACATTTTAAAAGAAATGTTAATAAATAAAAAGGTAAGATATTTATTTTGTTTTGCACTAATTCTCAAAAAGTATCTTGGGTTTTTTTTTTTCCTATCCTACAAAATTTCCTTGAAATAACAGCATAATTAGTTGCAGCCCAAGAACACTGTTTGTGATACATTGTTATGTTTTTTTTTTTTTTTTTTTTTTTTTTTTTTTTTTTCCCCGAGGCATACCAGTGACAAGATTGTAGATGTGAGCCTAAATGGAAATTGCTCATAGAATTAGTTTATATAGTTGTTTTATAGTTGTGTGGTTTATTCAATATTTAAATTGTGCAATTAATATACATTAATTGTACTGTAACTATGATTCGTTTCTCAAATTACCAGTTTCTAAAATGCTATTAAATTTTGGAACAAAAATGTAGCAAAAAAGGAAATCTCAATTTTGAATAAATACAGTAAAAAGAGAGAAAAATCAAATCATTCTATACTCATAGGCATAATATATGATGTCAGAAACATCTATAAATTATAAAAATGCTACAATTTTTCATAATCACCAACTGGATGTATGACAAATTAAATATATTTCAAATTGTATTAATCAAATACATTATGATAAATAAAATGAAAAATTAAAATATTAAAAAGTATGTTTAAAAGATGAAATGAATGGAAAATCTTCATTTTAAATTGCTCTTTTTAATTACAAAATATAAACTTCTTTTAAAATATTAATATAAGCTTACTTTTTGTAAACACCAGAAGTTTTCGCTCTTCTATCTGTAAAAAATATAGTTAAAAAGTTCAAATCAACAAATGCTTAATTAAAAGAATTTCTACACTTAGCAGCTTTAATACAATAAACTTATAAATGTAATCATATTTCATATAAATCCACTTGAATTTAAATAAATTAAGAATAGTTTGAAAATACATAGTTAATAGAAGTCAACAATATTTACATTCTAAAAACAAATGAATGTGTTATGAATTTTGCATCTCCATTTTTACAAATATAATAATGACTACTGAATATGCTCTATTACTAAGGTCATAATTAATACTAAGAATTTAAATTTAGTCAACTGAAGAATATGACCTTGTTTTCATTACAAAAGTTTTAAAACTGTTATCATAGTTGTTCAAAACTTTTCCATGAATTATAAATTACTCTGTTTAATTTGGCACAGCATTATATAGCAGATATATTTCTGATCTCAAAAAAGTCGACTATATAGTATATTAAAGTTTTAATATGAAATTATACAGAATACACAACTGCACATATATATATCCTGGATATTACACATACTTAATTTGTTTAGCATATGCACCCTTCGACTTAATTTGTTTTTTTTTTTTTTTCACATATGACATACAGACCGCATAATTTTCATATCCAATAAATAAATAAGGTATATAATTTAAAATCTTCTAAAACAATATTTACAGAACACAGCATCATCGATAATACTGTAAACTAAAAAGCAGATTACATGCTCATTCTATTAATTAACAAATCAACTAAAATTCTACATCCTCCAATCATAAACAAAGCCTACACACGAAGTCAAAACGTCTTCATTTCCTCCTTTCAAATGCAGTGACACACAGGAAGTTTATAGGTGCTAAATAACAAATAAAGCGTACGGCAGCTTTTTAATGGTAAAAATGCATTAAGAAAACAGTAAGTCTTGAAGAAGGACATACAAAATGCAAACACTTTAGATATCTGAATTTATTTTATCAACAGAAAAACAATAATGAAATTAGCATAAATACAGCAAATAAAATTCCATGCGGAAATGGAAGTCCGTATAAATGGAAGTCAAGAATGAGAAGTAACGATGTATTACCTGCTGCATAAAAAGCAATAGATCAGCGCAAAAATTTGAAATCAGTGTAGTTAAAAATAAATGAATTAATGACAAATTTAAAGCATATGCAAGTATCAACAATGCGTTCTTCATGCAAAGAAAAGTAGACCCTCCGACTTAATTTGTTTAGAGCATATGCACCCTCCGACTTAATTTTTTTTTTTCGAATATGGCATGAAGGCCGCATTATTTTCATATTCGATAAATAAAGCTAATTGGCTATAAACCAGTTAGCAAAGAATAGTGCGAAATGCTTCGGAATACAAACTTTCGCGAATGATAACCCAAGAAAATGATTACTTACATTTGAACAATCCAGAGATCAATTCAACATCCTTCTTTCAATACCTTCACGTACCAAACAATTTCTTTGATTTTAATACATGTTCCACTTCGAAAGAAAATCGCTAGACAGACAGACAAATTAGACAAATGTCTTATTTTGCATTCATTAAGTCTTTCTGCACACAGGTAGAAAAATGAAGCTTAGGTGCGGAGGAAAGATACAAAAAGAGCAAATTTTGCGTTTCAGAGAAAAAAGTTTCGTATGTTTTTATAAGAATTTCATACGCCAGATAACAAAGATGGAAAAAAACTAAAAAATATCAGGGCATATTAAATTCGTTACAGAGAACAAAAATTGTTAAGCAATTAAATATATATATATATATATATATATTTTTTTTTTTTTTTTTTTTAATTTAAGGGCTTAATTTAGATTGAGAGAGAAAGAGGAAAGTAGAAAGTAGCCTTTCGGTGCACGTGTCAATGAACGCGATGAATAAATCGAATTCTGTGCATCCTCATAGTATATAATGTCTCTCAAGTGTATGTAGCCAGTAAATATTGTATTTTATAATGTACTGAAGATGCTAACAAAAAAAAAAAAAAAAGATTAAATTTGAGAAACTAGTTACTAAAAAGTATAAGCCCTCCTGAATAATTGTTACTAAGTACCAAGAAAGGGAAAAAGAACTTCTACCTCGATGAAAACCTCTATGTAAGAACCTATGATCTAATTACACATTGTTTCTATTTTAAATGGAAGTTTCAATAGATCAAAATCTGCCAATATGCCTCTTCTTAAATGCCAATATGCTTTCTTCTCCTCATAAGACCACCTAATAGATAGCACTAATCTAATATAAGATTGAATTTCCAAAGGGGTTCAATAAGAAAATGTTTCGCTATTAACGCATCAATGTAAATAAATTATTGCTAAAATAAGTTTCTTAACAGCAATCAGAAATTTGTCTCGTGATATTTGTTTTCAAAAGTCAGTATCGAAAGAATACTTCTTACCTTTACAGGCGAAGATATCTTAACTTGAATTTCCTTTTCAATGGTTGAGAGATTATCAGTAGAGTCTATGGATACAACAAATCAACAAAAAATGATTCTGAATCACCCAATGTACAACACTAGTTATCGATATGAATATCCTCCTGGAGAAAATAAAGCCAGTTTTTTAGTTGAGCAAATGATCTGCAGAAAGGTATTTGATTTTCTGATCAGTGCTTTTAAATCATGGCTATTGTGAATATCTTTTCAAAACGGCAACATAAATATTTGTGGTTAAAGTATAGTATATTATACATATATATGACATATATAAGAAGTTACTTAATACATACGTTCACTTAATACATAAAGCGATTATAACCCAAGTAGCACACGACATTGCAAACTGGTCCGAGAGGTCCATTGCAAAGTGGTCGTGGTAACTTTTACGACGTCTTTACAACGTTGCAAAGACGCAAAATATTTGCCGTTGCATCTTGGCAATTTGTCGACGTCTCTGAAACGTCATGATATGATCGCTTTTAGACGTGGTCGTTCTAGCATTATTTTTTTAATTCATCAGCATTACTTTGAAAAGAGACTAATAAATCTGCCCTTTCAAGAATCTGAAGATTTACTTTGCAATGTTTCATTACTTTATTTCATCTAAATATCTTAATCTAAGGTAGATTCATCTAATAAAATTTAAATTTAATATAGATACTTTTGGTTTATTAAATTTAATTAGTACTAAAAATACGTGCTAAATAATTGTTTAAAATTTTGTTAAAATAATTCATACTTAAAATATTTTGTATAAATATTATAGCAAAATATTCAAAAAAGAAACTAATCTATAAAGTAAGCTATTAAGTTATGCATTTTATATACTTTAAAAAATCATATTTCCGAAATTAATGCAAATCACATGTTAGCAAATATTTCATTACTGAAATATGACTTTATTTCTTATTTTTGAAGTAAGGCGAATTCACGGCTGTCTAATATGACGGAAAACTCATCGACAGTCGAGAAGCAGATCTGTACATTATTTACCGGATGCTTATATAAACAAACATCTCAAAATTTGTGCGCTTTGGGTAGCTGCCAAATTCGGACAAGGAACTGCGCAATTAATTCAGATTCTAGCAGTTCTTTCAAGTAATTTGGTAAAAATGCCATCTGTAAGGCGTTTGAAAAGACTGACTACATGTTTGAAATTGAATCAAGCAATGACTGATAATATTGCTTATATTAAAAGTAATGTATTGAATGCACTGTTAATCAAAGAACGCATTGGGAATCTTCTCATTGTTCTGTATCTACTTACTTCAACTGCCTTCAGTGAGTGAATTTGCATTGCTGTGAGCTCTTGCCTGAAGCCTCTGAATTGAGAATAATGGGTCTAGTCTGGACACCGGTCAAGATCGATATCGGAAAACCAGTCGGGATTCACTTTCCACTCGACAGCAGAAGGGAGAGCGAGTCTGGCCCCTTGAAATTCCGTCGGCAGAAAGTGAGTGGAAATTCCGTGCGGAAGTGACGTTTATTGCATAGCAACCAGTCTATCTCACCTCTACATTGCTCCAGGCTCAGGTAAAGGGCGTAGTTTGTTGTCAAAGGGGCTGTTTCGCACGTGCTTATTACTGAGGGTGGCGGTAGAAAAAAAAATCGAGTTCGAGTATATGGTGAAATTTTCGAAAAAATACGCTGCTGGATTTAGTAAAGAGTATGGAAAAAAGAAATGGGAAACGTTAATGGATATTTCAAACGCAGAAAAAAATGGCCTTTTCAAAACTTCAGGTATATGTAGAAACGGAAACATAATTTTAAGTATGATCTTTTGCATAATGGAAATTTTCTAACAGGTTACATGTTTGTAAACTATTTGTTAACAGGAATTTTATGATTACAATACATTATTTTGTCTGAAAAGGTTATGCAACAACGTCATAAGTCAAATCATTGAAATACAGCACAGCATACGCGTGTTTAATATTCCTAATGAATTTGAAACAAAAAAAAATTTTAATTTTAGCAACCCATGATTATATCAATAATTTTATTTATTCAGGAATTATACCTATCACGTAGCTACAAATATACTATGTATCGTAGATACCAATAAGCAGTATGTAAAAATAAAATATAACAAACTTTTAACAAAAGTAATAGGAAGAAAAATAAAAAAAATTAAATAACTATAGGTTAAATCATAAAACATATTATCTTGCACACACACACATATATATATATATTTTAACATATGCAGTGAAAGGAAATTGCAATACATATTCCTATTTAAACCCTTTTTAAATCAATCCCACCAGTGACCGTGACACAAACACACACATATATATATGTCATAATAAGAGCAAAGGAAAGGAAAAGCCGGAGCAGTGTCGATGCTTGCTTAGATCCATATTGAAGATAAATTTGATTGCGTAGTATGCAGGTAATGCTAACTTGGTAATATCTAAAGAACTTGGCAGTCGAAGCAGTTTTAATTCCATTTTTATTTCCAATTGATATTTGTGGCCACAAACACTTGGCACTCTAGTTGTGCCTTTCCACAGAAGATTTACATTTTTGATATTGTTGGAATAGAAAGCAAGCCAGCAAAATTAAATCTTAGCACAGTAGAGAGCAAAAGCTGAAGTCCGTAGTTATGAAAGATGGAAGCACGCGAAGAGAAAAGTTTTCGTTTACAACGACAGTTTCAGTTCCCAATGATTACGTCATCAGAGCTGCGCTGATCACAGAGTGATCTAGAAATGAAGCAATCCAGAGAAGTTATTACGATTTTAGAATAGAGAGGAAGAATTTATGTTTATAGTTATATTATAATTCTGATTCATATATTTTTATCTTACATATTCCCGCCTTCAAAAAGAAAAAGGCGTAGCGACAGAGAAGCCTTTTTAAAGAGTTAAAACACTAGCAAATGTAAAAAAAAATCATAAATCATAAAAATTTTGTCCTGTAAAGTAAAATTTATAAATATCAAATTTTTTTTAATAAATTTTTAATTTTTAGGGTCCTGTTGAATTTTTCACCATTTCAGTCCAAAAGTCTTTTTGTTTGAGAGTTCACATAATCATAATTCTTCAGGGAAAGTTCTTGTTATCGCAAAATATCACAAAATAAAACGTTTACATAATCATTACTTATAATTAAATGTAATGCACATAAATATTTATGATACTTATTTCTATAGTGATAAATTATAATTTAACATCATAAATAATAGTATTAAGATTTTCAGAATTTATGGTTTCACCGTTATCATCTTTCATTTACAGTTCCTGATTTTACCAAACTGGAAGCCTCTCAATACTTCTAAACAAACATATCCATCAATAGGGCTGTCCTCTTGAGCTAACCAGTGTGTTCTCTGCACTGGTGGCCCAGGAAGCCTAAACAGTTACTTGAAAAACTCCGTTCCTTGCATTAAGGTAACTGGCCTTTGAGAACTGCATTAATACATTCCATAATAAAAAAATATAATAATAATAATAATAATAATATAAAAAATTTACATGCATTCATAAAATGAGAGCCTCCAACATTATCTTGCATGAAGAGGGTAAAAGGAACAACTGTACAGAGGTAATTACAGGCCTCTGTTGAAGGAACCAGTACTCCCTCGACATACACTATACTTAACATGCAATCATCCATAAATTTAACATGCATTTACCATAATTTCATATTACATATCTTTAATAATTTCACTTATTTTTTACACCTACTTCATTTTTAGAATAATTATAAAATTAGTATTCAAAATTCTCAACAAAATTTCAAAAAACATAAAAACTTATCTTAATATCCTTCCCTATGAATAATTTAAATAGCTTAAAATTCGTTACTTAATTTGCTCACACATAATTATGAAAAATTAGAAAAATGAATGAACAAGAATTTCAGATTTTCTCAAAACAAATTGCAGAAATTTTAACTAAAGTTGAAATGAAAACTATTGAATCCTCAGCACATTAAATAATTTAGTTCCTGAGCTAGATTCACAAGAATGTAATAATTTTTGAGCTGTTGAAAAAGCGGAAGTGCAAATAATTTTCTGTCGCACATACTTGCAAACACTAACTCAGATCGACCTTGAACCCGCTGTAATGCTGAATTCCTAAACGGTAATTCACTGATGATTTAAAGCACTTTTTTTTTCTAAATATTGTAGAGATCGGCGAAGCAAATTAAATATTCCTTTTCACTAGGCATTCGAACTTCTCAATTTATGGAGAGATTACTTTCAATCTGTAAACACTACACGAGATTATTTTTTGAAGCACTTGCAAAACACCACAGCAGAAGAATGATCTGTTATTTTTTAAACACTGAAAAAACAAATTTGATGATTCACTTCTTTCACATTATCTTGGATTTATCACAAAACGATGATTGGAAGAGCAGAACTAAATTTTCCATTGAGGTTTCAGGCTGCAGGAAATTATTCTGCCGGCTTAATTGTCATAATAAAAGCACAAGGAAAAGAAAAGCCGGAGCAGTGTCGATGCTTGCTTCGATCCATATTGAAGAAGAATTTGATTGCGTAGTATGCTAGTAATGCTAACTTGGTAATATCTAAAGAACTTGGCAGTCGAAGCAGTTTTAATTCCATTTTTATTTCCAATTGATATTTGTGGCCACAATCACTTGGCACTCTAGTTGTGCCTTTCCACAGAAGATTTACATTTTTGATATTGTTGGGATAGAAAGCAAGCCAGCGAAATTACATCTTAGCACAGTAGAGAGCAAAAGCTGAAGTCCGTACTTATGAAAGATGGAAGCACGCGAAGAGAAAAGTTTAAGTTTACAACGACAGTTTCAGTTCCCAATGATTACGTCATCAGAGCTGCGCCGATCACAGAGTGATCTAGAAATGAAGCAATGCAGAGAAGTTATTACGATTTTAGAATAGAGAGGAAGAATTTATGTTTATAGTTGTATTATAATTCTGATTCATATATTTTTATCTTACATATTCCCGCCTTCAAAAAGAAAAAGGCGTAGCGACAGAGAAGCCTTTTTAAAGAGTTAAAACACTAGCAAATGTAAAAAAAAATCATAAATCATAAAAATTTTGTCCTGTAAAGTAAAATTTATAAATATCAAATTTTTTTTAATAAATTTTTAATTTTTAGGGTCCTATTGAATTTTTCACCATTTCAGTCCAAAAGTCTTTTTGTTTGAGAGTTCACATAATCATAATTCTTCAGGGAAAGTTCTTGTTATCGCAAAATATCACAAAATAAAACGTTTACATAATCATTACTTATAATTAAATGTAATGCACATAAATATTTATGATACTTATTTCTATAGTGATAAATTATAATTTAACATCATAAATAATAGTATTAAGATTTTCAGAATTTATGGTTTCATCTTAGCACAGTAGAGAGCAAAAGCTAAAGTCCGTACTTATGAAAGATGGAAGCACGCGAAGAGAAAAGTTTAGGTTTACAACGACAGTTTCAGTTCCCAATGATTACGTCATCAGAACTGCGCCGATCACAGAGTGATCTAGAAATGAAGCAATGCAGAGAAGTTATTACGATTTTAGAATAGAGAGGAAGAATTTATGTTTATAGTTATATTATAATTCTGATTCACATATTTTTATCTTACATATATATTTTAACATATGCAGTGAAAGGAAATTGCAATACATATTCCTATTTATACCCTTTTTAAATCGATCCCACCAGCGACCGTGTGGTAAAATCGTTGAACACTGGTAGTTCGGTCCGAGGTCCAAACACTGCGAACGGGGTTGTTGCATTACCAACATATCTCTGATAACCAATATATCTGTCATTACCAACATATTTCTCGTAATTTCCAAAAGCATAAAAATTAAAGCATACGAAACCTGTTTTAAATAAATAACCATACGAATATATAAATGTATTATAAATATATTAATATATGCAGTGAAAGGAAATTGCAGTACATATTCCTATTTATGCCCTTTTTAAGTCGATCCCACTAGTGGCCGAGCGGTAAAATCTCCGAACACTGGTAGTGCGGTCCGAGGTTCGAATCCCGCGAACGGGCTGGACGCATGGGCGTCATTACCAATGTATCTGTCATTACCAATATATCATTGGTAATGACAGATGTATCATTGGTAATGACAGATATATCATTGGTAACTTCCAGAAGCATAGAAGTTTAAGGCACAGAAAATCTGTTTTAAATATATATATATATATATATATAACTGTATAAATATATTAACAGATGCAGTAAAAGAAATTGCAGTACATATATATTTATACCCTTTTTAAATCAATCCCACCAGCGGCTAGTAAAATCGCTGAACACTAGAAGTTCGGTCCAAGGTTGGAATCCCACGAACGGGCTGGTTGCATGGACGTTTTCGTGGTTTTCCCCGTGTGTTGCGTGTATACGAGCTAGTTTTCCTTAGAATGTCCTCACGAAAGCAATCCTCACTTTAAGCAGATAGCCCTCAAGGCTTTACCATAATTACATAAAACCAAAACTAAGCACTTTTCTGATCTGAATAAATATACACAAAACTGATGTAATATCTAAAAAACAAATACTATCTAAAATACTATCTAAAAGTAGAGCACATTTAAAAAATCTGATAGCTAATTATAAATCTTGCATTATAATATTGACAAGAATTTAACCGATAATTATACAGGAATTTAACTTGTTTTATACAGGAGATTCTAGAAACTATTGAAAATTGACATTGATATCGGTACAGTTAAAACTACTTAAATGATTTTTTTAACTCAAAGCAATTTAATGTAAATGTTGAATTTAGGATAGTTGAATTATACACTGCATTTTCTTTAATGCATGTCTAATGTATTACATTTTTATACACTACAAATTCAAATAAAAGTAGAGGGAAATACATTATAATTTAAAACATAAAATTTCAAAATTTATAAATTACTCATCAAAATATGAAATTAAGTACATTGATATATACATTAGTTTAAAAATTGCAATTTTAAATTAAAAGTATGCACCCCTTCTTTATATGTGAAATAGAAAAACACCAAATATATTATTTTCACTAAAATTTAATTAAGGCATTGGTAATGTAAAATAAATAAATAATGTAGAATCGTCAGCATCAAATGCGTTATTTCTATAGCGAAATACTCGAGTTTTTCACAAATCTTAAGAAATTAAAATATCTATTACGTACACTTTCAAAAACAATTCGTGACCTCCGCCGTCCTCAGTTTAGCTCCAAAACGACAGTCAGAAACTTAAACGGCAGCTGTCCAGCTGACGGGAAAATATCCGACGCGTCGATCTCTGTAATGATCGAGACGATGACACCAGACTCGCTCTCTGTCGAGTAGATCTCAAAATGCGACCCGTTCTTCTATCTCGACGGTGTCCAGACTAGGGCCCTTAATCATCGTAGGAATGTCGAATTTGTGCTTATTTTGTTTCTGAATATCTGCTCTACAAGAAGACACCAAAAGTTTGGATAAATCATTTAGAAAATATCAAAAGCAACGTGCTACAATGCTAATCGTGAATATAGTGTTTGTGAAATAGTGATCTGTTTTGGTGTTTTATGTGTTTCCGTAGTTGTTGTTCTCCAATCTTCATTGTTTCCAGCGGTTCAATATTTGGATACACGGATTAGAGATTCGGTTATAACGTCCTAAGTGCTATATCGTATATCATTCATATTAAACGATTATTTTGTTGGTGCTCAGAATTAATTCATGTAAAACCAAAAATAACATACAATGGTAAGGCATTTTCTGGTTTTGCTGAAAATGATCAATACAGAAGCAATAACAATTCAAGCTGTTATGGTATGTTCATTATTTTCAAAATACAAAGAAATTATTGGACTGGTACCAGTACTTAATATGACTGCTGAAGATGAATTAGATATATGTGGGGATTTTAAACGATGAACAAATTAATTAACGAAAGACATTTTAATTAGACAAACGATTATTACATAAATTTAACATTTAAGAGAATTAAACAAGTAATGATTCGTCAAAGTTCTTTTTGAACAGAAGCAGCGTCTCTGCTCTCACGTCAATCGTCTATAATCTCAAAACGGTAATTCCCCTAATTTTTGCTTGGCGCCTTCGCAGCTCGTAGAGAGAATGACGTCACGGCATCTGGTTTTCATCACAGCTCCAAGCGATCGGCACTACATTTCGGCCATCCGAGGGTGGACTGGCCCTCCAGGACACTGCAAAATACAAACAAAAAAAAAAAAAAAGCAACAAGCAAGAATATACAATAACAGAAATAAGTGTTCGTGAAAAATTTTAAGGTGCCGTCCATTTCTTGAGGAATTCGGCACATGTGGTGGTGCATATGGGACCCTCATGGCATCCTTCCTTTATTACGTCATAGGTGTTACCACCCTTAACTTTCTTGATCTTATAAGGTCCGAAGTACTTCGCTCTTAATTTTAAGTGTGGTCCGAATTGAGTCCTTTTGATTGCCACTAAGTCACCAAGTTTGTACGGCTGTGCTTGTCTTCTTTTGGCATTATATGTCTTTTTATTTTCCTGTTGGACTTGGAAAATTTGCCTCTTGGCTTGCTTTCGTAATTCTTCTCTTTGAGACTCGAATTGAGATTGAAACTCACTTTCTATCAGCTCTTTAAGCTGATCGGTGCCCTTACTGTTCATTTTAGTACCGAAGAGTAATTCAAACGGAGTGGTGTTAATGCTTCTTTGATATGTTGAGTTAAGCGTTCTCTGAACTTCGTGTGTATGTTTATACCATTCGGTTGGTTTCTTTAAGGACAGTTTCGCTAATACTGATATAATGACTTGGTTGATTCGTTCGACTTGTCCATTTGCTCTCGGCAGGCCTGTGGTGATTAGATGATGTTTAATATCTTCTTTAGCACAGCAGTCAGAAAACTCACTGGATGTGAAAGCCGTTCCTCTATCAGAAATGATCTGACAAGGGCTTCCAAAAATGGCCTTAACTTCGCTATAACCTCGGCTGAGGTCGTAGATTTTGTTGGATAAATTCAAGTAAATTTAGTAAAGGCGTCGACCACTACTAATAGGTGCTTGTAGTTTTTATGGGTACTTTCCAGAGGACCCAAGTGATCTATATGATAAGTATGCAACGGAATGTCCTCTTTGAATCGCGGATGTAAAAATCCTTCCTTTTTCCCAGCTTTACGATTTATTAAGATGCAATGAACGCAATTCGCGATAACGTTTTCTATCTTCTGCCGAAGTTTGGGAATGAAATAGTATTCATCCAGGTGTTTCTCTGTATGTTTGATACCGGTGTGCCCTTTCTCGTGAGCATCTTTTATGATTTCAGTCTGCATACTTTCCGGTACGACTATCAATTCTTTACCGTCAATAAACTTGTATAGTACGCCATTTCTATTACAATAATTTTCATAACTTGAGGTTTTCAATAATTCCTTAATGGTTTTTTATTTCAGTGTCATTTTCTTGAGCAAGTTTTAATTTAGGTAAGATATTTTCAATAGAAATGCATAAGACGTTTACAGGAGCTCTACTTAGAGCATCTACATGTGGCATTCTAACACCTTTACGATGCTCTATAACATAATCGAATTCTTGTAACAACAGAGCCCAACGAGCAACACGCGTCGCTAAATCTCTTTTTTCCATCGTCCGTTGAAATGCTGAACAGTCCGTCACTATCTTAAATGAAATTCCCAAAAGGTAAACACGGAACTTTTTCAGTGCTTCTACGATCGCGAGGACCTCCAACTCGTAACTTGAGTACTTTTTCTCTGCATCAGAGGTTTTCCTACTCATAAAATAAGTGGGGTGAAAACTGCTATCACCTGGGGGTTTCTGCATTAGAATCGCCCCATATCCTTCTATACTGGCGTCTGTGTGTAGTTCGGTTTCATAATTAGGGTTATAAATTGCAAGTACAGGCTTCTCAGATAGCGCTGATTTCAAACGATTGAATGCGATCTTTTGTTCTTCACCGAATTCGAACTTATTACCCTTTTTTAGCAGGTCGCTAAGTGGCTTGGCAATTATAGAGTATTTATTAATAAATTTTCTGAAATACCCTGTCAGCCCAAGAAAACTTTGGATCTGTTTTAAATTAGATGGTTCAGGGAAATTTATAACAGCTTGCGTCTTCAAGGTGGATGGGAAAATTTTACCCTCTTCTATGACATGACCTAAAAAGTCAATTCGTTTCTTTAAGAATTGGGATTTTTTAAAATTTATTTCCAATCCGTATTCACTCGCTAGATTTAAAACTTGACTCAGCCTCTCGATTCCCTCTTCGTATGAGGCGGACAAAATGATGATATCGTCCATGTACGGCAAAACGATGCCATCGTTAACTAACGGTCGGAAAATGGTATTTATGAATCTCTGGAATACAGCTGGTGAGTTACAGAGTCCAAACGGCACTTTCAAAAACTGGTACTGTCCTTCATGCGTAACAAATGATGTGTACTTCCGACTTTCCTTTTCGACGTCCACGTGAAAAAAGCCATTTTTGAGATCAATAGTGCTGAAAACACGTGCTTCTTGAAGGCGGTTTAGGATATCCTCAATCAGGGGAAGGGGAAATCTATCCTTTACGACAACTTTGTTTAAACGACGATAATCAACGCAAACTCTTGGTGTCCCGTCTTTCTTTTTAACGATGACCAATGGGCTGGAATATTCCGAAGAACTCTGTTCTATAATTCCTGACTTTAGCCATTCGGATATTTGGGTTTCAACAATTTTCTTTTCCGCAAACGGTAATCTACGCGGTTGATGCGATACTGGTTCGTTATTTTTAACGAAAATTTTTAACTGTATGTCCGTAGATTTGGTCTTACATGGCATATAGTTCGAAACTAGCTGTTGAACAGTCTCTTTAAAGTAGTTTGGAACACTAGGTGCAATGTTTATTTCTTCTTCGTTACTAGCTAGGTCAACAGGTAAAACAGATACAATATTTACTTTCTCTACACTCTGTGACTTACTTTTTATGGTAACCCCATTTTCATTTATTAATATTTCACCTTTTAATATTACGTTTAAGCCTAAAATGGCTTCATGTGTCATTACATTGTTGTCTACAACACAAATATCTGCAGTACACTGGAAATCATTAATTTTAATATTACCTTTAAAGAAACCTAGAGGTTTTACTTGACATTTACCGAACCCACTCAGCGTTGAACTTACGGGCACGAGGCCTTCGATATTCAGTTTATCAAAAGTCTATCTACATAACAAAGTAGTTTGACTTCCTGTGTCTATTAACGCGGTTACATATACATCATTAATTTTTACTTCTTTGGTCAACTTCGAGACTACATCAATATTCACGGTTGATACTTCTGGTTTCGAATTCGTATTTGAGCATTCGAAACTTCGGTGCCCAAATTCTTTACATTTAAAACACTTGACTCCCTTATCTTTATGAACACATTGTTTGGAAATATGACCGCTTTCACCGCAGTTGAAACAGGTTGTATTGCGTTTAATTTCAGGAATTGTTCCTCGACTATCGGTTACGTTACGCTTTGTTTGGTTAACAGAATTTTTTGAGTCATATTTATGTCTAGATTCAATTTTTTGTTTACTTTCAGATTTTGTTTTTGACGTTCGCGACTTTTCTTCATCATCACATATCTGTTGATAAAGCTTCAATTTGTTCTTAAAATCAGTTAATGTTTGTGACCCATACAAGCAAGATTTTTTAAACGCGGAGCCTGGTATACCATCTATAACATATCGTATTAAAGCAACATCTTCAATTTGACCATTTTTAGCAATTCGTTTCATATTTAAAAAATACTCATCAAATGTTTCATTGCTCTTTATTTTTTGTTTTGATAATAACTCATGCAGTTCGGCCGAATTGCAGCTACACCGGAATTCATCAAGAATAGCATTCTTAAAAATTTGCCACGAGTTCAACTTTGGTTCACTAAGAACAAATAGCTTTGCTTTGCCTGTCATCAGGCGTTTAGCAAAAATCAGTTTTTGTAAATCATTTAACTGAAGAATGGTAGCTGCATCTTCAAAACTTTCGACCCAACTACTGACATTTTCGTGGCTTTGGCCATCAAATTGAGCAACAAAAGATTTGATGTCTTCAATAATAACATTTATACTACAGTTATGAAATACATTCGACTTGTTTTCAATTGTACTAAGAATATTATCATTAGCACATTGGGAAGGAAGTTGTCTCACTGTGGCACCAGAATTGTTTCTTAGTTTCGTTTCATCTCGAACATTATCATCTACTTCATTTTTATCCCCACCATCCACACCCTCTAAATCACTTTCGTTTTCACTTTCTTCTAAAATTACATTATTTTTAAGCAATTCTAAATTATTCAGATAAGAAACAATTCGGGTTGCTAAGTCATCTTGTGCGCCAGAGCTATCAATGCATAAAACATTGGCAATGGAAATTAATTCATAAGCCTGAAAATCTTGTTTGATTTTTTCGAGTTTTTCATTAAGTTCTTTACTATTCTCTGCTAAAGAGAAACCACTAAATTGTCTTAACCTTTTTCGATTATTTCTGTCGCCCACATCGTTAAATATTATTTTGTGTAATAATTTTATATTATGCGCTTTTTCACTTTTCAGGACATCTTCCATTCCCGGCACATCAATTAGAAACATAGTTAATAAAATTGAGAAAATCACTCACTTCATATAATGGTAATCGACGATGTTCCTGGCTCTATAATCCGGAAACAGAAACGAAACAAATTACTTCCATACCATCCAATGGATCACAAATGGTGTCAACAAGAGGCGAGTACAAACAGATTATGTCCGATGGATTTTTGGTAACAATTCACGTCTTGACACTTGACTTCCACTATTATTAAAATTTATTCCACAGTCTTTAATACAGCTGCACACTATTTACTCACTATTACGCAATTTCAGCTCAGGTAAATCAGCATACATTCCTAGGAGTTTGATGAGGTTTTTGTTCGAAACATAGTTGATTATACATCGTAAAACAGTCCAGCACAGCAACAGTTATTCTTCAAAACCGGTAGTAATCCAGGAAAGTAGGTAAAATTACTGTTCATTCGAGTGCTGAAGTGCAATCCCACTTCTGAGAAAATTTTTGTGGGGATTTTAAACGATGAACAAATTAATTAACGAAAGACATTTTAATTAGACAAACGATTATTACATAAATTTAACATTTAAGAGAATTAAACAAGTAATGATTCGTCAAAGTTCTTTTTGAACAGAAGCAGCGTCTCTGCTCTCACGTCAATCGTCTATAATCTCAAAACGGTAATTCCCCTAATTTTTGCTTGGCGCCTTCGCAGCTCGTAGAGAGAATGACGTCACAGCATCTGGTTTTCATCACAGCTCCAAGCGATCGGCACTACATATATGTATAATATGAGCAATTAATTAATTATTTAAATTAATAATAATGCACATCCTATAGTAATATTGTCTTTTGTACAGTATGCAGAAAAGGTTAATGATTTTAAACAGTTTATGAAATGTATGATCGAAACACTAGTGTTAAGGAAACTTTAGCATTTCTATGAAATATTGTAATCTATAATTATGTGATATTTAATTGTGTAATATTAAAAAACACTAAATATTTTTTATTGATTGCAAATTGAAGTTTTATTATTTTTCATTTGGTATCTATTCTTCCAAACACTGTGTAATTCCCGTTTTTTTTTAAATATTGCCGTTATGTATGTTTATTAGATTATCCCAATAAATGAATGTTGGAAATCAGGTTTTATTTTTTATTAAATTTAAGTATATTCTATTTTCTTCGCTTACATTTTATGTACTTGTGATAACAAAGAAATTCATAATAAATAGAAACAAAAGTTTCATCGTGTGCTATTTAACGAAGAGCTTACTATCGTATACTGTATTATTTAAATTATTTCTGTACAGTAACAAAAGGAAAGTTATTGATTATAAAAATTGCATGAAATAATCATTGTAATCTACCGCTATTCTAAAATGTAGAAACTAAAAATAAGTAAACACATTGTAAGGATCTTAAGTTTTACTAACGTTTATTTTATTTTAAATCTTTACTATCACTTCTTATTTTCTACTTCCGGCCAGAATTAAAAGCTCTAACTTATTTATGCAAATTTGTCTTGCGAACGCCAAGTACTTAAGTTGTGGCTTTTTGCCAAGCAAGAGAGAAGAAGGAGTGATTAGGAGCAGGCCGCTTGCCATAGCAGTTTTACTCGGTTGCTGGTTGCCTTCAAGGCCAGAGGTTTAATCCTCTTGATAATTTTAAACGTATCGTACTGTTAACAGTTCTCTGTACTACATACGGCCTTTCTGTTAATATACGGCCAATCTTCACGTAGGCACTTGTTTATTAATCCAAAGTTAGTTTAGTTAGAGTTTAGTTAATATTTTTATATTCTTACGTTCAGACCACAAGTGGTTGGTCTCTGTATTCCGAAGTCCGGAAATCATTGTAAAGAGATAAAAATAAAGGGTTTCGTATACCCTTCCTGTGTATCTTGTCTACTTCCCACATTTATTGAACATAGCTTTAGTAAGCTCCCTGTTCCGAGTCAGGTCATTTAATGTTCCCAAAGCAAGTAAGGAGGAACACTGAACCTGATAGTAGCGCCCGACGAAGAAGAATAACCATGGCCGAGTTTCAAGAAGAACCTGTGCTGCCTGCAGAAGCGGCTCAGAATCCAGAAATGCCAGCTGCCGCCCTGGAAGGATTTGGTTACATCGTCCAGACCATGCGCGCATCGATGACACCAGAAGCAACATTTAATGGAAACTCACCGGTAACCAGTTTTTTGGAAAAATTGGAGTACCACTTCATGCTGTATCCCGTGCATGAGGTCCAGAAAGTCACATTAGCTACCAGCGCTTTGAGGGGCCAAGCGCTTAATTGGTTCAAATGTATCGGCAGAAGCCTCTTGGGTCAAGCGGGAAGTCCCACCTATACTTACGAAAATTTCAAGACTGCCTTAGTAAAAGCCTACCCTGTCGTAAGGGATCGTGCAAAATTAGAAACGGAACTTTTCAGCATATATCAGCAACGAATCGAAAATCTTTCCACCTTTATTTTAAGAAAAATTCACGTCTTCAAACTCTTGTATGGAAACCGTCCGGATCCTGAGATAATTCAAGTGATTTTGCCGAGGTTACTTCCCCAAGTACAAGACTTTATCGAATTAAGGAATCCGACTACATTGGAAAACTTATTTGAGCTAGCAATCCAGTTTGAAAGTAGAAGAACGGCGGACATTGAAAGAAGACGCCAGTGTGAACAACGAAACCAATTTGGTGCGCCAAGACCAAAGTCAAGAACACGGCTACGGAAGCAAAGCGAATCAGTGGGCAAGGAAACCCGGAAACCCGAGTATCCAAAAACAACCGGCCAACGTCGACAGTTCAATAGTAATCCAGGAAAAAAGTCTGAAGGACAGTGGAAAAAGAAGAAAAGCATGGAAAGGAAAAAACAAGATTTAAATTAAAACGGATTTCTGCTGACGGGAGGGTGCGGAAATCCGAAGGCCAAGAAAACCCCTCTTCCTTCAAGTTAAATACAGTAATGGAGAAAAATTTGACTCGAAAAATTGACTCTAAAGATCGAAGTGTTGGTGAATAACATCCCAGCCACCGCACTCCTGGATACAGCCGCGCAGTGTTCCTGTGTGGCAGAAGATTTTTTTAGGAAGTATTTTCGTAAATACCGCATATATAATTCGGATAATACGACAGTGTTAGCTGCGCAGGGAGAAAGATGCAAGTGCATAGGTAAATTACCGCTATACGTTCCTTTCAAGGACGAACAAGTAAAGATTATGTTTTTTATAGTAAAGAATTTGCAAGCACATATCATCTTAGGGATAGATTTTCTTTCAGAGGCAGAAGCAAAGCTGGATTTTAACGAAGCGTCCCTTAAGCTAACGATGAAACCAGTTCGAGAAGAAAAAACAGAACCACCAATGTTAAACCTTGACCACCTGCCTAAGGAAGCGCAACAAAAAATTCGAAGTGGTGAGTGAATTTGCTTCGTTATTTAGTGATATTCCAGGATTTACTCAAGTTACTAACCATAGTATCGACACCGGAGATTCACTGCCAGTTTGCCACAAACCATACCGATATGATAAGAATAAAGAAAAAATTATAGAGTTAGAGATATGTTACGTAAAAAGATCATAACGCCCATCTCAAGTAATTATGCTAGCCCGGTTGTTTTATGTAAGAAAAACAATGACTATCCAGTAACACATCCAAAAAGGTGGCGTTTTGCGATTGACTATCGTAAATTAAACTCCATGACTAAATATCCGGTATATCCGTTACCTATTATTGAAGAAATTCTAAGGAACATAACTTCTACCAAATACATGACGATTTAACGACTGGTTATTTTCAAATAGGGATTAGACCGAAAGATGTGCCTAAGACTGCTTTTGTAATTAAGTCTGGCACTTATGCATTCCTGCGTATGCCGTTTGGCCTTTCAGGGGCACCGGCAACATTTCAGCGATGTATGGACATTGTGCTAAGGCCTGTTCTCGGAAAGTCCACATTTATCTATTTAGACGATATCATTATTACTAGTGATAATCTGGACCAACATGTACAGGATTAAAGACAGGTGTTTTCATTATTAAATGAGGCCGGTCTAAAAGTTAATGTCGAAAAGTGCAAATTTTCAGCCACTGAATTAAAGTACTTAGGTTACAAAATATCTCAGAAAGGAATCGAGACAGACGAATCAAAAATAATCGCTGTGCAAAGGTATCCGCCGCCAAATACGGCGAAGAAGCTCTCTTCTTTTCTAGGACTTTGTTCATATTATAGGTCCTTTATAAAAGATTTTGCAGCTATTGCTGAACCATTGTTAAAATTAAAAAGGAAAAAGGCAAGATTCTCGTGGACGGCCGAAGCCAATAGTGCTTTCGAAAAATTAAAGCAAGCATTAACGCAAGCCCTTGTTTTGAAATTTCCTGAAAAGGATGAGAATTTAGAAATTTCAGCGGATGCTTCGGATTATGCGGTAGGAGCGGTACTTTCGCAAAATCAGCAGCCCGTGGCATTTTTTAGTCGAACTTTAAATCAAACACAAAGAAATTATTCCGCGACCGAGAGAGAGACACTTTCAGTTCTGGTAGCAGTGCAAAAGTTCCCAGTCTATTTTGGAAGGGCGCCAATAACAGTGTATTCTGATCATGCGGCAGCAACTAGATTGTACTCAGGGAAAAACTTATCCCCAAGGTTAATAAGATGGGCACTCAAGTTACAAGAGTATAATCTGGTAATCAAGCACACCCCCGGAAAGGAAAATATCGTAGCATATGCCCTATCCAGAATAAAAATAGATGAAGAAGGTAATACTGTAAAGGTGGCAATGCTCACAGCATGTACAATAAATTCCCGAGAAACTGTAATAACCGAACTGGGTAAGGATCCTGAATTTAGAAACATTTATGAGTATTTAAAGGATCCTGAAAATTTTAGCCACCAAGATATTGTGGCGATAAGAAATAGGGCGGCCCATTACGAACTAATAGATGGTCTATTATTTTATACAAAAACTACAAATTCCAAGAACGAATTTCGACCTGTTATCCCAGCTAGTCTTAGATTAAATATCCTGCAGGAGTTACACGACTGCCCTTTAACTTCTCATGCTGGTATTCGAAAAACTATCCAACGCGTACCGAAGCAGTCTATTTTCCTGAACTGCAAAAGTTAACAAGGGCGTATGTCCAGTCCTGCCCAACATGTCAAGCAGTTAATTATATTAATTTCCGCCCGGCCGGGTTTCTAAATAGCATTAAATCCGAATTTCCAAATGAAATAATTCGCATCGATTTATTGGGCCCTTTCCCAAAAAGTCAGTTAAATAAAAGTCGGTATCTCCTTGTTATGGTTGATCATTTTAGTAAGTGGACCGAAATTGTTCCCTTAAAACGAGCCTGCGCGAAATTAGTTACTGATTCTATTTTAAATAAATATATTTTAAAATACGGGGCGCCCCTAAAAGTTATATCGGATAATGGTCCTCAATTCGTAAGTAATATATTTGAAGACATGCGCCAAAAACTGGGTATACGTCATTTAAAAATGGTCCCGTATCGGCCGCAATCAAATATAGCGGAACGGGTCAATAGAAATATAGTGAAAATTATCCGTAGTTATGTTAAAAATTTTCATAAAAGCTGGGATAACTATGTCAATGAATTAGCTTTCGCCCTTAGGACCGCAAAACATGATACAACGGGCAAAACTCCTGCTGAGTTATTTTTAGGCAGAAAGATTATAACGCCGTTAAATAAATTATTTTATGTTGAACAAAGAGCCCCAGAATTTAAAATGGGTGATATAGAAAAATTAATTAAAGAAGCAAAAAAGAACACTGAAGTAGCACAGAGAAAACAGAAACTTTATTACGATATGAAACGACGGGGAGTAACTTATAAAGATGAAGCATTAAAAATTAAGCATTCACTTTCTTCAGCACCAGAAGATAAAACCGCCAAATTTTTTCCACGATTTGAAGGACCATATGTCATAGAAAAAATAACTCAGGCTGTAGTGGTGTTAAAAGCCAGGAACATGCTCCGCAAACATTGACCAGATAAAACCATTCTATGACCGTAATAAAATGCAAATATTTAAAGATCTTTGCAGGATCCGGCACGGCAGGCACTGCAGGCACAAGCTCCAAAGGTGGAACAATGACAATCACAAGGGCAAGCCATTAGGAGGCAGGAGCAATTGAAAAGAAAGTTTCCCCGTTGGAAAATTGAAGGTAACAAGAAAAAGAAGCCGTTCCACCGACCAGAAAATAGAGCGCACGGCCACCCCCAGAATGAAGAAGAGAGAAGTACGACGAATGCAAAGAGAGCCAGGAGAAATAACGGCAACTATAATCCGGCTCCCAAACGGAAGATCTACCCATCGGACAGGAGTCTACGCAGCAAATGTCGACGAATTGCTGAAGGAACACCAGCTGCGGAGGCAAAAATACAAAGAAAATTTGAACAGCCAGCAACGAGATCCAAGCAGGAACGAGAGAGAAGTGTCCCGGTTCCGCCAAGACCAGCTGCCATCAAACGGCCAAGACCACAGGCAGAGGCTAAAAAAAGGTCTTCAAGGGTGACCGAACTGGAAGGAAAAGAAAGCTCATAGAGGAAGGAACTGAAGGGCGAACCCGCACAAGAAGGAAGATAACCAAACGCTAGTCTTTGCTACCTTCCAGGACTGGGCAGAAAAAAGAATGTCCGAATATCACAAAGATAAGTAAAACTTTATGTTACTTTGCAACCTTAAGTTAATCTTTCATTTTTACTGCAAGTGGCAGAATTCAAGACGTTTTACCTCATGTGAGGTCTACCTTTATCGCCAAAAAGGCGAGAAATGAGTTGTTACCTATTTTGGTATTATGTTTTTCAATTACTCGCGAGTAAAACTAGAATTATTATATAATAGGAATGTGTAAATACTTGAATATTGTAAAAGTTATTGATTGTATAAAATTTTATTTAAAAGATTCTGGCAAGAAAAAAGTTTTAGTCTGAAAGACTTTTGAAATGTAGTATATCAATGTAGAAGAATTGGCACTTGCTTGGAAAAGAATAGAAGTTAACAATGTACTACTAATGTATGTTTTAAAATACGTAAAATTAACGGCATGTTAATATGTTCTTATATACAATGTGAACGGTTATTTTAAGCGTTAAGAAATACTATGATATGTTAAAAGTGAAAGTAATGCCAGAAAATTTTAACTTATTCGTGTGACTGTAAAAAGAGCCAAATTATTGTGAATATGTGTTAAAGGTTGAAAGAATGTAGGTAGGCTTTCTGACGCTACACTTCAGAGTTAGCCACTTTCAGAATAGTACCTCAGGGTTTAGAGATGAAGATACGGTGTATTACGAGGTCTTGTTATGTTGAATTTTAACACGTTAGTGTTTTGATTGCAGGCGGTAGTGTTGAACACTTGTACATAAACACGTTCGTGTTTGGTGTTTTCTTTTACAACACATGTCAGAGAGCACGGGGAGAGAATTAAATAACGTCATGAATGAAATAAGAATGTTAAGAGAAATATAAATATTCATGTTACTTGCCATTTAATTGTGTAACATTTCATTAAACTAGTTTTCCTTCCAGATCTCTGGAAGGAACCAGATTTCAACTAAGAGCTCCTGTTTAGATGCAGTACAGATGAAAAGTAATTGTCCATGAAGTTGATAATGTAAAAAACGATTTTTTTTTTTTTAATTTCTAGTTTCTAGTGAGAAATGTTTGTAAAAGATTGGCCTCGCGTTAGATTCTAGAGCTAAAAGTTTTCAACAAGGTCGTTTTAGACCTCAGTTTCAAACTAATTAACTCTGGCGGGAAGTATGTAAGGATCTTAAGTTTTACTAACGTTTATTTTATTTTAAATCTTTACTATCACTTCTTATTTTCTACTTCCGGCCAGAATTAAAAGCTTTAACTTATTTATGCAAATTTGTCTTGCGAACGCCAAGTACTTAAGTTGTGGCTTTTTGCCAAGCAAGAGAGAGGAAGGAGTGATTAGGAGCAGGCCGCTTGCCATAGCAGTTTTACTCGGTTGCTGGTTGCCTTCAAGGCCAGAGGTTTAATCCTCTTGATAATTTTAAACGTATCGTAGTGTTAACAGTTCTCTGTACTACATACGGCCTTTCTGTTAATATACGGCCAATCTTCACGTAGGCACTTGTTTATTAATCCAAAGTTAGTTTAGTTAGAGTTTAGTTAATATTTTTATATTCTTACGTTCAGACCACAAGTGGTTGGTCTCTGTATTCCGAAGTCCGGAAATCATTGTAAAGAGATAAAAATAAAGGGTTTCGTATACCCTTCCTGTGTATCTTGTCTACTTCCCACATTTATTGAACATAGCTTTAGTAAGCTCGCTGTTCCGAGTCAGGTCATTTAATGTTCCCAAAGCAAGTAAGGAGGAACACTGAACCTGATAACATTAACATACGATCGGAAGAAATGGTGTTAAGGAACATCAGCATTACTGGTAAATACTGCAATCCATAATTATTGCCCTTTTAACTGCTTACTATTTAAAAACACAAATATTTTTTTATTAATTGGAAATTTTATTTCCGTTATCTTCTTTCTGCTATTTATATTTTCAAACTCTATTAGTCCGTGTTCTTTCTTAAATAGTGCTGTCATGTACGTTGTTTGTTAGGTTATTATTTCATATTATGAATATGAGAAGTTATTAGATTTAGGTATATTTTTGTATAAAATATTTTTGATCACATTTATTAACTACTTTATACCGTCTTTCAGTTGCATATCTTGGAGATATAGAAGTTAGTGGTTATATTTTTTACTTTGAAACGCGAATTGAGTTCAGGTAAAATACTGATTATGTTACCTTAAGAACCGCTTCCTAATTGATCATAACAGGGGCAATTTTCAATGTCTCTGAGATTAAACAGAAATAAATGTGATAATGCTGTTATCAGAAATGCTGTTTTTAATACCAACATATATATGTTTACTTTTGTTTATGTCTAATTGAGTTTTATTTACTTAAAACCTACTACTAATATTACAGTACATTTATAACAACCACTTTCATAATTACTCTCACTTAAGGAGAAAAAATGATGAAATCTTAAATAATCGTAACTTAGAATTTAAGTTATTCAAAAAATATAGTTTAAAGTACTGAAAATAATTAAGGCTGTTACTAATTATGCATATTTATTCTAAAGAGAAAACATTGTATTATCTCCTGGTTTTCAGGAAATGATAAAATATTTAAACAAATACAAGGAATACAAAATTTTAAAAAAGAAGAAAAATACATTAATTATTAAGCTTATTCTGTATAAATTAATATGTAACACAAAAGGACGTCATAACGACGTTTCACAACTGTTGCGAAAAGGTTGAATTTTGCGAACATTTAGGCGTCGTTAAAACGTCGTGATGCGATGCTTTCACAACCAAAATATAACGTGAGAAAGACGCAATAACGACGTCTATTCAACATAAACCTCATCTGCAAAGACGTAATAAAGACGTCTTTGCAACGGTTGCAAAACAGTGGATGTTCGCGGACATCTGGGCGTCTTAAAGGTGACATATTGCAACGTTTTAGCAACGAAAACGTTTCGCGACGAGTTTGCAACGTTGTTACGAAGTTGCTGTGCTACTTGGGAAGGTTTCCATAGCCCTCCTCAAATAATGAAAACATATTTCAGGTCAGCTATTTTAGAAAGATTCGGAACTTCCTATGTTTACAAAAATCTAAAAAATATTTTAAACTTTTCATGTGACATTTCTGTGAAAATTTAGAATCAATTAAGCAGCACGCCATATTTCCAAAATTCAAAAAACCCTCTTACTGTTATGCATGAACATGCATGCACATTTTTATGCATGAACATACATGCGCATTTTTATGCATGAACATACATGAACAGATACGAAGAGTATTTTAAATGTACCGAGCAAAGGCGTAAAAAAGCACATAGAGGGGACCGAAATAAACATATTTTGTAATGAAGTGCTTGTAAGGAAATGACAAGTTAAGATGGTAAGTAGTATGAAATAGCCGGTTCATGCCCGGGAGATCTGGTGCTCTTAAACTTTAAATTAAGATTTACCTGATAATAAGGACTTTACCCTTGTGAAATATTTTGTCTCACAGCTGGGCTGTAATGTAATAGTTTATTTAATAGTTAGATTATACTTTTCAATCTTAGATAAATTGAATTTTCTATCATTACTTAATGCATACTATAGTAACCCTTCCCCCTTTTTCGGCTCAACCTATCCTAAATTGTATTGCTCTGAAACCCCGCCCCTCCCAACATGCCTACCTATAGCGTTTATGCGCTGCACTTTCTCTTCTGCACGTACTATTTCCACACAACTTTTCAAAACAGATGACCTGGATCGCTCACTGACTGACTCCACCGCTGCTGCATTTTATTTTGATTAACTCTTCTTCGAAAGCATGCGAAATGGAATTTCTCTTCTCACTACAACTACTTGCGGATACATCAAATCACCTGAAACTTCAGGACATATAATTGCTATCAGACTTACTTTTCAATTTCTCGTATGCCGATATTGCTATTTTCTACAATTTTACGAACTGACAGCTAAAATGCTATAATTTATGCTATGCTCAACAAAAGATATGCACAACCTCTACATGCTGCACACAGGGTAGGGCTTTCCCCAGGAACCTGCATCCTGACTTCGGCACTTAATTAGCTGGTTCAAGGGCAAGAGGCGGAGCAAGCCTGCAGGTGGATTGCAGATGAGCCCGCAAGTGAAGGTGCTGCTAACTGATAAGGAGAGTCTTTTATTGGTAATAAGATGAAATATGTTAAAAATAAATTTTATTTTTATAGTATTGTTCCCACCACCAACCTGTGCAGTTAATTGTACCTCGACAATCCCAAAAATTTAGAACAGAAATAGTACTTACGCATAACTTTATGTAATATCTCCAGAACGTTTTCAAGAAGCTGATGTGACAATATATTAAAATGTCTATAGTGTTAAGAAAATTTAAATTTAAGGGAAAAAATTGAAGTAAAAATTAAGAAAAAATCTCTATGTTTCTCCAAGTCCTTCATTTTCGATGTAAATTTTTAATTTCTGCAATATGTTTTAAGCTTTATAGTTTAATATGCACTCTTAATTTTAATGTATTTCTTAAATTTTCAATTCATAACAGCATATTTATTTTCCGTAATTTTAATTACATTACTAATTTTTATTATTTATTTCATTTAATGCTAACTATAAAACTTAAAACATATTGTCGATATTAAAATTTACACCTAAAATTAAGGTCTTGGGAAACTATATAATTTCCTTTCTTAATTTTACTTTAATGTTTTCCTTAATTTTAAGGTTTCTTAACATTTCAGATATTTTGGTATAGTGTTTCATTTCAGCCACTTGGAAAAGTTATGGAAAGGTATTTCTGTTCTAAATTTTTGGGATTGTCGAGGTACAATTAATTTCACGGGGGGGGGCGCAATCCTAAAAAATAAAGCTTATTTTTAACATATTCATTTTATTACCAATTAAAGACTAGAGCTCACGGGATAGTACTCTAAAGCAATGAATCATAGTACTTACCCACGAACTCATTTTGCTATATGTCTAAATCTCTTCAAACAAGAAACTGTTTATTTATTTAAACTAAATTAAGAATCATAAAATACTCTCCACAATTCTCCTGTCGGCTTATTCCGCCTCCTGCTCCTGAACCGGCTGTTTCATACTACTGTGGTACGGGAAGCTGGTCGGGGAAGAAAAAAGCATTCTGCTGGGGTAGATCGTCGTTCTTCTCTCGGATTTCAAGCGACGTGCATCGATACACGAACGCGGAGCTTGTCGATATGCATTATACCTGTGGGGCTTCAGAGAGAAACGCAGTAACTACTCAACGGTGGTATTCGAGAATTGTTCTTTATATTATTAATATCTGCCTGTCGTTTACTGAAACATTCCTGCTACTTTATGTGAGATTGCACCTATGAATCCACTCTAAAATTCCGTTTTTGGAACCGTAAAAAATTGCCAAACTCCTGTTTTTGCCAATGATACCAAAATAATGATGGTAACACTAACGCCAGGAAGGGAGCATGATAGTGAATAACTATCTAAAAATATTATTTTAATTTAGAGGAAAGGTCATTTTTATTACAGTCCATAAAAACATAAATAAAACAGCTGATCGTAATTGAAATTAAGTTGGGGGCACACAATTTTCTTTTATCTCTTCCAATATGCAGAGAAAATTTCTTTTTCTTTTCTTTCCCCCCTTTTTTGTGCGTATATAAACGTTTCTACATAAATTCAGACAAATAAGAATAGAGCAATGTCCCAAAGGCGTTTATTACATCATTTAGCACTACCCCACAGCTGCTTCATTATTTGTGTATGACACTTAGTTTTAAGATCTACAAAATTATATTTGTGGCCGACAGTTAAATGCTGGAAACCGGTACCTCAATTCATCAGACTTGTGTGTTTTCTAGCAAACAGTATAGATAATGCTTCCTTCTGCAATATCCTTCTGTAAAACATTCAGTAAAGTTTCTGCCGATCGATTTAGAACAGCGGCTAAAAACATTCAGTTAATTTTCTATACAATCCGCTGAAAATCCATTGTGGAGGAAGAACACGCCCAACGTAACTCTGAGTGAAAAGGCTTTCATCTACCTCAATTATTTTGTCACTTCTGCTGATTTACAACGTAAGCCGAGTAATTAAAAGCTGTGACACACACGTCACGCATGTGGACTCTTCCACTCTATATTTGTAAAATCATAAACAGATTCAAAATGCAAAATAAGAAAAATCTAAATACCAAATGCACACCACTTACTAAATTATCAGATACTTGCGAATAAAATCTACGAGATATATATGTATATACTAACGATAATTACAAAATGCATACAAAAACAACCAACTAACTGACAACTTCAGCATGCGTGAAGTAACCATAGTAAGAGTAGAAATATTTTAAATGAAACTTCCCGAAGTTCCCCCATTGAAGATTTCTTCATATACACTAAATAATACAAGCATCTTGTCAACTGAAGGAGCTTCGCTAATTTCATTAAATCTGCTAGTGATTATTTTGATTACATCAAGAACTGAAAATTCGCAACCGATTGCCTTAATTTCATTGTAAACTTTAATTATATCCGCGAAAGTAGCAGATGTGCTTTTTGAACTTTTAGTATTTTTCTTCACTGAGGCTTTTGACCTCTCAGACGTTGTAGTAGTGAATAATCTATTATTGGTAATATTTCTGCTTTTCTCTGATCCAGATTTAGACATATCTCCCACGTGAAGCAATTTCTTCAGCGATAATTTCTCGTGCTTGTTTATTTCCTCGTGGCTGCTCGCCATATGGCCCAGAGCTGTTTTTGCTAGAATCAATAATTTTATCATAATTTTTTCACGTAATTTTTTAATTAATTTTTTAATTATCATTAAATTTAGTAATGCTAACTTGGTATGCTTATTGGATTTTTTGGGCACTTGGAAAAATTGGCAGAAAGAAATATTTTGTTAAGAACGCTTTTAATTAAAACGAAGGAAATCGCCGCCAGTCAAGATTGTTAGTCACCAATATCTATAAGCTAGTGTTCATTAGTGACTAACTAGTGTAAGCACGATTGAAAATTATTTAATTGTTATTAGACAAACTATCTATTGAGAAAATGGCAACAGCTAATTTCTGGATGTCGTTCTATTTATAATTTTAAAAAATATACATTGAGATGATGCACGCTTAAAATGTTTAATGGTACGATGCAGTAAGTACGATTGTTATGTTATATACGTTTACGAATACGTTACGTGTAGGTTATTAAGATTTATCTTTAAATAAATGTTTGTTTGTCTCTTACAACCATTTTATGAATGATTAATTTAACTACAAAAGGAAGCTAACATAAATCAGAAGCGGGATTAATCTGAAACCTAAGCCTAAAGCTACAAGAATTTGCTATACGTAAATAAATTGAAAAGAATTTGAATTTCAAGGTATGTGCATTGATTGATGTAACATAATTATTATAGAATTTAATTTTTTTATTTTGTTTATCATTTTGAAAACAGAGTTTATTTTTTTTTCATTTCTTTAAATTTTGATATATATTTAGAACGTCAAACAAACTTATAAAATAATAATAACTGTGTTCTACTAAGTTGTCTAATTGGAAGTTAATAATAATAGCATATATATATGTCATAATAAAAGCAAAGGAAATAACGGAATACTGTAGATGCGTGATTAGACCCATACTGAAGAAGAATTTGATTGCGTAGTATGCTAGTAATGCTAACTTGGTAATATCTAAAGAACTTGGCAGTCGAAGCAGTTTTAATTCCATTTTTATTTCCAATTGGTATTTGTGGCCACAATCACTTGGCACTCTAGTCGTGCCTTTCCACAGAAGATTTACATTTTTGATATTGTTGGATAGAAAGCAAGCCAGCGAAATTACATCTTAGCAGAGTAGAGGGCAAAAGCTGAAGTGCGTAGTTATGAAAAATGGAAGCACGCGAAGAGAAAAGTTTTGGTTTACAATTCGGCGATTGGTCGTCAAGAGGCATCTGGTATTAACGGTTACATAAGATCGCATGATTAATTTGAAAGACGCAATGCAGATAAGTTATTACCATTTTAGAATAGAGAGGAAGAATTAATGTTTATAGTTATATTATAATTCTGATTCATACATTTTTATCTTACATATTTCCCCCTTCAAAAAGAAAAAGGCTTAGCGACAGAGAAGCCTTTTTAAAAAGAAAGAGTTAAAGCAGTAGCAAATTAAAAAAATATATAAATAAATAATAAAATTTTGATCCTGTAAAGTATTATTTATAAACATCAATTTTTTAAAAATAGATTCTTAATTTTTAGAGTCCTATTGAATTTTTCAGCATTTCAGTCCAAAAGTCTTTTTGTTTGAGAGTTCACATAATCATAATTCTTCAGGGAAAGTTCTTGTTATCGCAGAATATTACAAAATAAAACGTTTACATAATCATTACTTATAATTAAATGTAATGCACATAAATATTTATGATACTTATTTCTATAGTGATAAATTATAATTTAACATCATAAATAATAGGATTAAGATTTTCAGAATTTATGGTTTCACCGTTATCATCTTTCATTTACAATTCCTGATTTTACGAAACTGGAAGCCTCGCAATACTTCTAAACAAACATATCCATCAATAGGGCTGTCCTCTTGAGCTAACCAGTGTGTTCTCTGCACTGGTGGCCCAGGGTGCCTAGACAGTTACTTGAAAAGGCCTCCGTTCCTCGCATTAAGGTAACTGGCCTTTGAGAACTGCACTAATACATTCCATAATAAAAAAATATAATAATAATAATATAAAAAATTTACATGCATTCATAAAATGAGAGCCTCCAACATTATCTTGCATGAAGAGAGTAAAAGGAACAACTGTACAGAGGTAATAACAGGCCTCTGTTGAAGGAACCAGTACTCCCTCGACATACACTATACTTAACATACAATCACCAATAAATTTTACATGCATTTACCATAATTTCATATTACGTATCTGTACTAATTTCACTTATTTTTTACACCTACTTCATTTTTAGAATAATTATAAAATTTGTATTCAAAATTCTCAACAAAATTTCAAAAACATAAAAACTTATCTTAATATCCTTCCCTATGAATAATTTAAATAGCTTAAAATTTGTTACTTAATTTGCTTACACATAATTATGAAAAATTAGAAAAATTAATGAATAAGAATTTCAGATTTTCTCAAAACAAATTACAGAAATTTTAACCAAAGTTGAAATGAAAACTATAGAATCCGCAGCACATTAAATAATTTAGTTCCTGAGCTAGATTCACACGAATGTAATAATTTTTGAGCTGTTGAAAAAGCGGAAGTGCAAATAAATTTCTGCCGCACATACTTGCAAACACTAACTCGGATCGACCTTGAACACGCTGTAATGCTGAATTCCTAAACGGTAATACACTGATGATTTAAAGCACTTTTTTTCTAAATATTGTAGACATCGGCGAAGCAAATTCAATATTCCTTTTTACTAGGCATTCGAACTTCTCAATTTATCGAGATATTACTTTCAATCTGTAAACACTACGCGTGATTATTTTTTGAAGCACTTGCAAAACACCACAGCAGAAGAATGATCTGTTATTTTTATTAACTATTATTTTTAACTATTATTTTTAACTTCTATTATTACTTCTCTGACATTATCTTGGAGTTATCACAAAATGATGATTTGAAGAGATGAATTAAATTTTCCATTGAGGTTTCAGGCTGCAGGACACTATCCTTACCGGCTTAATTGTCATAATAAAAGCAAAGGAAATAACGGAATACTGTAGATGCGTGATTAGACCCATACTGAAGAAGAATTTGATTGCGTAGTATGCTAGTAATGCTAACTTGGTAATATCTAAAGAACTTGGCAGTCGAAGCAGTTTTAATTCCATTTTTATTTCCAATTGGTATTTGTGGCCACAATCACTTGGCACTCTAGTCGTGCCTTTCCACAGAAGATTTACATTTTTGATATTGTTGGATAGAAAGCAAGCCAGCGAAATTACATCTTAGCAGAGTAGAGGGCAAAAGCTGAAGTGCGTAGTTATGAAAAATGGAAGCACGCGAAGAGAAAAGTTTTGGTTTACAATTCGGTGATTGGTCGTCAAGAGGCATCTGGTATTAACGGTTACATAAGATCGCATGATTAATTTGAAAGACGCAATGCAGATAAGTTATTACCATTTTAGAATAGAGAGGAAGAATTAATGTTTATAGTTATATTATAATTCTGATTCATACATTTTTATCTTACATATATATATATATATATATATATATATATATATATATATATATATATATATATTTGCATTTTAATAAGTACGAAAATGTCTATTTTCGGTAAGGCAAAGAAATGCGATTTAAGAATATTAGCTGAAGAATTGGGAGAAGATGTAAATGAGTCATAAAATGAGCGATTTAAAAAAGATAATTTTGGCTAGCAAAGAGTACGATCAAGAATGCGCCAAAGAATGGTTAAACATTATAATAAATGAAAGAAAAGAAAAAGAAGAAACTGAAGAACGAAAACGTCAAGAAGAAATTGAAGAACGTAGGCGAAAAGAAGAATATGAGGAACGAAAACGAAAGTATGAAATGGAATTTGAACTGCAAAAACTACGTATTGAAGCAGAAAGTAGATCTACAAATTCTAGCACCAATGAAAATGCTAGTGGTACGCACATGAATCCAAAGTTGGAGCTTCATCGTTTGATGCAAAAATTTAAACCTGACGAGAATGATATCAATTTATATTTAATCATGTTTGAACGTTTGGCTAAACAAGTTGAAATACCAGAAAATACATGGGTTGTATGATATTGCTCAGTTAATCAGTTGCTGTATGATATTGCTCAGTTAATCGCCAGAGAAACCGATGAGATTGCAAACGATTATAAAGAAGTTAAAAGGATCTTATTAAAACGGTACAAGATGACACCTGAAAAATTTCGCCAAAAATTTTTTACGCGCAATAAGAGTGTAGGAAACACATGGAAGAATTTTGCGTATGAGTTAAGAAATTTTTTTAATGAATGGATAAGCGAAATTAAAGTAGATACTTTTGAGAAACTTAGCGACCTTATTGTAGCGGATCAGATAAAACGTAAAGTGTCTCCAGAAGTAAAAAAACATTTTATAGACATATGGTCTGAGTTGATTTCACCAATTGATTTAGTTGAAAAACTAGATGATTATGATACCTTGAAGTCAACTTTCAACAATAAACAACCGCGTAAATAAGGGTCTTACGACAAACAAAACTCCTTTAAAGGTGGTCCAGTTGCTACAATCAACGAAAAGAAAAAACTCTACGGTGTCACATAATGAAAAAGGTGAACCAAAATGCTTCAGCTGTAATAATTTTGGACATATCTCAAGGGACTGTCCGCTGCCCAAATTAGTAGTAACATGCCGAAAATGTAATAAAACAGGTCATAAAGCTAAAAATTGTGTTACTAAAGCTGAAAATAATAATTCAAATGATAAAAATTATTCTGTTGAGCACTTTGGCGAAAATTTAGAAGCGAGCAATTCATATTTGAAGAAAGCAAAACTGAATAATTCTGAAGAAGTACAGGCTTTAATTGATACGGGGAGTTCTTGTTGTCTCTTAAGGACTTCAGTTGCTCAGAAACTTAAAGTGAAACCAGAACCTGCTATGAATGAATTGTACGGTTTTGGAAATCAAAGGGTGCCTGCAGTGACCTCTATAGGAATGATTAAAGCCGATATTGAAGTTGACAATGTAAAAGGCCAAGGCATAAATATATACCTTGTACCTGATAATGCACAGCCAGTTGATCTAAATCATCGGACGAACATGGTTTAATCTACCTCACATCGCTTATGTCAGAATAGGAAAAAGATTTCACTTCGGGTATAGAGAAGATGAAATATTTAGTAACCTCCAAATTGATGAAAAAATAAATAGAGTCTGCCTTAAAGCTCTTGAGGAAAATGAATTAGAGAAAAATAGTCCTAATGCTGCAAATAAAAATCGACACTCTGGCCAACTGTTCTCTAAACATCACTTCATGCCAAGGCAAAGACAGAATGATGAAAGTGATTCTGTCTTTAGTCAGAGCCAAGAGAATGTAGATGATAAGCAGCAACTACAACCTCAAAGGCCCGTACGAAGGCAATTACGTTATCCTTACTTCAGGCAATATTGTGGTTATCTATCCATAGGACATCCACGAAACGTTGGAAGTGATGGAAGTGAAGATGAACAAAATGAAAGAAAAAAACGAAGAAAGAGTTTCAGGAGGTGGAAGAGACAATCACTGGAATCCTAGACGATTTTATCAAAGGTGCTTTAATAACAAAACCCACTATCATAGGAATGACACTGAATGCAGTCAAAGTAGAATGGAAGGAGAAGCAACTAGTAAAAATACTGAAGCAAATGACGAAGTACAGCAGCTACGCGGTCAAGGCTCTAGATCTTGTCTACTTTACAGATCAAAAATAGATTGTCGAAAGCTGATCCACCAAGCTGATTCACGTGCTAGAAGTAGATCTTCGGAGGCTATCATTTTCAGAAATACAGAAGATGACGAGGTTGACGACGAACTTAAAAGGCCCAAGCGAACAGTGCGTCAACCATTGTGCTATAGAGACTTTGTATAGGACTTATATAGAATTTTTTAAAAATTATATTTCATTTTATTTTTTTTCCTACCGATTATTATATTTTTGTTGTTGTTTATTTCTCGTTTTAATGTATGATAAGATTTGATTCAATTGAGGACAATTGAAAAGTCAGGATGGTCGAATGTAAGCACGATTGAAAATTATGTAATTGTTATTAGACAAAATATATATTGAGAAAATGGCAACAGCTAATTTCTGGATGTCATTCTATTTATAATTTTAAAAAATATACATTGAGATGATGTACAGATGTATTTAAAATGTTTAATGGTACGATGCAGTAAGTACGATTGTTATGTTATGTACGTTTACAAATACGTTACGTGTAGGTTATTAAGATTTATCTTTAAATAAATGTTTGTTTGTCTCTTACAACCATTTTATGAGTGATTAATTTAATTACAAAAGGAAGCTAACACTAGTGTGTAAATTTCCAAAATTAAAATTAAATTCATAAACTTTCCGAAGTTAAATATAACATGAAGCATAGCCATACCTTTTAAGATTGCTAGTCACCGGGTAATCACAGATAAGAATTTTAGGTTTACTCGAATGTCACTACGATAGGCATTAGGAGGATACAGTAAATTTAGACAGACTTTTTAGTTCAAAACAGAAGTATATCGGTGCTAATCTAGACTATTAGTCTTCAGTGTTGATTGATTGAGATATCTGTGGGACAACCAATCAAGCACCGGTGAGGAGCCAAACAGTTAATTCAGATCAAAGTACACCTGTTGTACCTCTCACATACAGCAAGGATAAGTCTGGCAACATCTGCAAGAAGAAAAATTCTTGCAGTGCTTGAATGGCAACAGCGGATGATATTCTATACATTTTAATTGAGTAAAATTTTTGCGAGACTATGGCGTTATAATTTTGAGTCTGGGTGAATGAAATGAAACTCGCTGCCCTGCTGCGGATATTAGTAAAATATGTTCAGAAAATTAGCTGTGTTGAGAAGGATAAAATCCTCAGGTTTGAGTTTGCGGTATTTTACCTCCTAAAGTTGTCTCGAGTTCAGAAATTGATGCCGGGCTTATTCTTGTTGTGCAGATAAGTTCAAATTTTGTTATTGTGTTTATAGTATATAACTTGCAAATATATGACTAGAATTCTAATAAATACATTTTCAAATTCTGGAATGGTTTTTTAAAATTTTAGATGTAGAGAATTTACATTGCTATGTCGGAGCCAGTGGCAGTCAGCTGAAGTAAAACTGTTTTGCTCACGACATAACAACCCCGTTGAATGTCAATGTTGTTGTCACTAATGATCTATGGGCTGATGATTACGAACGTTAACCTATAGATCACTGGTATAGGGCAATGAAATAAAAATTTAAAGAGAAAGAACTCCGATGACAACGAAAGCATTAAATCACCCCACGGTTGGTTACCTGTAGAGCGGGACTGTGCGCTAAATTTAAATGTTAAAATTGCACTCAAAATAAAAAAACAGAACTGTCCATCAAGTTTGTTGAATGCTATACTTCATCTTAATTTTAACTTTCTAAATATTATAAATTTATTCACTAGTGACTGATGATATACAGTTGGTAGTCGTTGGAGATCAGTAACACCAGTGAAATGAATTTTATTAAGTTTCTAAAATAAAACGATACTGAAACACGCTGGCGCTCATCAAACCCCTTATTTTACCCAATTTTAGTCTTAAAAAAAAAAAAAAAAAAAAAAAAAAAAAAAAGTAGAAGAAAAAAATTAAAAAGAAATTTCTAGTTCTCTTACCCATTCCCAGGGAGGAGTTTCGAAGATTAGGAAAGTGACATAAAATATGTCAAACATGAATAAGCCTCACGCATTGAAAAGTGTACAGGGGTTAAAATAAAGAGCAAAATTCAATAAAGAAAGTTGTTATTAATAAAATGAAAAAAACAGAAAATATACCCATAGCTTAAAAACAAATATATTGAGACTGAGTTCTGGCTGAAACAGCAAAGAAACTAGAATAAGTTTGCGTTTGGCCCTTCAGAATTATACAGAACTTCAGAATATTAGGAGCAAGAAACGTGAGAAAATAACTGTACCTTAGCCATGATTCGAACCACAGATTTTCTAGCTGCTAGTTGGTGGTGTTAATGACTTACTCCAAGAAAACACGCTGGGGAGAGAATATAATAATTCTTCACATTCTGACTGTTTTATTCAATTTGCATTGCAATACTGAGCTCATTTTTCATTTTGTTCTGTTTTACAGGCAAGTTTTTTTTTTTTTTTTAGATCAGTCAAAGTTGGCAGGTTTGAGCTGCTTTAGATTCGAGATTTTTTTTTTCGGGGGGGGGGTATAGTTATTCATGTGTTGCTTTCATGTAAATATGCAATTAAACATATTACATACATTTTTTGTTACTTAATTAATAATTTTTTTTTTTTCTTCCTCTAGAAAGATGACGCTGCTTTCGCACTTCGAAAACAATTGGACAGGTAAGAATACTTTTAAATTGTTCCAATTTTTCGAATACAATACCCGCCACTTACTAAACTCACTGGTTAATTAAGTTCAAATTTTCATGAACCAAAACAAATACATTCTAATCAACAAAAACCCGCAGCTCATTAAACTCTTCTCCGCCGCTTATTAAACTCAGATGGCAAAAGACTGATTCTCCAGTGCCAGAATATCCTAATTATACTTATCAAAGCTTTTCGTAGTTTGTTCATTTTATGTATTGTGGATCATGGCTTTAGCGTTCGGGTAGGTAAATAAAACGAGTTTGACCGAAATTCCTACTCGTCGGTCCCTGTAGATGTGAGAAATTGTTTTCAGATTTCTTTGACCGAACTGGACTTCAGAGGAGTAAACCTTTTCTTAACAAAAGTTTAACAAAAACAATTTTCTAATCAAGCTACATAATCCCACGTTCCCTTGAGTTGAGAACAGGGTTTCTCAATCGGGGGGGGGGTCATAGTTTCCATGGAGGTAAGGAAGGTCCTATCTCCATGATAGTTTCAGAGGGAAAGTGCGGCGAACGGCCTTTTATTAACATCAGGGTTTCTTAAACTGTGTATAATAATTTTACAATTACCAAATATTTTTACACAGTGTATAAAGATAAGACAATACAAACAAAGAAAAAAACGAAAAAGTTTCGGCGCATTCTTTTTATAATATAAACGTTCATTTTCCTTGCTTTGTACGTGGCGCTATCATTTCGTCTGTTACTTATTTAAAATTTTCACATTGTTCTATGTCTTAAAATTAGAAATTAAAGCTTCTAAGCATTACCGTACATTAAGTGTCTGAAGGCTGAGGTGCGAAGCACATGTACACAGGTGCCTAGGCTAAAAGCCTCATCCTGTATGTAACGCATAGCGAAATGGCATAACTTTCCTACCATAACATTAGTGAGGTTGGCAGAGAATTCCAAAATAAAGAAATATCACAAGATGTTGCGGTGGTGGGAGCCTTGCGTATTGAAATTGATGGTGAGAAGTAAGGAGCTGTTCGTCATGTAGCTGAAAACTGTATACAAGACATCTTGCTTGGGCTGTAAATGAATACAAGGCACACGAAATGTATAATACGGATGAAACTGGACTGAGTTACAAAACATCGCCAGAACACTCATTGAGATATAAAAATAAAACTACAATTGATTTAAGAAACTGAAAGAATAAGTAACTGTGTTATTAACGGGCAATATAGTAGAGCCAACAATTAAGAAGACAGCACTGGTTATTGACAAAACAGAAAACCTCGTGGTTTGAAAGAATTTATTTCTAACTTACCATAGCAACAAGAACTCGTGGATGACAAACAGCACTTTTATTATTAACCGATTTTCTTTGGAATAGGACAGCGAGCTAAAAAAAAAAAAAAAAAAAAAAAAAAAAAAAAATTAAATATATAAAATTTTGAAAGCTTCCAGATTTCAGAGTTTAAGTAAAATCTGAATCAGTAATGTAAAACCTGAAAGCTTTCGGATTTTACGTTACTCCCAAAGTGGCGTTTTTTTAACGTTTCATTTATTAAATATCATGTTCTTTGCATTTAAACCATAAAATTCAATTCAACAGCAATATCTCAAAATAATTTTAGAATGAGCATATCTTTAGAATTTCCGATACACAGTCTCGCCTGTTAGAGATATATTTTTTCCCCCGATTCCTCGCTTTGAAATCGTTGAGTTAGTCAATCAAAAATTCTTTAATGTCTGACGAAATATGAAATAGATACTAAAACAAATTCCAAATTAGGGCTTCCAGATGCCCATATTCGGTGGAGGATTACGTTATTCAAAATTGGATGGCCCTAGGTACCGTTGTTTTCTCACAATGCGAGAAACATACATACATTTATGCAGATTCTTCATTATTTAATTTCTTTAAATATAATACAGGGCTGTAATATTTGGTAGCAACAATTTGAAAAGCGATTGAATGCTTAAAGTGAATCGACGCAAAATCCCAAAAGGAAATAATAGCCCTTCTGGGCTAAGGCCGCTTGGGCTAATAAATAAATAAAATTCTGCCACTTAATAACCGCCAATATTATTTTTATTTAAGAAGCGAAATATTTTTATGATTTTCACATTTCTGAATTTTTTAAAACTTAAGTAATAAACTCTCTTCGAGGTGTGAAACTGGAAATTTTTACACTGCAAGATTTTTTTTTCTTTCCTCTTTTCTTTTGCAAAATTCTTCATCCTTTTTATTCCTGGTGCGGATACACCGGTTACACCGGCTGTGGCACCGCCCTGACAACTATAAGACGTAACTGATAAAGATAAATTAATCCGTATTTAAGATAAATAAATAAATAAATATATATAATTACTCGACAAGAGTACGTGAAGATTTTTTGCTACTCAGCGGAAACGTCTTCTGTCTCAAGGGGAGGAGCAAGTAGCACTAGTAAAACTAAAAATAATGGTTTTACTTTTTAAAAATTTTATTTATGATTTTTGGAAGTTGAAAAGAATATTTTTTTTATTTCTTTTAGACCAAAAACTAAAATTATCCTTATTATTAAATGACGTTTTTCCACGGCCCTAATCAATTTTGAAAAAGTACGTTAAATAGTTTTTCGAGAAAGTGTACCAAAGAACATAATATCAATCTCTTTTATAAGATGAAAGCTGCTTTGTTAAGTTACTTTAAGGAAGTAATATTTATATTAATATATGTATGTGAATTATTATATATTTATTTCCAAGGGTTGTAAATATGGTATCAAAATTACTTCATTTAGTCTGTTGAAATGTGCCATACGTTACTGGTTTGGAATCTGGATTTTTAAAAAAAATGCAAGCATTTTGTTGTTTAATTTTTTTTAATGTTTTGTTATTTAAATTTTTAAAAAAATTTTAATTAATTTTTTTTTCTCTTGAAAGCAGATGTTGATGTGAAAAAGGTTATTTCACTTATGAGGTATTTATCCCGCCTTCTTAGCATGTCTTCGTGGTGAAGTGGTCAGCACACTCGGCGCGTATTCGAAAGGTCCGTGGTTCGAGTCCTGGCGAGGTCATTGCTCATTTTTCATCTCTCCTGCTTCGAAATAACCTAATGTCTCTACAGTGGCGCCCGAACTAACTGGATGATGATTCGCCACCACCAGTCACCTTAATCTCCAGTCGCTCTTTAAAAAGGGATGTATATAAGGCATTTCTCTCGCCTTCTTAGCATACCTTTGTAGTGTAGTGGTCAGCACATTCGGCGCGTATTCGAGAGGTCGGTGGTTCGAGTCCTGGGCAGGGCATTGCTCATGTTTCATCTCTTCTGCTTCGAAATAACCTAATGTCTCTACATTATTGGAAGAAAATCGCTTCCTGTCAAAATATGAAGCTTTACTACTGTAGAGGTTAGAATAAAAGCATAGAATATAATATTTGAGGGACAAGAAACATTCGGTTAAATTTTTTACAGTATTGTGAAATAAAGAAAAACTGGTTTTTAACTATTGGTCTGGATAATGATGAAGACGAAAGTATTGATAATTAGTTAGTACGAAATGTGGAGTATGCAACTTTTAGGATTATGTCCTCCCTTGGTAATGAAGCTAACAGAAAAATTATTCTAAAAAAGTTGGTTGTCGTAAATGGTTTGTGAGTAAAGTTAATGAAGCGTTTTCCCGCGAGTAATGTACTAACAAGTAAACAAAAGTTGAGGTAAGAGCTATCAACAGTTTATTCTATTAATGTCGTCTTGAGAAATTGTTCCTTCTGAATGCAAAAGATTTATTGGAACAAAATGGTATAAGCATTAGAAATTTTTGATGGACTTACAAAAGTTTTCTTTTTTTTTTTTTATAAGATAAAAACTTTTTTTATAAGATAAAAACGTTGGAGATTTAGAATAAGATAACGGAATAGATTAATCGTGCGTACCCGTTATTAGAATAACACCGTTAATCTAATATTAACAGCACTGTACATGCAAAGTGCATGCTCGATAACGAAAGTACATAGATTCAGTTCCTTGAAACCTCAAAAAAATTATTTGTGCTTGTGTAGTGCTCTTTAAATTCAACAGCGGATTTAGGGGGTAAAACTATAGACACTACGCACACTGCGTTTGACAGTAGTTTCGGAAAAGCAACTAACTATACGCAGACAACAAATATTGCGCATCTTTTAGTACCAATTGCAAAAGCTGCAGATATGAGCAACACTTCCGCACGCTAACTTCTATTGGCGAGTTCATTCATACCTCTACATGCTTTCGTCTGAATAAGCTCTTAAAATGCCTCTTAATAACACAGTTTTTTTTTTTTTTTTTTTTTTTGGTTACCCATTTGCAGAACCTATAAATATCTCACACGGTGAAAAGAGCTTTGTCCGTTAAGAAATCTTGACACCCGAATCCACCTAAACACACACATTTCAAGGCTACTTTGCATCCGGGCATGCGTCATTTGTGCCCCCGAAGATGAATTATTCTTCTATTATTGAAGGAATGAATTACCTTCGTTAACCGCGATGACGCCTTTATTATGCATTCTTTAACGAGCCATACAGAGCCTAGTAAAAGAGAAAGCAATCAATTTATCTAGTTATGATTGCATTCATTGAAAGGGTTTTGACCTCTTGCTCTTCTATTGAATGGAAAACGTATTAGTTTTTGACTCTGTATTCAGAAAGAAAATGTTTGAAGTACTTTTCCTTATTAATATTACTTTCTTTAACTGTAGACAGCTTGTAGTCACACCAGTCAGAATTCACGTACGAGACCAGCTTCCATTATGCTTTACTGAAACAAAAGTGTTATCGTGTTGCATTCTACAAAATCTATCTTTTCTTGCTCAAATCTCTTCAGAAAGATTCAATTAGGCAATTCTGCTAAAATTAACTTGAAGAAATGATGATTGTGAATAATTAACTCGGAAGATTTTACCAAAATTTCCTCGTTGACCAGCACAAATATTTTTAAAAATTAAAATGAGATGTAACATATTTCAGTTTCAGTTTCTTGGACTGGGCAAACTAATTATATTAACACTTAAGAATTTATATTAGCACTTAAGAAACTAAATCAGCTCTCAAAAAATTCTCATCTATTATACTGCTGCGTGCGTACGGGTTCGTAGTAGATTGAATGCACACAAAACCGATGATAGTTTGATAGAATTTCTTTTTCCGAAAGAAACGCTTCACCAGTTCTGAAACTTTCCATAAAAATACTCGTACAGCTCTTTACAGTATCATAAAGTACAATATCAGTAGTTACACTTCAAACTACTAAGAAATTTAAGCATAAGGCAATGCAATCTAAGCAGCGAAGTTAACAATGAGACATTTAAAAATTCCACACTCACGCTGTACTAAACAACTAAGAACTGATACTTTGATACAGAAGTAATTATACAGGGGGTCTACTGCATTCGCAGTACTTCCCTGTAAACCTGATGTAATTCCACAATGGGCATGGTGATGAAAAATGCCAGAATAAATCCCATGGAGGGAGCAGTGAGCGGGAACTAAGAACTAAGAAACAGTTATTCAGGACCCGGACCAAAATGCTGCCAAATGGTTCGCCACGTTTGGCAGCCAAATTTGGCGACAAAAATTCGTCACCGAAACTCACCAAAACTAGCTCACCAGTTTAGCGAGATAGTCATTTACTCTGTATTAAATGGACTTGCCCCTGCATATTTATTTTTCCGGCAAAGCATCGTCTCTTTCAAACATTTCATATTGCCGCCCAGGCGGTATAGTGGTTAGGGAAGGTAAACCGCTGAGTTGGCTTCCGACCCAGGTATAGATATATCCATGCAGAATTGGTTACCAACTCGGCGGGAGTCAACCACTAGCTACCAGGCCGCAGCCCTGACCGAAGGGCCTGGGTTCCAATCCCGAAGAAGGCATGGTCCGTCCCTTCATAGGAGGCGATGGTGGCCCACCTATTAGGTGCCTCCATAATAAAAAGACCACCCCATATTGCCTTGTATAGAGAAATGAACTGAGTTACACTGTAACTGTTCACAATCTGCCATTGGGGGGGGGGATCATATTTCATTATACACACACACCAAAAAAAAATTCAAATTATTTACATATATACAAAATTTGTAACAATATTTTTTTTCACGAAGCCATTCCTAACCTTAGGCAGATAGCCTTAGCGTTCTTTACGTAATGTATAATAAATCCAATCAAATCTATTCGATAGTATGAATTTTTCTTAGAAATATTTTATATCTGATTAATTTCGAACAGAAAAATATGAAACGTAATTTTAATGCCACTTTTGCCGCCTTTAATTAATAACACGAATTCCCAGTTTGGGACTTCGGCAGAAATGTACTTATGTTCGTAACTTTAGTTACTCTTCCCTCACCAGCACGCAAATTAGCATTTCTTGCAGCTCCAAAGAAATGTACTTTATGTTCATAACTAAATAACTATAGTTACTCTTTCCTACCAGTAGGGCGATTCGCTTTTCTTGCAGCTCAAGAATTTTCATGTTATCTGAATTAGATAAAGAACGTTTCTGTGAATATTATCATGTAGGAATTTTCATAACAAATTAACATAAAAATCTGAAATCTAAATTTTGAGTATAGTGCTCTAAACTTTGAACCAAACTTTGCTTTAAACTTGAAATTACTAAAAGGACGAAAATATGCGTAATGTTAGTAAAATTGGCAGAACGTTACACGAAAGCATTGCTGTCCTAAGTTCCTTGACTACATCTTCTTTATTGAATTGGATTAAGGCAAAGAATACTAGGATAACTTGTCTAAAGGAACAAACAGATGCCTTTGTGGATGCCTTTATAAGAGAAACTGGCTCATATTCACCTTACACATGGGGAAAAACCATTGAAACTCTCCTTTAACCAGCTTGAACTCGGGTGGAACTATTACTATTCAACGGTCTTTCCTCTCAGCCAATAGAAAGGAGATAACGTATACTATGGAGATAAAGGCGGAAAACTCTTTGAAGAAGAAATTTAAATTATCAGTCAAGACCTTCGAAACGTGTTCTGCCAGTTTTTTAAACATTATCAAGTCCTAGTTGCTGTTTTACATTCTAAATAAACTTCTTGGGTTACGTCTTTTTAAAAAATAAAAATGAAAATCCTAAAAATATGAATTTAGTCTGTTGGGTGAAAATGAAGGACGTCGACCCATTCAAGTTCTGTCTACGAAAGCTGTACTTAAAGTTTCTAAAAGTATTTATGTAAGATACTTAAGAAAGGTTTCTGCTTATAAACAGAAATGCGGTAAAATTAAATTATCCGAATTGAAAACTTTATGTGAAAGAATATTCTTAGGACAAAATATTGATCATTTTCTTCTAGGCTAAGAAACACACATTTCATAGGCATGCAAATAAACTTTCCTAAACTTACCGATGCATCACAAAATACTCACTTTCATTTCTAAAATAAATAGTAAGAAAAGGGACATGAAGAAACTGACTTAATATAGGTATATGAATTAATTGACTTAGATTAATTAAGCCTAACTTGCGTGAGTTTGTTTCTTTATATGGAGAAAACGATAAACGCAGCTATCTAATTTCTAGGAATATTTACATAATTAATTTTTCCCAAGTAAAGGTTTGTTATTATTATATTATTATTATATTATTATTATTATTATTCCAAAGGCGAGCTCTAGCCCTTTATTGGCTAGAGGCCACTGCTAAGGCCGTAAGTTTTGGTCTCTTTATTATAGAGGCACCTAATAGGTGGACCACCATTGCCTCCTATGAAGGGATGGGCAATTTTACATTCATGCATTCTCTAGGATTTAGTCCCAGGCCATTTTCCATCTGGACGACTTATTGTTGCTTAATCGACTGTGGCAAAGCCCGCAAGGTCCCAAACAAATGGTAGCACTCGCAGAGGATATTTTAAAGAAAACTAGCCATATTCATGTAATACGTGAAGAAAACGACGAAACCACTAATGCAGCCAGTCTGTGCGCTCCAGTGTCCAAAATTTTACCGGCTGCATCAGGTTGATTGATTGCATCGGCTTTTATGACGGCAACGAAATTAGCTGTTCTTGGAGATTGGAATCCGGGTCCAGCAACTCCGGTTTCTATCTGCTCAACCACTCAGGTCTTAGGTGAAGAGTACAAAGGAGACCAAAAATTTATTATTCAAGGCAAAATTGATTAAAGTATTCTTGAGAGCTAGAGGTGTAAAAGAACTGCTATAAGGAAAAATACTCGTAAGAATAAAAAAAGCTTTTTCTTCAGTTCCGGTTATCACGAATGTCTTAGAGGATTAGACTGGATTGTGGCAAAGCACAGACTAGAGTTATCTGCCTAACAGGAGGAATGTCTTCGTGAGGACATTACGGAAACTAGCTCGCAATCCAATTACACTCGGAATAAACTATCAAAGCGGCCATAAAGCTCACAGCTCACCATGATTTGAATTAGTTGGCCTGCTCATCTTGATCTTTATGAAGATGATCTTATAACCTCGGCTGTTGGCAAGCGAATATCTTAGCGTAACTTTATCAAAACTGTAATAAATGCTCACTTCTTGACAGCTTTTTCATACAATTAAAATTTTTTCGCACGAATTTTGTTACTGTTGCCTACAGCAGTACTCTCCGTAATAAATTCAGCACTCAGGATGTTTTTGATTATGGGAAATTCAGAGTAAAGAAAAAGCTAGATTCTTTTTCATTATAGAACAATGTGGGCAAAATAGTTACTGTTGTCATCAGCTCATTTCGATGGTGGCAAAATTCTTTACATGTAAAAAAATACATATTTGTATTTAAATACATTTCTATATTATATTTTGTAACAAACAGGAAAACAGAATGACACATTTTAATTTTGTTTGTTAATAATACTTTGAAAAGAGGAACACTATTACAAGAGAAAAGCACAACACGTTTAATTTGCCATGACACTGACAGTTTGCCACATTTGTCTTAATAGAAAATTGTTTGGTGAATGTTGTCCTATCATAGAAAAGATCCAAAAGCTGCATTATTTGCATTATGCTTTGATGTATACTCGCATATCTCTGGAACATTTTTTAACATCTTTTCTCTCATTCGTCTCATTAGAAGGATGCGAGTGCTGACTATTGCCACTTTCTTATGCTTGTCACTTGTATCGATAGTTAGCTTCGTCGCTTCCGAACGTTCTGGTGATTTTCACTAAAATGACTGTGATAATTTTATTTATAGTTTTACAATAACAAAATTCCAGATCTTTGCCAAAACATCGTTAAGCTTTTTGATGCTAGCTAAAGAAAACGCTTATATCTAAGGAACACTTTGATGTTAAACAAAACTGCTTTGCTATTCATACGAAGTGAACGATCTACGCTTATTCCCACTTAGTTTACTTGTGGCTTAGCGGACAAACAGCTGAATACTAGTAATTCATTCTAGGCTTGCTTCCCATTGAAAGAGTGTTTTATAGTTTAACTCTCTAACCACGGGTATAAAATTCATAAAAGCATTAAAAATCACACTTTTCATACTGCAAAATTGATTTCATTTGAAGTCCTAGTTCCTGCCGACGCGATAAGGACGTTCTATTGTGAACGTATATTAATGATAAAAGGTGAACGCATTATTTACGAATCCCGCGTTCGGAGAGTTAAGACATATGTAACAAAAATACAAACTAGCTTCTCTTTGAAAGTGCTTCACGAAGGTAACTCTTCTTTAGATAGACAGCCCTAGCGTGCTTTGTTTTAACCTAAACTAACAATACTATAGGAATCTACAACTACAATCGTAATGTGTCAACGAGATATAAAATTAATATATATTATGTGAAGGACAATAAGAAGCATTTTAAGACTTTTATGTTGAAAAAGGGCCTTCAGTGAATATTGCTTTTGCGCATGGGCAGAAATAAGAGTCGTCGATCACAATGCTAAGCGAAAAGCCTAAAGAATTAATCTTGAAACAAACAGTTGATTGTTTAAATGGAAACAAATATTCCTTTGTGCCCCCTTAGATACAAAGTTACTTCAACTGTTGCAATGTTAAATGATCGCGTTTGTCATAACAACACTTATAAAATGGCACACAAAAATGATTGTTTGATTTAATGAATGAAATGAGTTGGAAAATTTGGAAAGGTAAGAAAGAAACTTTAGGGTTTATTTCAGGTAGCACTCATAGAAATTATTTAAAAAGAATATTTAAGCTTATCATATGGCTCAAATGAACACTTTCTGGTGCACATGTGTGTACTTTAATCGGTTAAAAGTACAGTGGAACGTATAGCAGATTTTTATTTCTTTAACAAAATTCATTATTATGTAAATTTCTCTTGAGGATTTAAAAGCTAAAAACGGACAAATTGCGAAACAAATATTAAAATAAAAACATGCAGGTAAAAAACATAAAAAACACGGTAGTTTGAGGAAATTTAGAGAAATATATCTGAGATGCGATATGACAATGCGGTGGAATCTCCAGAATGAAAAGACCCACCAGTGGTCAAGCGATTAAGCAGTTTTGGAGCTTATAATATGGCGTTTATATATTGTTTTGGAGGACAGTAAAATTATACGCTAATTTACAATTGCACGGTATGCTGACGTTTCAGACTCAAGCTAATTCGAGGATTAACTGTACACATAAATAGTTATTTCTTTAAATATTTTCTTTAACCATTTAATTTTTCAATCTAGGTTTCCAAATGTCTGCTGTTATAGGTTTGAAATTTATGGTTTTAGCAATTGCTAACTATTCTATACTAATATTAGAAAACAAGTTTTATACAAAAATTAATTAAAATCCTTAAAAGAAATATTTTTTATTGTTCGATGTACTAATAAATGAACTGGAAGAATCCGTCTCGAAAGCGGTATTTCTTGTCTCGATACTGTGCATTGCTTAGAATCATGACAATTTACAAATTTCCTATATCAGTTACCACTTGCAGACTCTGCCGCCATTTTAACTCGGAGTAGCTGTTTTCATCACCGACCTTTTGATGGAAAGAAATCGGAGGTACAGAACGTGCATAATACGGCGCCCCCCTCCCTCATCGAACAAGAGCGACTGTTCTGTTGGGTCGAGACGGGTCATTCCACCACGATCTTTTCTTGTCCTTCATAATAAATGCCCCAGGGTACAAAAGATCGTCGACAATGGGCGGGATGGAACTGCCTACTGGTCGGAGAGATGACATGAGTCAGAGGGTGACCCGCTTGTTTCAGTGCTCTAGTCTTGGCTCGGTAAAACTTTGCCTAATAAGTTTAAAATCTTCCAATTGGAGCCATAAATAAGATTAGGTCCAGCATTTTAGTTTATTTTATCAATTCATGTTATTAATTTAACGTATACATTTTATATATATCTTTTAATTTTATTTAATCTTAATTATTATTCCTTTTTTTATTTTTTTATTCTTATTATTCCACTTACTAGATAGCTTTAGAAAGGGCTTCGGCACATTTAATTTTAGAAATAAAATCTTGTCCAAGACTTTTCAGTTTAAGAAGTACCAGTTAAAAAAATTGAAACAAATGAACGTATACAAAATGTTTGAAAAAAAAAAAAACCTGTTACAGACTTCTTTTTTTTTTGAGTATTATACATACAATATTCTGTTCCTCGATCTGTAAGTGATTGCGTGATATACTACAAAATCTCCAGTGGTGTGGGGAGAGGGGTGTATTTTTTGGCATGATATTTATTTTTATTACTTAAAAATTTCATTAAGAAAACATATTTTTCTTACATGCTTAGATAAGTTTTAAAATTTTTTGGTAAAAAGCTTCCAATAAACTGGTTATTCTTCTTAATTTCAGAAAACTCTGTTTCTTTTCAGACTTAAGAGCATAAAGCACAGAAATGAATGGGAACATTCAGACACCTGGGTGCTGAAGCTGAATGATAAGCATTTGAGCCATATACAAAAACAAAAGCAAATCTTTGGACAAAACGTTTTAAAGGTATGAGCAACTGCAGCATACTTGATGTGTGGAATCGGTCTTGTCTCCGAGATTCCTGTTTCTTGCGTTTTTCAAAATTCTTCCTGTCCCCTCAATCACCCACAATATTCTCCTTATATCTTGGGGTGATCCTCACAGATTCTCTCATATGGTACCCATACATGCATTCTATTAACCAGAAGTTTCGGGTGCGTAAAGCTAGATTCTACCCTCTAATTGCCAGCAACAGCCTTCTGTCTATATATAATAAATTACTCATTTATAATTCTTGCGGCCCATGCTCCGGTATGCTTGTCCGGTGCGGGCATACTCATGTAAATCTTACTTTTCTATAACAAGCTTGGCGTTAACAAACTCGGAATCTTTCACGACCGTTTTGCTAAAAGTTTTCGTTGTCGTATGAAAAAGTAGTAGCAACACTGAACTGTGTGAAAAATTTCGTGTATTATGTTTCATCGAAAATATATATTTCAACAGCTCTCGCAACGATTTGAAGCATGTTTTCGCGTGATGTATCTCGCATAACTCAAGAACGAGTAGCCGCAGAGCTTGCAAAAAATTTGCATATCGGACTGCTGTAACACATAGTTGGGCAACTCCCTTTTTTTGTTGCAATCGTCTGCACCGATCGTGTTTATGTATATTCTCACTTTGTTTCCTGGCTCGTTGAGCTTAGTTTTTTTTTTTTTTTTTTTTTTTTTTTTTTTAATTTTTATTTTATTCCTATATGTTGGTAAATTGGGCATTTTTTTTGCTTTAAAAGGGATTGAATTATGCGGATTTTATGTTCCGGTTAAGTTTTCAGAACTATATGTTAAACCTTTAGTTAATCTGCATACAATAATTGTAGAATTATCAACAATTTATTTTTAAGCTACTAATCTTAATGGAACATTTATTCCCGGCGACAAACAGGCACTTAAGCCGCATATATTACATATATTTATTTATTTCATTTTATTTGTTTTTTCATCGTTTCCGGTTTTTGCCGGTTGTACTCGTATATTTTCGATGTCTATTATATAATTATATATAGATGTTAAATTTATTTGTTAAATGCACGTGCTCTTCTATTTTTAATTTTTCCGTCTTAGCTTTCTCATAATATTCGTCACGCGCTACACTGCTCGGGAATAAAACAATTTACAGTTACGCAAGCAACCAATAAACTATCGGCGACAAACACTTAAGCCTCTTATATATAAATAGATGGTTACGAGTTGAAAATTACATAACATACTTGATTATGATTTTTCTGTTTAACTTTGAATGTTAAATCATAAATAACTAATTAAGTTCTTAACTTTGTTTGGTTAAAGAAAGGCACGTGAATGCGGAAATGCTGCAGAAAAAAGCTCCCTTTTAATGGCTTAATTATAATATTTAAAACTTGATGCTTTTCAGAACTGAAAGTTAACAATCATAATTTATTTAAAAAAAAAAATGCAACTCTAAAATTTCACGACTAATTTGGCGCCCATCCTTGACACAAGTGGTTCACTTACCCCGCTCTTGTCTCTGCTTTACATTCCGGAAATCTTAGACAATAATCATGATTATTTCAAATTGTGACTGTGGATGGCTGAAGAATATTGTGAGGATTTTGTACTTTTGGCCTGTAAAAAGGGCATAGTATGAGAGTTTCTTTACTTTTTCATAGGAATATAGTTGCGGTTAGAATATGATAATAGACAGAATCCACTTTTAAATTAATATGGATCTGAGAATTTTTCAGAAACTAGAGAATTTCTCTCATTTTTTCTGAAAATCTTATTCTGAACGGTAGTGGAGATGGAGCAACTGCCCACCAGGTGAATTGCATAAGTCATTATAGGTAATATAGTAGTAAGTACTTGTACAGTTTCCCTTTCAGTTCAACAGATAATTTTGATTTTCCATTTATACTAAAGAAAACACTGATGTAAGTTGTAACTGTCCTATTCATAATTTCGTCAACATGCGAATGGCTCTCGATTATTACTACTAAATTTTGCTTTGGTACTCTGTGAATTATTTCATCGATAATAATTAATCAAATATTTATACTGATGTACTTTCAGAAATGGACGGTAATGCATTCCTTAAAATTTACAGCTGCATTAAATATCTTCTTTTATTAAGTGATACTATCGAGTAATACATCTAGTCTTTTAAATATTGCATGCTCGATTTCAATCCACCGCAATAAAAAATTGCATGAATTTTTATATTCTTAATACATATAAAAGTTACTCATATACTGTACGTATACTTGCAGTCTATAAAGCCTTTTTGTTTTAGTATTATTAATTTCTTCTAAAGAATTCTTGCTTTATTTGTAGAAATTAGCTGTTTTACTCAATTCTTCCAATCTCAGAATTCGAAAAGTCTTCATTACTGAGATTAATATTTCTAGCTTTAAATTTGGAACGAGAACATTATTCTTTCTTTCATGTGCTAGCTACAAGGTTAACGCAATCATACTGAAGCTTATGGCAACTGCAGACAGTTTAGGCAATTAACTGCAAAATGGAAAGGCTATTGACCTTGGCTTCAGTATGAAAACAAAAGCCGAATAATAATGCAGAGAAGAGAAACCTTTATTGCCTGATGACCTTGAAATCGATCAGCTTTCTAATAAACCACAGCCAATTTAAATATGAGCTGTTACCTGATTTTAGTTGTGGGAATTAAAGGCCTGTGATTAAGACAACGAAGCGAGCAAATGCCGCTGAAGATATTAGCCAAATGGAAATTTTAATTAATGATACTGCAGTTGATACCTATTTAAATAACCACCCACGGTTCCAGACGATTTTTGCCTTCGGTACAGGTGCAAGTGGTTTTCTTGGAAAACATGACTATAAATGACATTAATTGTCGGTATTTATTTATGCTGTCAGAAATACTGCTAACCCTAGAGATGGTCATCATCAAAGATTTCAATGTCTAATTTATTTTTATTTGTCTAGTTTTTTCTATTTCATTATGAAACAATATGAATATGTTTTTCATTACTATATAAGAAAAACTACGGCAGAATTAACGAATTTGAAAGAAAACCAATAGATGAAGTACGTGCATTCAAAATAAAAGGAATGTAAATATTCTGTCTGCTTAAAATGCTTTGATTCACAGGCAATATAAACACCTGCGTTTTTCATTATCAAGAACAGAATGACTCATATCCGGTGACGCGGGAAATAAAAAGATAAATCTAACCCGTTTAGGGAAATGTTATAGCACCATCTAGTGAGGAAAAGAGGAACAAATTCAATGAAATGATAGCAATAAATATGATTTATATCATGCACTTAAAAATACCGGAAAATTATAATTAAAATTAGTAATTTTCGGTAACATTTCCGCTGAATTTTTATTGAAATATTTTTATTAAGCATTCATTCGAATACATGAATAAAAATTCTATTCTGTGCAGAAAAATATGTTTTCAAAATATATTGATTTATCTAGAAAAGTGTTTACAACGAATTATATTCTTTTCTAAATTGAAATTCTACACGCAGTTCTATGTGTCTCATTCAGCAGTAAATATATAATTCCAAATTTAATATGTTTAGTATAAATATAGGAAGTTTTGGCTAATATTTTAATATTTTACAGATTAATGTAAAGAACATCATGCATTACCAAGAAAAATAAAATAATTATATCTAATAGCAGCTGATATAAGTACCTCTGTCAAAATTTAATTTAGTGTATTCTACCTTTACTTAAAGAAATGTAAGATCTTTTCGGTATTAACAACAGATAAAATTCTTTATAATTTTCCATACATAGATTAAAAAATAAATTGAGAGCAGTTCTAAGCTTTGGTGCTACCCACGAAATGAAAGTTTTCCTTACAACTAACATATATTTGTCTTAATTTTAAAAATGACATTAAATCATCTTTTGCAATATTTTAATTATCCTTATGAATTAGTTTGTGGACCATATACACTGAGTCATAGTAAACTAATCATAGATTAAAGTTCCTCAAAAATAAAAATTGAAATTCTGCATGCAGTTCTATGTGTCTCATGCAGTAGTAAATATTCATAGAATTAAAAATAAATATAAAAAAAGAAAGAAATTCATGGAAAGTTAACTTTTTGAAAATTAATACTAAGCAAAATTCAGAATTGAAAACGGTGCATTTTTTAATTAGAAATCAGCGCAAGTCCCGCGAAAGTAATAATTCGGGGGGTGGCAGAAGAGAGAAAATTATGACTTTCTTATGATTAAAAAAAGACTTTTGTGCGGTTACCCACTTTTATAAAATAGTCAAAACTTTGTCACAGAAACTCTCATAATGTAAAAATCTGCTGTCATACAGTAATAATTCTCATATCCCAATGAATTCTTACTTTTTATTTCAACTAGATGGCAGCACAACCTATCTATTTTCTAACTGGAAAAACAAACTAGGAAACCATTTACAGCGTTCCAAATAAAATAAAATTTAGTTTATAGCCGTGAGTTTCCAATTTAATTCCGAAATCCTTCCCTTCTCACTACGTGTCAAAATGTCATCCACCTAAAGTTTTTTTTTTTTTTTTTTTCAATTCTTAAATTCGGCGGATTGCAAGGGTTCGTCGTTAATACATACGCTTATGGCAAAACCGCGTTCAGCGAAATAATTTTCTATCGACAATTGTGTCCAGATTAAGAAACTATATGTCATTTAAACAAACTTATATATTGTTGTGATAAAATGAAACAAATGTTAACAGAAAGGATTTTTATTAATAAGTGCGTGATGCAATTACTTTTCAAAAAAGCTGATGATTTTTGCATGGGACAATGTTGACGCAAGTTTTTGTGGTAAGGAGTATACAGTTTTTCAGGTCTTTACATTCAGTATCCACTTCTTTCTTCATTTGGGTCAATTTTCTTTGCAAAATCAAGCATTTCGTCCTCTTTTTCGATCAGTTCGTTTAACTTCTTTCATGTATATCTTTTTCATTATTACAGTTTTCACTATTATAAGATCATCCAGTTCTTCATACGTCATTTCTCGATTAACTCTTTGATTTCTTCTTCTTCTATAACCGAAAATTCTTCCGCAACTATTGCAAATTGAAGTTGAGAGATTTCTTTCACGTCATTTTCAAATGATTTCACTTCATTTTCATTCTTTAAAATTGATGATAACTTCTGACCAGGACGCCTATTCTATGCCACGAGAGTCGTCTTCAGTTTATTGGCCACTAGTGAAAAACAACTTTAATCAATCGAAGTCAGCAAGCATTCAGTGTTGATGAACGAATATTGAGTTGTTTATGAATGAAACTCTAAAAATTCTGACAAAATAAACGGAAATAAATAAAACAACGTGTTGTATGCGAAATCACGTTTCTCAAATTCAGGCTCGGCAATGGTTTTAACATAATAGGTGCAACTGAAAACAGAACGAAATATAGTACAGTGTAAGGGTACGCTAAAAATGCACTTTTATATTATTTATAATACGCTATAATTGCCTTTTTAAATTAAATTAATATATCAATAAACACATAAATAATAAATCTGTGCTATTTTTATGTTGATCTACATATATATTATTGTTATATTTAACAAATATAAGTAAGAAAACATTTCCATTGATTTCCCTGCGCTAATAAAATACCAAGTTTAAAATTTTTCAACTTTTTTTCATGACGTGATTTCAACCAGGTCTTAGCTGTTCTTTACTGTGATTTTTTTCTTTATTACTGAAGGAAATCTACTAGTCTGAGGTTGAATAATTTTCTCTCTTTCAAAATCGGAAATGAGAATCCCTTATTTAAGAATTGTTATTAGTTGCTGGGCTTAAATAATGATAATATTTTGCACATTTCACGAAACCATTCTCTTGAATCTGCTTAAAATCGTTTCCAATCCTTGACTGAGGTTATCCTAATTTAAAAATGACCACTCTTGAAAGTAGCGTAAAAATCAAAAATATCTGACAAAAACCTAGGAGCAGGTAGAAGGAATATTTTATAATGGAATGCATGTGCCGAAAGGGGACGTTGTGATGATATAGAAATACTACGTTAAGTGGTAGGTAAAAGCGTTCTGCTGGTCTTCTCCGTGTCACTTCGAGCGGTACGCATCGATACTCAGAAATGGAGTTCGTCGATATGCATTTTAGGAATGGAAGTGCGGCTAAAAAAAAGCAGCTGTTCAAAGAAGGTACACAGAATGACTCCCGAATACCCGCTTTGAGCAGTTGTTCCGTTTCCGTCCGCATGCCCATAGATAAAATGCATGTCGATGAGTTCCGCTTTCGTGTAATGATGCATGCTACTTGAAATCCTCACGACGAACGACAATTTATACCAGTAGAATACTTTTACTTCCGCTCAACAGAGCCCTGTACTCCTATAACGCGCCATTTTGGCACACGAATTCCATTACAAAATCTGCTTATTCTGGTCTTCCTACTTGCCTTATATTTTTTGTCAGGTATGTTTAGAGAAGGAATTACACGAAGACAGCCACGGAACTACTCGTACACAAAATCAAACCTGTACCATTGAGTTATCATATCAAAATATCAGTTGAAAGCAAATTCGAATATGAAGCGAAAGAAGTTATACATTTTTACTTTCCTGTACAAAGTGAAAAGGAAGTATTGTAATCGCAAAAAAACTTCGGTATCGTGTTTCAAAGAAAATATCCATTTTGACAGCTATCGAATGCAATTTAACGATGTTTTTGCGCGACATCTGCATGTAAGAACAGAATAAAGAACCCTTTCCCCCAAAAAAAATTATAAAACTGATTTAAAATGAATTCTGAAGGGAATTATTCGTAGCGTCTATGCGTACGTACCTCAGAACGTTGAAATTTTGTATGTAGAACTGTTATAACTTGCACATGTGCACCTCGGATTTTGGTTGCTATCGGCCCGCCTCACCAAAAGAATATGTTGTTCTTACCTTCGGGTTAAGGATTTTATGCCTTTAGTAAATCTGCATGCATTGTTTAAGTGCGGCTAAGCCTAATTTTTTATTACCATCGCGGCCATGTTTGTTTACATTTGAAACAGCAGAATAGTGGATTTGTTGCCAATCTAGAGAAACTAAGCTTCGCAACAACAAAGATAAAGCCTCTATTTATTACTGCGAATTAAATCATGCTTAATCTATTCTGGAATTTTTTCGGGGAAATAAGTGTTTAAGATTTACTTCGTAATTTTTAATAAAAGATATTTTGAGTTTTTACGTATTTTGCCTTGCCGCAAAGTGAGAACTGAATTAGTTGAATGAGAAATACTGAATCGTCTGTGAAAACGCTGTTTCTTTCTTTCTCTTTCTTTCCTTTTTTTAAAATTTCTTTTATAAATCGTTTTAGATTCATTATAGTACTTATATAGAACATGTGGCAACGATTAGATTATTCTTCAGATGGTATAAAGTTTGTGCACTCTGAGTTATAAAATGAATGAGATGTAAAGCTGTTAAGTGAACCTAGCGCCAAAGTGTCGCTATGGTAAACAAATATAGTGAATTTTAAAGACCGCATTTATTATATTGTGATTTATGCGCTATCGACGAAGTAGATTTAATTCAATCCAATAAGTTTAAATGAAATGAAAGAAAAAATGCGTATAATTTAATATTCCGTACAAAGAAATCATGGGGGCGGGTGTACACATCAGATTTTTTTGTTTTAATTCCCTTTGACACAAGGGCTTTCAAAGAGTTGGAGACGAGCAAAATTCGGATTTTGAAAAATGACAAGCATATTTTTCCGTATTTTTCAGTACATGTTTCTTTTAAAGCACTTTTTAAGCTTTTAGAGAATTTTGGAGGCTTTTAGGATATCTTTGAAAACATTTCGGAAGATTTTGATCCATATTCTAGTTATCAAACTATCAAATAAAGTTATCCTTGAAATAACATTGTCTCAACTCCTATGAAGTCATTTTTTACTCCTATCTATCACGACAGGCATTTTCTGCAAGCTACGAGTGTCAAGGAGGGTGTCAAGTCAGGACAAGTTTTCAACAATGCCAGTTAATTTAGCAAAACTTTGCCAAATATTTTCGGGCTTTATTGTGTGATAAAGCACGTGTTATCATTTCGTCTTGCTTTTTTCATTAAAACCTCCTCGTCTCGTCCCTCCGACATTTACTTTCCGAACAACTATAATGAAGAAAATAAACATAAAGAACTGCTGAAAATATTTTCTTGATATGTATTTGAACATCTGAGGAAGAAAAAACAACTGTCTAAAACAGCATGGCCTCTTTTTTACTATCTTCAGAAAACCTAAAGCAGGGAACGCTGAAATAGAATATCACGAATCATTCCATATAAACTGTGTTATGAGATTGTAATCAGAGCAGTACATAAATTTGAATAAGAAAACATACATTGTAATAATACTAATTTTACCTCGGAAATCATGTACAAAATTTAGCACAGGAGATATATAAAGTTTGTGCACTCTGAGTTATAAAACTGTTGTTTACGTTCCTGTGTTAGAATGGCGCCGAACTGGATCATGTAGTTTCGCTTTTAAATATCCTTAATAAATTCAACGACTCTCGGTCTATTTAAACCAAACTGAATACATTTAATAATAAAACATTCATACGTAAACATTTAGTAATAATTCAACAGTACAGATAGCTATAAAATAGGAATTACAACAGTTACAGGTCAGCTACGCTTTAAGCGACCGAATTCTACAAACGACAAATCTCAAAAGCGTGTTGCCAACGCAGGGCAACGAAAAGGGGAAATTAATTCGATAGGTGTGGAAGTGAACATACTCCCACCCCATCAGGTTTAGTCCTGATACACAGGCAAAGGTGGAAGTTTATTAATTGGTCTTTTGAAGACACCAGTTTTAGTTTTGACTGTAGCTACGCGAACTAAGCCGTCCTTGCTTGGATGGACATCGATGATCCATCCTATAGGCCAAGCTAAAGGTGGAGATCCATCTTCGATGACAAGAACCATCGTGTCGACCTTGAAGTTGGGTTTAGTGTGCTGCCACTTAGATCTCTCCTGAAGAGAAGTCAAGTATTCCCTTTTCCAGCGATTCCAAAATCCGCGTCTTAGATTCTGTACAAGTTCCCACCTAGAACTCTTTGTGCGAAAGGAAGTCAAAGTATCACCTGTAATAAAATGAGAGGTTGTTAAAACATTAATAGAGTCAATATCAGAATCACGTAAGTAAGTGGACGTGAATTCAAAATAGCCTCGATCTGGGTAAGTAGCGTTGACAACTCTTCGTAAGTTAAAAGAGTCTCTTTCAATACTCTTCTCAGATGAAATTTCGCTGAGCCAATGCCGGCTTCCCATATTCCTCCGAAGTGGGGCGAAACAGGCGGTATAAAATGCCATTCAATAGATGACTTAGTTAGTTCTCGGGAAACCGATTCCGTCGCATACAAGGAAGACCAAATCTGATTTAGTTCTTGTAGTTTTCGGCATGCTCCCACAAAATTGGTACCGTTGTCACTGTAAATATGCCGTGGTGCACCACGACGTGAAATTAAACGTCTAAGTGCAGCGATAAACGAGTCTGCCGTCAGGTCACTGACTGCTTCTATACGCACAGCTTTAGTCGACAAGCAAACAAACAGAGCTATATAACCTTTCGTTGTTTTAGAGCCACGACCCTTATTAAATTTCATGGTAATAGGACCAGCGTAATCCACACCAGATGCGTAAAAAGGTCGTTCCAAATTCACACGATGTTCAGGTAAGTCACCCATCAATTGCGGAGTTGAAGCAGCTTTAAATCGATGACATATTAAGCAATGGTTTACACAACTGCGTATCAGTCTCTTCCCTCCAATTATCCATAAAGATTGGCTGATGAGGTGTGATAATAAAGCACCAACATGAAGGTAAGAAATATGAAGTTCTTTCACTAGTAATTCGCTAAATTTATGTCGAGAAGGAAGTATGACAAGATGTTTGATGTTAAATGCTAAAGATGAATTTCGAAAACGTCCTCGTAAGCGACCATCTTCATCTACGAATGGATATAGAGAACGTAGTTGGCTCTTCTTGGGTAAAAGTTTCTCTACCTTAATACATTGTAAATCATCTTTGAAATAATGATTCTGAATCCAACGAATAATGAACTTTTCTGCTACTCGAATCTCTAGAAATGTTAGCGGCATAAGGTAGCTGGAGTTAATGTGAAACGGTGAAATGTTCTGAGTGAAATGTTCTGAGTAATTCCACTACGTGAAATGTTCTGAGTAACATGATGCTTCTTGCAATTAGTAATAAATCTTTGACAGTAAGCCAGAATACGAACAACTTTACAACGCGAAGAATAATGCTCGAACAAATTAGCTAATAAATCATTCGATTCACGTATGTGACAAATAAAAATAGGATCAGATCTTTGTTCAGCCTTTACTTCAGTATCATCTTCAGATTTTAATTAATATTTAGGCCCTTTTTCCTCTTCCTGACGCAACCATGGTGGACCATTCTACCACAAAGTACAATTTGGTAGGAGTTGAGGTTCAGTACCACGAGAAGCAATGTTTGCAGGATTCTGTTTAGAGGGAACATGATTCCAATGTTTAATAGGTATCACTTCTATGATTTGAGATGTTCTGTTTGCCACAAAAGTTTTCCACTTACGTGGATGAGCGGATAGCCAAGACAGAACTACCTTGGAAACCGTCCACGCATAGATTTCAAAATTAAACTTTTTTAAAATGTTCAATAGAGATCGCATTAATCTGGTCAACAAATACGCAGCACAGAGTTCTAATCGAGGAATGGATACTTGCTTTATAGGCGCGACTTTAGTCTTTGATACCAAAAGATTAACCTTAACCGTACCATTGCATTTTTTGGCGACAGTAAATGGCTGCTGCATAGGCCTGCGAAGATGCATCAGAAAATCCATGTAGTTAGATAACACTGTCCGTTATAAGTATGACACATCTCGGAATTTCACAATTATTGATTTAACTGAATGTCTCTTGAAATTTAAACTAATCATCTGAGATATGCTGGGGAACAACTGAATCGCAGTCGCCTTTAACTAACCATAGCTTTTGATAGAATATTTTAATCAATATAGTGCAAGGAGATAAGAGACCTAAAGGATCGAAAATGTGAGCAGATTCTGCTAATATGCGTCTCTTTGTTATAGGTGCGTTGATGTGCAGTGTAGCTTTAAAACTGAAGGTATGAGTAGTTGAATTCCAAAAAAGTCCTAAGACTTTCGAACTCGAATTAGGAGATATCTCGAAATCAGAATTCAATGAACAATGCTTCTTAAATTAACGAGAAATCTCAAAAGCGTGTTGCCAACGCAGGGCAACGAAAAAGTGGAAATTAATTCGATAGGCGTGGAAGTGAACAACTGTTATGGTGTCAAAAACGTTACATAAATCTGGCATGAGCAATAGAACTTTAGGTCAGTTTTGAAGGCTTTTCTCTTATATTCAGATACTGGTGAATGTTTATGTAACACGCAGTACGTGCTTTTGTGCGTTATGATCTTTGCCTTCTCAAGAATGAGAATTATTTTCTCAAAACGGGAAAAATAAAGTTAACTGCGTATAAAAATCGTCCTGACGGAAGTCTGCGTTCAGTTTCGCGGCCGCCATATACACCAACAAGAAAATGGAATCTGTGAACACTTGAACGCCATTTTCGCTTTATCGGAGTATATAGGATATAATTCGAATTTGGTTTCTTCTAATCATTTCATTTTCTGGTGTTTTTAGCATAGTTTATTCATACGAACTTAGTTTGTAAATTTCGTTCAACTCCAATGAATAATTTCTGTTTTATTCGCAATAATATGTTGCTTACTTTATCAGCATTAACACATTTATGAAGGGTATTTGCATTAAACTCGGCTACTGCTATGATATTTTAAAAATTTTAACTACGATACTAAAAGGATGATATGTATTCTTGTAGACCAGAGAAGAAACACAGTTAAGTTTTTCTTTTAATCATGTTAACATTATTTTCAAATATAATAATCTATATATTTAATTCATCCTACACATGTATTAAATCAAACTATATAGTGAAAACTTGCGAGATAAAGTGATTAGTTTCCAGTTTTTCTTTTAATTACTATTATTTATTTTTCAGGAAAGAAAAAAGTCTTTGAAGATACTCTTGGAAGCTGAGCAGAAGACATATGAAACGGAATTATGGAAAATGGGATATTCGATTATAAGAAATTAAGAACTTTGATAAGAATTTTTGAGTATCTAAATTAAAATACTTTAGTTAGTCACAGTAAAAAATACTAAATAAGTTAAAATTTTCAAAATGTAAATCAGAGCAAAAATAGATTTTGAGATGAATGCATTACAGATATATTTTTCACTCAAATTAAGCTCTAATTTGAATCTGAAATTTTGGTCAAATTAAGAAAAAATAAACAAGACGGGAAATGCCATTTATGGGTATCAACTTAATTACATTTTAAAAGTAATTCATGCTGAAAATCAAAAGGGAAGGGAACGGGTTCAAACAAATAAAAAGAGACAATTTTTAATTTAAATAATTAAGAATTAAGAATGTGCAACATGAATGCACATTCAGTTATATATACAGTGCATATTATTATTACAGTGCAATATGAATGATATGAATAGTGATTATGAATGATCTGCAGCCCCTTTGGTCTAAAAAAAGAACAATATTTTGCCGTTATAAGAATAAATTTATACTTAATTATGGATATAAAAGAAATTTTTTTGTGTGTATCTTTCAGTCAACAAATAAGGAAGTGAAAAGGATGAAATATAAATTCAGAGGACATTACAATGTACACATGATCATATGTTTATAACTCAAATCAGGTCATATAGATTTGTATATATATATATATATATTGACTTAATCTGTTTGTGGGGCTGGACTATATGTTCCCCACTGCGATCAGCAGTGCTTGAATGTATAAACTGCTAAACACGGTAATTCAACACGTGTTCAAATTCAGGTGAAAATTCAGGTTTTAATGCATTTTTTATGGTTTTCCTTACATGTAACGTGAATATGAGTTTTTAGAATGTTTTCCGCAAAGGTATCACATTTTCTTAGGCAAATAGCATTGGTATGTAAAAAAATAAACAAATATGGTGTTAAATATGGCTCAATGAACGTTATTCCATTATTGTAAAGATTAAAAATGTACTGGTTGACGCCGGGTAAAAAAGAGGCAAATTGTATTGCTTGGTTTTCTTCTCTGTATTGCGGGAATGCTTAATGCTTTGCTAAACGGAAAGTTAACGAGTATAACCTACACGAAAAGATTCATTTGTAACTGAATTAAATGTATAACAGAAATGATAGTCACGACTTTAAGGAGGGGAAGATCTTGATGAAAATAACTATTTTTATAATGCAATGCGTGGTGGAATGTGAAATTTAAACGCGGAAATTACAGTATGAAGAACAAGGAAATCGAAAAATCGTCTTAATCATTGGTATTAACAAAAATTATGATTTATATTATCACTTTATTATGGAGGCATTTTTTTCAAATGAATAACTGACAATTGCAATATATTCATCATACTGTCCACAGTTTACGAGGTACAAATTGACTGAATAATTTTCTTCGAGAATTAGCCTCGCTGTTGCAGAAGTACCTGAACGTTTCGAATGTCTTTCAAAATACTGCCACGGTGTGCAAAACTGCTGCCATCTACTAAAGTTCTCCATGATGTACGGCGTTATCAGCACCAGCCTTACTATATCAGGCGCCTTCGGTGAAAAGCTCCCCTTTATCCTTCCCTAAAATCCCAGAATGGGGAAATCATGAAACATCATTTCACAGAACATGCTTTTTGGTGGTTTAAAAATTTTGATCAGCGCACCTCAGAATCGGCTGGCCTGGGCGGTCGTCCTAACTCGCCTTCCTTAAAGCCGCTAACAGGAGTTATAATCCGGAACTGATTTTCTCTTTTCCAAATTACGCAAAAATATTTTAGATGCATTTTCAATTATTAAATTTGAGAATATCTGCAGTAACGAGAATGCAGTGTGACAGTACGTCATACTTTTGTCGCACCATTTTAATTTGCCCTGGCCTCATTGATGCACAGTATGTGACAGACAGTGATGGAGAACGAGATCATCTTGTCTTCTCTTATTCTCCTTTCGCCAAGAGTCAGAAGGAATTTTGCAGCAGCTCTTTCAATAAATTCTGTAGTTCACTGTCGATTCTGTGTTTTTTTGGCCAAAATAAGATTACGAGCTTAGGGAAATTTTCATTTATCATTCTATGCTTGCTTTTAGACTGGTGATCGAGTTTAAAGAAATAGAAGAAATGTTGGTCCTTATTGTGCATTATTTTGTAGGAAAGAAATCTGCAGCAAAGAAAAGGGATTTTTGAATTTCCTTTTGAACTGAATGTAGGTGTTTATGATGTACAAAATATGATTCATTAAAGAAATACCATTATGAGGTAAATATAAATCTCCGTAAGAAATTCACTTGAATATTTCATTTATTCTGTTTGAAGACAAAAATATTGCTGATTTTTCCCCAATTTTTCCTGAGTAAAGATATTTTCCTCCATTAATTTGTGCAATTTTCTATTAATTACCTGCTAATTGGTTTCTGTTATTAATTGGATTGGTAATTGCTATTGGTAGATGCTAATTGGTAATTTATGTTAATTAATTGGTAATTGCTATTAAATTGATAATTGCTGTTAATAATTTCTGCTTACTAAATCATGAAACCAATAATTTATAGCAATATTTTTAAATCCACTTTTACCCTTTATTGATTGATTCTTTACAGTAACCTATTTATGTACTGAAAAAAAGTTTTTTTTTTTTTTTTTTTTAAATTTCCAATCGCGGGCACTAGGCTTTATAGGCACTGGCCACTATAAAGACCGAAAACGACGGTCATTTTATTATGGACGTACCTAATAGGTGGGTCACCGTGGCCTCCTATGAAGGGACAGACAATTTACATCCATGCCTTCTCCAGGACTTGAACCCTTCGGTATGGCAGTCAGTGTCACTAGCCACTTTCCCATCCGGCTGGCATATGCAGAAATAATGGTAAAAACTTAGGCAATTGGTTCCTTGCATATTCGTTTAGCAAGAGGTGGCTTGATGTAGTTGTTTGCAAGCTTTTAAATGAAAAATGTCATGTTATTTTTGTTGTGACTAATCTTGCTTGTCTGAAATCAGCGCAAGCTCGCGAAATTCATTGGGGTAAGGAGTCAAGATTCCACCTGTCGTTTGCAAGAGGCTTGGTAACCATACAGGTGACAGTACGACTTTGCATCTAGACCTGACCTCTAGTTTGACATAGAGCTCAGCAGTCTGGTAGGATCTTCGTAGAGGATGTAATAGTTGAATGCAGCTTTTATAGCATCTGTTCTCTGGATATCAACAAGGATAGGTAAATAAATTTGTTTATTTTGAAGTAAAATTTTAAATGCGAACGTATTAAAATTATATGATTTTTTGCTTATTTTTCTGTTAGCAAAACCATGAATTTGTAGAAGTTTACTTCATGTTTTTCATTCAAAACTTCAATGGATTAAGAAAGGTGTAGCAAAAATATACAGCTGTCAGAATCTCTATCTAGTTTGAACCTACTTCTCATCTCTATTTAATTCCTTCACCCGCTTTGATGATCAATGTGACTGATTCCCAATAAATAATGTTTCATGTGAAAAATACCTTCCCCTCTCCTCCTTAAATTTTTAGGGGGTAATAATGTTTTAGAATTTAGAGAAGTGGCGAGAAGCAAAATTTAAGTATGGCAATATTTTTAGAATTTAGGGGAAGCAGTAGGCAGCAGAATTTTGGGGTGAAAAATATTTTATAATTTATGGGGGCACCAGGCACTAGAATTTAGGACCCGCAGAGATTGCACCAAGTGGCAAAATACTCACATATCCTTGCGTCCTTGCAAATGAGAACAGAAGGATCACATGTAGGAGAATACGTGTACAAAAGTTTTCCCAACGAACTGGAACTTAATAGCCAGACTGTGCAAGCTTTCATGGCAGCTGGTAGGAATTCGAGTCCTAACATCACACAGGTAGTTGATCTTTGAGCGTGCGATTTCTTTCTACGAAGTGTCCGAAATTTCAGACTTTAAAGCTTCAATGCTCCGCATAAGAATTGAAAAATCATATTCAGCAAAAAGTGGGATGGATCCAGTTAAGATGCTTAAAAAAGTAATCTGTTATATTGGGAAAGATCACCGAATGACCTACAGCAGAATGACATTCCTCATGATAATAATATTTCTGGAAAGAAGGATGTTTTCTATGTGTTAAACTGTTAAAATGAGTTAAATGAAATTGAAAAGCCTTAAATGCTTTTGTTTGCATGCTATGTTTACATATGTCAAAATCAAATAAATGAAAATATTTAGTATCTGTGCCATTTTTTAAATGCCCTGATTCCTTGACGCAACTTGTACCAATGTTTCATGACTTCAAACATTCAATTACTGGTGGACATGTGAAACGTAAAATTTATAAATTAATTTACAGTAGTTTATGAGTCGCTGTTCAAGAAACATACAACGGAAAGAAAACACAGTATTTAAAAAAAATGTTAAAATCTTTATTTTATCCATTAACAGCATGAAATGAGCAAATCAAATGTTTTATAATTTTATGTTCCACGTATATTGGAGTCTTTATTTTCTTCTGCACGAGTTATTATAGATTGTTAACTTACAGATGATACAAAACATCTATCGCACATATTACAATTAGACAATTTTTATATGAGGAGAAAGCTATTGCATAGATTTCTCAAAAATACCATGTAAAATGAAAACAATTACATAAATATTCCAAGACCAAGCCTTTCTTTAGTTTGTATTTTGTTCTATGTTTATATTGATATTTGCTTTTTGTAGGAAACAATACATCATTTTCACATAGGAAAAAGTTAAAAACACAGATTTTTTTTCAGTTCTTCATAATAAAAAAACCATTCACAAAGGAAAATAAATTCACTGCTTAGTTTTGTTATCCATTCATGTTAATCTGTAGATAAATTAGAACAGATATAATTTTTTTAATTTTCAAGCGACATCAGTTTTATAATAGTTATAATTCAAAAGATAATTAAACAAATTAAAAGAAAAGCTTCAATGCAAAAACAACTTTTTTAACGATGCAATTATTTTAAGATACTATATTTAAAAAAATTATAAAACGATGAAAATGAATATTTAACTATGATTTCATATATATGTTAACATTTGTATAATTTAGCAAAAATTTGTCAAATTTAGGTACAAAATTAATACATTCGATACTCAATACAAAAGTTTATAGCTATGATTTTTATAGCTAACTATTATAATTTTATATACAAAACTGATTTTTGGGTGTAAATAATAAAGCAAAAAGTATAATACATGCTTATTAGATTATTAATAATTCAATTAGTTGTTATTTGTGCTTTTATAAAAATTATTTGTTTTTTTAACAACACTACATAATAATTTAAACAATATTATATAAAAGGTATAATAGCAGAAAAACGTAAGTTACAAATTTTAAATTACCACTATTGCCTTAATCTATTTTGATTTCCGAACCTTCCCATTCTAAATACTTGTAAATGGAATTCTTAACCTACTAATAAAATACCACTTAGCAGTAGTATTAACATTATGGGGATTAAGTGAAAAACCTTCTGTACTGTAAGATTGTTTCAAAATAAATGTGTAGTAAATTCTGAACTTAATTTGCTTACATTATTCTTTGTTCTTCATGCTTTTTTGTGAGCACTAAAGATGTTCTTTTCTACTAGAAATACGAATTGCAGATATCATGATAATGAGTATTACCATATCTCAAAGTACTATGGGATTTTGAAATGAAAGATTTTGACAAATGTATTAGATTTTGGGATAAATTCACCTATTTTGATACACATTTAATTTTATTTTTGCAAACTTTAAACAATATACAATAACATAACAAAATTATGAAATGAAATACATAAGGGCAAACAAAACATTCAATACGTATCTACAATCATAAAAAGTTTTTGATGTAATTTCATGTGTAATCATAAACTGAAAAATACATTCACTGAAAGAGATTTAAAATTTTTCAAACTTGAAAATAACCGTAGACTGGGATATAATAAGTACCTATGTTTGAATTCTGCATGAGTGGGTTTACCAAAGTACCAACAGTTCATGCAAAAAAAATTTCTTTTGATAATGCTATCAATTATTTTGCTGTGTGTGTTTTGATAAGCAAAAACCAAAGTATGACCCTACATGCCGTTGAATCAAAATGTGCAAAAAAGGAAAATAAAGTCTTTAAACTTGGAAGTGGCTTCAGTATCCAGAAACGTTTACAGTTAAAAAGGCTATAATTAATTTTATTATTTTCTATACTATGCATAGTTATTTCTAAAAGATATAAATGTTATTGAAATAAAGAACATAGCTAAAATTAAATTAAAGAATAATTAATGACATAGCTATTTGATAAAAGTAAACTAACATTTAATGATTTATAAAATCTGAGAGCTTATGTAAACCTTAAGATGTAAATTTTAAGCAATATATAAACTTCATCACTAAAGCATAAAGTGTGATATACATAACCTGATATTTTTAAGAATAGCACTGATGAGTAATCAGAAGAACCTATTTCGAAATATAATTTTAAAATTTAAGGTAATGCGATTTGTAATATTAGTTTCATGCAACATATATGATGTACATTATCAGTAGAACTCTGTGAAACACTGATTTAAACTTTAATTTTATAATTATGTAGGAGTGGGAGAATAATTTGTAAAACTAAATGACTATATTTGAATTATTTTCACAAGCTGCTTTAATTTCAAATATAAAGTTACATTTAAAATGGCACTCTTAAGCAGTAGGAGATACTGGCCTTGATATGTTAACATAATTCATTATCCCTACAAAACTGCATAAAATGTTGAATTAAATATAAATTAATGAACTTTAAATTCAGAAGTTAAGTTCCAAAATACACAGAATTAAAAAAACATTTACACATGAAAACAGTCAAAATCATCCCTTTACAAACACCATTTTAATAATGGCATTTGGAAACAGGAATAAAAAATTTGTAACTTTGCACAAAACTAAGCCATTCTTGTCATGATGAGAAAATGAAACCGTAGAGGTTTATCATTTAGACAGAGAAACAAAAATGTTCACAAATTCTGCAATCATCTTAAACTGTACATCTTCGGATTTAAAGCAAATGACAAAGAATAAATTAAGTCTTTTTTTTTTTTACATGAAAATGACAAGTATGAAACTTTTCACACTTAAAGAATAAATGCTGATATCAGCCAGTATATTCTCTTTAAAACTTAAAATTAGTCTCAGAGTGAACATAAGCCAGTAAATGGCTTTTAAAAGAAATTATCACAACATATAAAAACCAGTGTCTTAAAGAACTTGCTTGAAATCACTCGAGGCTAAACATAACACATGTACATAGCCACATAATTTAGTTCCTTGTGCCCATACAGTTTGAGTGACAATGCTCTCTTTTCATACTTTTCTCACAGCATACAAATATCATCTGATTGGAAAATGTGCAAGCACATTGATGAATGCTTAACTTGCAAATAAAATAGTTGAAACTTGTGGATGCTGTCTCAGATTCTGCAAACTTAAACAAGTTGACACAGAAATTTTATTGGAGGAACCACCTTTCCATTGCAGCTTTTCAGGTTGCATCCTGATATGACATCCACATAACTAGCCCTACACACACACACAGAAAAACCATATGTTATATTCTACAAATATTTTTTGCACAGGGATGTCTTCCCATTGTAATTGAGCATTTCAACAGCAAGAGTGCTTCTGTCATCTGGAGGAACATCTACGATAGTCTTTGGCATAATTTCGTAGTTCATTAAGTAGTTTTTCCTTTTAGATACCATCACAGATGATTCCAATGAACTGTGTTTTTATTTACAGAGTGAGCAGCCTTGTTGACGTTCATTTTTCTGTCAGTATGCAGGGCGGTCGCTTGAGCAGTAGAAAGAAGTCTTTAATAATTCGGCATCCTCCTAAATTCCACTGTTACAGAGGGGGACTACCCTGATATGTGACATCATTAGGATGGGTGAGCTGGCATTTCTAAAAAGGAAATCATCATCTTACTTAATGGGTTAAAAAACACATAAATCTTGAATTATAAAATGCTGATTTCAAGCTACTGAGCTGATTGTAAATGTCATTGTAAGACATTGTAAATTGGCCAGATATTAAGTGAAAATATTACATTTCATAAAAACTAAAAAGCTTAAATTGTTGCGAAAAAAGATAATTATACACTATCAACTCTTTAAAACTTCAGCATGTATATATAAATTTGATTTCTGTTATAAAATTTGAAACCACAGTCAAAAACTGACTTACAGATGTCTAATGAATATAGCATTATTATTCAAAGTCAGATCTGATGCTCATTTTCAGGAAATATGGAACAATATGTTAAATACATTATGAAAATGAGAAGTAAGATGTGAAACTATGTAAGTACAGAGATTATGTGTTAGCAATATAAGAGGAAATTAACCATAACTGATTGAAAGGTATTGTGAAACGGGAGAAATTAAAGTTACTGATAAGAACTTTGAAAACAATTCTGATAATAGATGAACATGAAAAAAATTAATGTGAAATTTTTAATGAATTAATTTCATCAAATAAATAGATTAAATTTTGTCAAATAAATAAAATTTCTTTCCAATTAGTGATTTAAATATGTTAAATATACACTTTTCTATAAGAAACATTTTTGATCGTTTCATCTAAATTATTCTAGATTTTATAATGAGCTCACAAAAAATTACATCATGTTTTATTTTAATTTATTTAATACTGACTCTGCACTATGTGATGATTAAATTTATTTGATACAAACAATTTTCCTAATTAAAAAATTTACAGCTTTTAAAAATTAGCATGCTGGAGATGAATTTCATGCATAATTTAAAGAAACCAGAAATTAAATACTGCGCTTAAAAAGTGCACATTCAACTGACACGAACTGGTTATTTTGGCTGAGAACTTTTCCTACTTAAAAAATATGTTTCCCATTAAAGTCTACCGGAAAGTTCTGTTTGATAATGTTATTTTAAGCTTCCAACATGCATGCAGGTGAGACATGCACAGGCTGTCTTGCTTTATAACTGCATTTATAAACATCTGCTCTTCTAAATTAATTGAAATAAAAGTGTCTCGTGTCACTGTTAAGTGAGACGCGATGGTGTAAATACGGCTACGATACAGTTCATTAACGATACCATATTTTACATGCATACCAACAAGGGAAAAATGCTACAGAAGGTGTGTCGAAATTTAGTAACAGTTTTTGGTTGGGATATAGTTTCAGACAGAACGTGTAGGAGTTGGTTCGAAACATTTGAAGCAGGTGATTTCAACCATAATGATAAGCCACGCTCTAGGCACCCATCTTTGGTCGAAGGCGATATTGTCAAGACTATGGTATTGCAAGATCCTTTTTTGACAACATCAGAAATTGAGGGAAAGCTTAACTCAGCTCAACAGTAAAGATTTTGGATCATATTCGGATACCAGGATTGGTCTATAACTATTTCAAATGGGTTAAGTGAGAAAGACTGTATGATAGCGTCGTCCTATGCACATCTGTAATTGCTCAGAGCAGAAACAAGCACTTTTTGAACCAGTTCATAATTGACTTCGAAAAGCGGTTCACTTACGAAAACATCGTTACGAAAAGAGCATACTGTGATCTCAAACAACCTGCTTTCTTTCCCTCTAAAGTCTAAACAGAGATTGAGCCTAAAAAGAGTGGTGAGACGTCCAAGGATCAGCACATTACGAATTTTCGAAACCTAAAGAAAAGCTGAACTCGGAGAGATTCCAGTAGATTCGGAGAGTTCAATTCGGACTGTCAGCAAATGAATGCTTTAAAAACGAAGCAGTTAAAGAGAAGATGCCGATGTTGTTCAATAGCAAGCATCTACTACATCTCCGCATCTACTACACTCCCCAGATCTAGTACTCTCCGATTATCAATTTTGCAAGATTCCCTTCTTGAAAAATTTTTGAAGGGGAAAAAATTCAGATGTAAGCCGAGCACTATTTGAACTCTTCGCCTCACAAGCCATTTTTTAAAAATGTCTAAAATAACGCTGTTAAGAGGTCATAAGTAACGACAGATATTATATTCTACAATAAATATTATTAAAGCTTTAAAAAATATATTATCTTCTTTCACTTCTCAAATGGACAGAATTTTCCGTTAGACTTATATTATTAGACAGAGGAAACAACTGATTCTGGATAATTTTAAATGCATTTATACCAAGTATTTGTTACTAAAATTCTAAGTAAATGATCATTACATTCTTAAGCAACAAATTTTGGAATAGGTAAAATGTTTAAAAAATTAGAAACTTACTTGTTGTTTATTTTGCCACGTCTTCATGGCCATCTTATATTTTTCAAATTCATGGCACCAGTCAGAATAAACTTTTCGGTATTCTACATCAGTTGGTGCACTACATGTTTCTGAAATGGTAATAATGGAATTGATATTAGGAAAGGAGAAATAAAAATTAAAATTTCCCCTGCTTAAATGTAATAAGAAGTAATATTAAAAGAAGTGTTCCGAATTCTTGTTGAAAAATTCTTAGGAATAAAATAAAATAAAATATTATACACTATTATATCTTTCCCAAATAAATAGGATATTTATTACAGGCTCAATTTGTTAAAAAAGTTTCAAAAGAAGAGGGATTCAGCATTTAACACAAAAATGTTTTTCTTTCACAAAGCATTTTGATTCTCACCATTATCAATAAATATGTGTATTATGATGATTCTTGTGATTATAAACAAAAATATATAAGATTTCCACTGAAAATGATTATCTTTCATTTAATATACCATGAAATGAATTAAGCGTATACACTGAAAATTTCCAGCCGTATGTATGATAAAATTCTGACACACACACACACACACACAAAAAAAAAAAAAAAAAAAAAAAAAGTATTTATTGTAAAATTGGTTCTGGAGCTTGCATTTTGATGTCATTTTTCATGCAAAATATTAAAAAAATTGCTCTACATATGTGTGTGTGTATCCAATATTTTTCATGATTTAATAATTATTATTGCTTAACTCCATAAAAAACTGTATTTTATTGTTAACCACATGATTCCTATAGAAGGCTTTTGTGAAAAATGATGTCACTAGCTTGTTTTACTGAAAGCTACTTATTAAGAGAACAGTAACACAATAGTGTACTATAGGATATAATGTATGTTGCGTGTGCAGCTGTAGCTTAACAAGATATCAAATAAAAGAAAAATCTAGATTTCAAACAATATTATGTTCTCTTACCACTGGCTATTTTTTCTTGTGATTCTTTATATACACACACATATATATATATACAGGGTGTCCCATCAAGATCACCCAAACTCTGCACAGCCGGATTTCAAGCTTAGATGCATAAAAAATGCCCAAAGTATTGTAACAGTACAACCCATAACTTTCGAGATATATAGGGGATTCAGAATTCATCATCAATATTTGGTGGAGAGTAGGGAATAGGAAAAGAAGGTGATTTCACATAGGAAAGTATGGGCGCAGACGAATACATGGGGGTGTGGAGGGCGCTATGTGTACACAACTTCCATACATAAGCACAGCTGTTTGCCGTTGCAACCAGTCGCCATTCGACTAGGTGACTTTGCAGAAGTAACATGAACCGGTATACGTGGAATGAATTTGCAGATATGCATGTAAATGCCAGGCATATTCCAGAAGGTCTGGTTGTCCATGCAACGCCGTTGTGAGTCATGCATTCTAGCACATGGTCAGCAGTTCGAGCACCTCTTGTAAGTCTGTAAAACCGATGCAAAGAAATGTTACATGCAAGATAATAAATGTTTTCCCCCCCTTACTACTTCCTTTTTATGTATTCTTTCCATCATTGAACTGGGGTCATTTTGCCCTACTACATGGCATATGCGCCCATGCATTCCTATGTGAAATATCCTTCTTTTCCTATTCCCATCCTCCCCACCAAATATTGATGATTAATTCCGAATCACCCTGTATGTGAAAGAAAAATTTGGCTTCATATCCATCATATCACCCATTATTCTTGTATGATGGAGCTCCGGTTCACTTCAGCATTTCTGTACCTGATTAGCTGGATATGGAATATGCAGGTGCTGGACTGGACGTGGGGTCTGGTTTTATGGCCGCCATGATTGCCAGATTTGACACCTTAGGATTTCTTCCTATGGGACCATCTGAAAGAATTTTTGCATCAATACCTACTAACTATGGAAAATTACTTAGTTGCTCGTCTTCATGCTTTTTTAAAATAAACTTTTGATTCCCTTAAGGCAATAAATACTTCCCTATTACATATTCTTAATTTTATAGTTTATACATGTCCTCTAACTGGATTTAAAGTGATGATCTAACATCTGGAAAAATCCGGAATCTCCGAAGCTTCGACGAGTATGGATCTCTGACATGTACTATAATTATGATGTATATTATCATTATTATGCTGTACAGCATACATGAAACAGTTAAAACCCTCTGATCGGCAAGGCCGTATATATACGGTCTAGAATATTTTTGTGATGTCTGTAAGAACGTATATATACATGCTTCTTAAAATATACCCAAGAAATTAAGGCAATATATTAAAAGTACATAAATTTAGATATAACGTACCAGGGGCATTCTGATATTAAAATCAAGAAAATAACTTTTTTGTAGTTTGTAAAAAAAATGATATTTTCCATTATCTCAAGTATACAAATAAAATTTTGTTATATTGTCACAAAGAGCATTGCCTCTTCACGTGAAAAGGAAGTATGCATTTATCAGCAATTACAAAATCTGATATGATGATTAACAAATACATATAAGATTATAAATAACCAATGCAAATGCAACAACATGTTATGAAAATAATGGTAATATATCTTACTGGTATCAACAGTGATATTGTAACTGCATAATGTATTAGGCCCTAGCTTGCAGTCATAACGGCCACTGTCCCTCTCGGTCACAGATAATATGACTAGTCCTTGGTCTTGGGTATAGATATATTTCTCTCTCCGTTGCTGAACTTCGTATTTGCCCTTTTCTCGACTGTACCGATACCACTTCGAAACACCCGGTACTGCAGTTTCAGCTTGCGGTAAGTGTATATTACAAGCAAGATGTACACTTTGGCCCCAGTACACATGAAGTGGCTTATTTTTCACACCTAAATTACGGAAACACATATAAAAATACGTTTTCATCTAAGAACATGCAGAACATGATTCAGGGATGTCAAAAACATGATGCACAAGTGATGAAGACTTAACTACCTAATATTAATTGCTAACTTATTAATTAAATGTTATATTTTTAACATTCAACATTAATTAACATTATTTAATCCTTAATTAAAAGTTATATTTTAAACTTATATTTTAATGCAAACAATTTAATTTGTTTTTCAATGTCTAAGATAAATGAAAGTAAATTTTTGAAAACTATATTAAAAGTACTTTGAATACTCAAACAGAAATAAATTTAGCGATTAATAAAATATATTATTTGTGGAAGAATTATTTGCATAAGTCCAATTTTTATCAAAAAGAACATAACGGGAAAAAGAAGCTGTTAAAATTGCAAGAAAAAATTATCAATAATGTTATACACATATATATTCTAAATAATAATATAATGGCTTATATTACAAGAATTGTATTAGTATGTTCCTAAGTTTGCAAGGTTTTTTTGAAACATTCTTATAAAAAAATGTTAATGTATAACTTACTACTATCACATATTCCGGGAGTAGCATTAGTCACATCCTGCAAAAGGCTGTAATAAAGAAAAATTTGGTAAAATTCAAATTTTAGTTCTTACATTATAATTTATATGTAAATACAATACTAAAATGATTCCAAATAGAAAAGTAAAGATATAAAAATATTTTGCAATTTTTTAAATTTTAATTCAAATGCTGAAAAATTACAGATAATTTCCTTGCAAAATTCTTTGTTCTTGGTTTAAAATTACCGACATTAATTATCAAGATCACAATAAACATTGGCCCATCTTTGGCTCAAATGTTAAGGCACTCATAACTGTAATACGATTCAGGATCGGATCCCGGCGAATTAGCCAATCGCATAGCCGTTTTCCCTTTCACACACGCAACGCGAATATGACTGTCACCATCGAGATAGACAAGGCCTGCGCTCTGAAACGAAACTGGCTTGTGACGTCACGGTTAAGGGACCCTCAGCAAACTTTTTATCGGCTTTTATAAGTTGTAATTTTTTATTCATTATGTTTTAAGAATTGAATTTATGTTTACTTTTGACATCTGAAGCATCATCCCTTGTAATAATTACTAACACTAGTAATATAAAAATTGTCAGCAAAATTTATGATTATTTATTTTAATTGGAAACTAATTTTATATGAAATAACTGTCCTAAGGGGTTAAAAGCATAACACTTATTTCATTACATAATATGTAGAATATCAAATGCAGAGTAAATTTGATTCTTGGCAGAGTACTGTGTTCTTAAATTTAAATATCAATGTTTTTTGCAAATAATTAAATATCATTTTATCATGATGAAACTTAAATGGATATGTTTAGCTAATATAGCTTCTGTTCACTTTTATATATGTTATTATCATGCAATCAGTTTGTTTAAAATTTGTTACGCAATATAAATCTTTCTGAGAATGATAGAAAAGTTTCTAAAGTAATGTATGTAAGATTCATATTAAGGTAATTAAATTGCGAAACTGCAAAATGAAAATTTTAAAATATACAGTTATTGAAGAAGCAGTAGTAATTGAATTCATATGTAGACATACTTTTTTTCATTGTATTTCAATTCAATGCAATTTAAAAAAAAAATTTTAATTATCTTTTAAATTACAATCTTTAATTTGAGTACGTGGCACCACCAAAAGCTACGTAAGTTAAGTTAAAATAATTGCTTACATTATACAGAAAAGTTTTGAACATGATGTTAGGATTTATATTTTCTTTTTATGTGGATATTAATAGAAAAAATATTTTCAGAACAGAGGTAACGCTTATAGTTAAATAGGTATGATGTAAAGAAATTTCAGTTTCTAAAAGTTTTTTAAGTATTTCGTATTTTTAAAAAATATTTTCAAAAAAATTGTGTATAACTATATTTAAAAAACTTTTTTCCTGTCTTATTTGGAATTTTAATATTGATAGTCTTCAGAGCTATGTAATAAACATTATCTCAATTTAACTACAGATTCTGTCGAATAATTATGTAGCATTAAGAGGAAAACATTAACTGTAATACAGATTAACATACAATATGTAAGTAAGAAATAATTTTAAGACTAGACTTAGTAATTTATTACATTCAGAAAAATTTTCTGACTGATATAAGGCATTTAAATGTTAGTCTAAATATTAAGTAGTCTCTTGCATTCGTTTGATGTTTTATAATCCTGCTACATTAATATGATAGATATAAAAATATACAATAATTATAGAATGAGAGATAACATGTGTTCCCAATGGCAAACATTTTGTTAAAGTAGTGGGTGAAACAAAAAAATTTGATGCGGTGATGAGAATCAACAAGAGACACAAAGACAGTGCAGAAAAATCAAAGTAAAAATTTTAGCTACTTGAATTTTAAAACCAATTTTTCTTCAAAGAAATGATTTGCTTTTAAAAGCACCAACCATTCTCAAATAATTTTGTTTTGAAAATAAATACCAACAAAAGAAAATGAAAATATTTCATATTCGTATAAGCTTTGTAAAACATTATATTGCCGCTTGTAATTTTGTTTTAGACTGATTTTATAGTACGAGATACCAATTTCATAGAATAGGTTTAGAAAAACGGGTGTTTAGCAAGGAAGCTAAACTGCGCGAAGACCGGTCCCCTAGCAGTGACGTAGTAACTCAGCGCGCAGGCCTTATCTATCTCGATGGTGACGATATGACCCTGTTTTCCTTAGAAATCTTTCCATGGAGGCATTCGTTCATTAGACAGATAGCTCTAGTATGCTAGCCGTAATCACAAATTGCAGTAAAAGGTGAAAAAATATTTCCAACAATAAATAACTAATAGTATATTAAAAATTTTAATTGTCATAAATTAACGCAACAACAATAGTTGTTGCACTTGATTTATGGCGCAAATAAATGCAATATTAAGGCATTGACACTGCAAATCAATGCCTAAAATAAATAAAATAGCGTAATTATGAATACGTCAGTAAAATAAATAAAATAGCGTAATTATGAATGTAATTAATTTAGAATTTGTGAGCTCGGTGACATCATTTATCAAGTAATAAAAAGACTAAAATAATCCGAAGCTGCAGGTTATCCGAAGGTTAGCATTTCCGAAAAAAAAAAAATAAATAAAAATAAAAACCGAGATATTTTAAGAAAAGGTAAATATAATTGACTGGATCCAAGTTGCAGTTTGATGCACAATATTGAGTGTTATATTTCAAAATCCGTCGATAACTCCAACCGAAACTATTCCTTTTCAACGTAAGAAATACTTTTATACACACAACTAGATGGCAGCACTTGTTACTCCATGCATTGCAAAATTTATTGCTCCCCGCGTTTAACAATTTATTTCGTTTCATATTATTCTGGGGTTCAAGTCGTTTTACAGGTAATTAATGTAATTAATTTATTACACTTTTCACAGTGTGGTTACGTTTTTACACAAAAGTTTAAATTTTTCATTTCTGGTCATTTCGTAGTTTAGTTTGTGCTGTTTAACTGAAATGTTTAGAACAGGCCTTATAGGAAGTAAAAGAATTTTCCATTCCAGTTAATTTTCCGAATTTTAAAAGATTTCACACAATTTTAAAATTTAATTTGCCATGACAACTGTAGATTTTCTTTGCTATGTTTTATCTACTATTTTGCAACAATCAACTCAGCCCCCAGAAGAGCTATTAATCTCAAAACGGCATTTTGCGTCGAATCAGTTTTCAGATTGTTGCCGCCAAATATTATCCCCTTGTATTATATTTAAAGAAATAAAATAACGAACAATCTGCATGAATGCAAGCATGTTTCTCACATTCTGAGGAAACAACGGCACCCAGAGACTGTGTATCGGAAATTTTAAAGATATGCTCGTTTTAAAATTATTTTGCGCTATTGATGTTGAACCGAATTTTATGGTTTAAATGCAAAGAACACGATATTTAGTAAATAAAGGTAACACACAAAACGTTAAAGAAACGCCCCTTTGGACGTAATGTAAAATCTGAAATCTTTCAGGTTTGTTTTATTATTTTCAGATTTTTTTTTTTTTTTTTTTTAAATTTTGTAATTAGAAGTAGATGTCTACAACGGTTGGTTGCAAAAATAAAACCCGGGTAAAGGCTTTTATGAACACTGTCAATATTTTCGAACTTTTTCCTTTGATTTCAAAATTGTTTTCTATAAAATTTCTATCTACATTGTGCTCTTTCGAAGTAAAACGCTTCATTTATATATTTGGCTATAACAAAAAAAAAAAAAAAAAAAAAAAAAAGCATCTATTACGAATCGATAAAAAGGCATCTGTCGTTCATAAAGTGTTCTATCGATTCATAAAAGAATGTGTTCCCTTCGACGGACTGAACACATCTATTTCGGGACAGAAGGTTCACATCGAATATGTTCATTTAAATGGAGGCGGTGAAATCTATACATGATATAAAGCTATACTTAATCACTTTTATGGCTTCTGGATAATATAGCTTTAGTGTTTTTGACAAGGAGAGCTCTCACTGCCATGCTCCGTTATAAGATTCTGAAAGATTAAACAGTTTTCCATACGACAGTATTCATTCTTTTTGAAATCACGAATGGTTTGAGATAATTTTCAAAAATCAGATTCTTGACTAAGCCATAATTAATATTGTTAAAGTTTTTTCCCTCCATTATTGGTTTCAAATTATACAAATGCTGTAAGTTTTGGCTCAAATAAATGGGTAGCACAGTCTTAATCATGTAGCTGAAGAAAGATCACAAGACAAAATTCATGCCTAGAATAAGCGATTGTATAATGCAATCAATCGACTCTCTTCACACCAGAAATTGTAAATTTCATAGGATATTCCGTTACCTTTAATGGCATGTCTGCTACTATAAAAATATTAAGCTGAACTTATCATTAAATTTGTAAACAAAATAAAATGCATGCATTTACTTGATTACTTTCCAATGAAGTGTTAAATAATAAATTAACTTTATAAATAACAGTTTGAAATAAATTTACAGCACTCATACTATAAGGTATTTCTCCCGCCTTCTTAGCATGCCTTCGTGGTGTATGGTCAGCACGCTCGGCGCAGGTCCGTGGTTCGCGTCTTGGCGAAGGCATTCCTTATTTTTCCTCTCTCCTGCTTTTCAAAAAGTACCTAATGTTTCTACAATACTAATTAGGTAACAAAGAAGGGAATAGACATATTTAATACTTTCATTTTTGTTATGTTTCAGTAAGCTTATTGTCTGTCGTAATTTCATTTTATGAAGCCTCGTTTTCTTTGATAACATCAAATGTTTGAAATTTCTAAACACTTTAAATGAATTATCACTATGTCTTGTAAAGTATCACAGAGACTGGGAAAGGGTGTAAAAAGGACCCTTTGATTTAACTCAAATCAAAGTTAACATAAGGCACTACTCGTGTTTACAGAAACCAGTATTTATGTTTTAGATCAACGATAACGAATTTGACTCAACTAAATAACTGTAAGTTAGCAGCGCGCAAGTTGGTTCTGATCTAAAGTCGGCCTGACAAGCTTAATAGCGAAAATAACGCGACGCCAAGGAATGATACTCTCAAGAGAATAAATTAGCAGCATGGCCTTTAGCAGGCAGAGAACACGTTCTAATTTTATCCTCTATAATCTGCCTTTAAATACTATCTCCTTTCTACCTCATTTGAAAGACGCGAGCTACAAATTTACATTCTAGCAGTAAAATAGGATATAAAAAGGACAGTACTGCAAATTAACATAAAATAACTGGTTAATAAAACTTAATGTATAGTCTGGTTAATAAACTTGATGTATAATTACAATTTTTACTAAATGACTGTGAACTTCAAATATCAGCATTTAAATGTATTTTTAAACTCTCCTAATTATCTTGAATTTTCAGGAGACTAAACGGGACAGCAAATAAAAATAAATCTAAGCGGCTGAATGTTCTTAGACCATTATGTTATTCCTGAGGACGAATAAGGACATGTAACAATCACCGGAAAGGCACAAATAGTGTAACCTTAATAACGAACTGAACGAATAGTTAGGATAAAAAAATAATAAAAAACAACAACTAAATTCTTCGAAATGCTAAAAATTAAGGATAAGAATTCTCGAGAAAACATTATTATGGTAAATAATACTGTAATTACTTTAATACGTTGTAATAACTTGACAATAAAGATCTGGTGAATTAAAGATAAACTTTAGTCCAACACCGTAGACAACCTCTAATTCCTAACGAACATCGCAAGCAGAGATGTAACGCACATTAATAATAGTTTAAATATTCAGCCTCCGATTTACTTAGCACTCAATTTCCGTATAGTATTTAGAAAGAAAGGTTTAATGTCGAGAAAATACAATAACTGACCAGTGTGCATATTGATTACTTCTTCGTGACAACATAAATAATTTTATACAACTTTCTCTTTCTTCAAGGAGCATCTGCTTCAGTTGCCTGGTATTCTCCGGAGGGTAAAATGGTGCCACACACGTTCAAAGAGATTTAAACCAGAAAGTACGTTGGAAAAGTCTTTCTGTGGATATCTTCATTTTCCAGGATATTCGTGGATAATTCTTTTTTCCTAACGGTAGTGGGATGAAAGCTTGTCTCTACCTCTCTTCATATGAAACGGGCCGAGAATCGTTTGTCAAATCGAAACGACTCTCAGTCAATGCTATGCAACGTTCAGGACGACAGGGGAATAGGCCATAGAGATGAAGTTGCCTGGCCACAAACCGGGCCACAGCTGCTGAGCTGTATTGCCCGCTGTCTGGTTTCGATCTCTTTTCGCTTTCAGGATGATATATCCTGCAACCGTTGTTTTCCTTGGTCGATTAGTTACCGTTACCATTGTTTTCCTTGGTCAGTTAAAGTTGTTTACCTTGGTCGACCACCATCAACCTTTGTTGCAGCTGTACCTGTTGTTTGGAAGGCTTTCCAAGCTCGAAAAACAACACTTTTATCAGTTCCAAACTCTTGTGCGGCAGATGTCAAATTACGCACCTTCTCAAGTTTGCCAATCATTCTATCACGTGTAAAGGTGCCCTGATGTTTTCTTGTAGCCATACTGGACATATAACCTCATTTTTACTGGCAAAGAAATGCTTTCTCCCTTCCTTTTTAAGCTGCCTTGCACTGCGTGCGCTAACTCCTAGAGTTTCGCGAGTTTTGAAGTTATGGTGCCGGTATTTGAATATGCCTCAACTTTCTACTGAGATGGCGTTTCACTGTACTATCGTAAAAAGCCCTTTTCAACAATTTCTCGGTTGTATGCTGAAAAATGAATTTATTGCTTAAATTTTGCATACTATATTCGCTAATTTCAATCATTCCGAAACATCATCTTTTAAGCTTTTGAATTATGTCTACAAATTAACAGCCAGCACTGCTTTCATTGTCAAAAATAAACCACATTTCTTACTGTAATACATAACAGGAAGGTTGTTAAATGACTAATTATTGATTAGGAGGGCCAAAAGGTTAATCACTGATAAGATTCGGGACGATTACTGATTTTAGCTGCACCTTTTCTAATGTTACTACATTTCCCCAATTTCTTTAAACTGATTGCTGGCTTGGTCAACAGAGACCTCGGTTGATAAAGATTCTAACCATATGTATTTCCAATCAGTTAGTATTCAATTTCGACATCAGGAAGATTAGATCTTTGGAAGTAAGAAGAAAGTTTCATCTCCTTTATTTAGATACCTCCATGGTCTAGACACAAGGATTTTGCAACTGATACAATTCAAGTAGCAGAACGTGGATAATTCTACCGCTTAAGAAACAATTATACAACAAATAAAATTCTTCTGATACTTACCCAGTTACATATGGTTTGCATTCATTATGATCTTTATCCCAACCACAGTAAGGATCTTGTATACATCGCAAGCAGTTATCATATCTTCCCTTGCACATGATTAGATCAAACTGACGGATAAATGAGTCAGAAGAAATGTAGAGAGACTTGTGCTGAAAAGTTAGAAAAACCAAATCAGATTTAATTCCGTGTAACCGAGAGATTCAGGTATTTTTTTTTTTTTTTTTCCAAATGTTATAATGTTTAAGCACACGCAACATAGAAATATAATTGCAATGGACAGATCGTGAATTTAAACAGCAAAATTAGTCACAGTCAAGTTTTAAAACAATAAAATTTGTCAGTGGAAAATAAATACGATCTGCATTTTGATTTATATAGGATAAATGTCAGAAGAAGTAACACACAATAACATCATTTCTTACATTCCCATGTTTGATAGATAAATACTCTTTAAATGGAAGTTCTTATACAGTGTATGTTGTTTGCAAAATACGGTAACAAAGGAAACATAAATACCTTGCTAGAGATTTCCATGGATCTGATTGGCTCAGGCGTTGTAGCTTCAAATATGTCAACAAGGTTAGAATGCTCTTCGCCATCACGGTTGTACCATTCTACAAGCTTATATATAATTCCTTCATCTATTATAAACGAGTAAAAATTTTTATAATATATATCAACTACATAAATGAACTTTATTAATAGAAAATAACAAATTTTAAAACTAATTGGTCCAAATGTTTTCAATAAAAAATAATTTTTAAAGCTATTTAAATAGAGTGAACACGTGTATATTCACCCGTTTCTTTAAGTATAAAAACATTCTAAAATCCACAGCCATTTCTCAAGTTGTCAGAGTCTATTAACAACTGCAGATAGTGACAGTAATCTAATACGCCGTAACACTGTATAGTATCAAAACCTTTTAAAAATAACATGGTGCGGACAACCGATTTTTAGAAAAGAAGCTCATTCAGTATACTCGAATTCTTTTATTCTCTCCTTTCCCAGAATATCCAATGCAAATTTAAACACCTGTTACAACAAATGAAGTCTAGCTTTCTTTCTCGAAATGCTACCTCTTCTAGGAATACTTTACAACAGGTGCAGACTGCCTACTTTAACTGAAAGGTTACAAATTAGGTCATTTAGAAATATACAGGCTTACAGACGCAAGTAAGTAAAGTTTATAAAAGATTTTAGTCATTCCTCCTTCTCCTTTTTACATTTAGAAATATACAGGCTTACAGACGCAAGTAAGTAAAGTTTATAAAAGATTTTAGTCATTCCTCCTTCTCCTTTTTACATTATGTAATATCTACATGAGAAAGATTTATTCAGTTACACTTTTTAATAATAAGACCTTGCTTTCTATAATTTTGTTTCTTCTATTGAACTCAAGAAATGTTTTTAAAATTATGTTAAAAAAAAAAAAAAAAAAAAAAAAAACTTACAACAGGGATATTAAGAGAAAAAGCGAAGATAATTTCTGCGAATGGGGAGGCCATCATTAACAAAAGCTATTCTGCTAAGGTCCATCGCAAGCCAAATACTATCTACTGCTATTAAATACTTCTGTTGCTGTTAAAATTTGCGCAAAATGAGAAGATGAACAGGATTTTCAAATCGAACTTTAACGAAATGGAGACATCATTAATTCGACAACTCAAAGAAGCAACAATTTCAAAAACGCTCAAGTTTTCGAAAATTTTCTCATCACGTCCCAAGTCGAACAGATATTATTCTATGACTATTTTAAAATTATTGTAAGATGACTATTTTAAAACAAAATAACATACAAGAAAAGAAAACACGCTTTTCTTTTATATATTCAATTTGAATTTCCTAAGAAAATCTTAATAGTGAGTTAAATTTTAACTCATTCAGCTTAACATATGACTTTATACTAGATTTCCACAGTGACGTGCTATCCAGCTTTGACTGTAATAATTTAAAGCTAAATCTCGCAAAGTACGGTATGAAATGTTTATTTTAGCCCAGCGAGTTTACTTTGTAAAGAGTAATTTCAACAACAGTTCTACAATATAAAATCTGACCAATTGAAATTAGAAATAGCAAATTATCTCAAATGAAGTTACATTTAATTCAATGAAGTACATTTTAAAAGCAATGAAACTCTCCTTAACTTAAAATGCTTTAATTATGATTGTAAAGGTTTTTTTTTTTTTTTTTTTAACGGCTAGGAGGCAAAACACATTAAAGGTTTCGATGACTTACTTGTTGCGACATAAAATACAGTAAAGGGCAGGCCATCTACTTCTAAGCGGTCAACAACCAGCCTTGACAACTGTATATCCCTTTTGTAGAATACTGGCTTGCCATTATCGTGAGCAACAGCGGAATCCATGAGGGGATGGCCACGAATGAAATTAAGCACGGAATCTGGTAAAGTCTGAGTGTCATTTACGCACAGACCAGGACGTGGTTCCGGGACTTTACTGCTGAGAACAGGCAGCCATGCTGACGACGAAGTCGCCTGTTCTTTGAATTTACCATTGAAAACTTCTTGTATGGACTCTAAACTGAATGTGCAGACAGCTGATCCCGTTAAACCATTCCTGAAATGTCCAAGAAATAATTCTATATTAATTATGAACATTTATTCCTGAATGCCGATACACCACAAATATTTATTATAAAGAATATTTAAGCGATTTTATTGGTATGCAGATAATTAACAAATGTAGCACGATAATTGCAACAGACAAAGTTTCAAGATAATTGGTAAGGAAGGCAATTGTGAAAAATAAATGAACATGAGTAATACACTAGCCTCCAGTTGTCTAATATTTATAGTTCGACCGCCTCATCCGCGATCATGAGCGTAAACACGCATGCGCCATTCGGACCGAATTATTCTCTAAATAGGGTGGAAAGATGGGGACTTTCTTTCCCTCCAGCATAGCTCTTTCCGGAGAAGAAGAGACCTTTCACGTCGCAGCAAGTAATACCCCCTTTTTGGACGAGGTCTATGTGTTTTGGCAAAATGCCAACCAGGGTTGCGCATGAGACGGTCGAACTATACTTTGGGGGGGGGTATTACAGAATTAAAGTTATCAGGGAAGAAAAAAAGACAGACTAGTTCTCAAACGCGTTTGCAGTTGCTTTATGTTACAGAAGTTTTACTGTTCTCCTTTCCCATGAGCAGAAATTCTAGTTGAAAAAATTGAAATTAGCACTACATTTAGTGTTACTTATGTAACACTTTAAAATTAACTGCTACATTCGTAACGGTAGTTTATATTATACAAGGTAGCAAGAAGCCAACTAACACATTTCAAATCTGCTGGAAAAGTAGTTTGTCTTATTGACAGAAATGAAGCAGTAAAGGATAGGAAGCCATTTCATATAGTCAGTCGTAACTGAGTAGCCGGAACATGCAATAACGTATCAACTGTGTTCGCAGTCATTTACGGAAAAATGGCTGAGAGAAGTATGCAACGCAGTCTTAGTGTGCCCGATCTTTCCCGTCAGGAAGGGTTTCTGGAAGGCCATGTGATCTGAAGGAATATCATGAACTATTCAAGAATTCAAACAAACCATTGCTGATTATGTTGAGGTTGCTGGTTAAAATTTTACAGAGGCGCGTGTACGGCAATTTCAAGTCATGCTTATAACTTAACAATGGTGTAAAAGAAGGCCATCGGTTTGACGTAATTTTCAAAAAATAAATATGAAATCTGTGACTAATAAACAGCATCCTTTGATGGATGAACTTACAGAAGATTTTGCTTATTTTTCCGTTTTTATACATTACCTGTAATAATTTGTAATGCATTAATCGCCTCTGCATCACCGTACATAAGTTACTACTATGCATAAACTATGCATATGAGTTTAAAATTCAATGCGACTCAGATATAACTGTGACTTATATAACCCAAGCACCATTATATATGAGTATCTGAATAAAACTAAATCTAATTTAAATGAGCTCATACAGAAAATATTTATTTCCGTTTAAAAATGTCATATCACATTTTGTAAACGGAAAAGTAAGAATCGGTGCGAAGTGTGGAAAATCAGAACTTGCTTTTAAATACGAAAAGCAAAGTAATTAAAAACGTATTGTACCTCTTCATCGCATCTTTTTTTTTTCCCGCTTCTTTATCTAATGCTACTCAGTGCCTCAGCAAAAAAATACCAATGATTTTTTCAAAATGAGCTTTTGATTCTGTTGTCTGTTTGAGTAATAATTATAATAATAAAAGCCTAAAGAATTGTTCACCATCTTTCTTTCCCTTTCCCTTCTTTGCTTCGATCTTAATAATTTGGGTATTTTTCCTCTTAACTTTGATATAGTAGAATAATTTTTTTTTTCATTTTTAACAGTAATTTTGTGAAATTAAGAAACAATTTAAAATACGGAATTTTCATCTCATATATAAAAGTTCAAAAATATGATTTTTTCCTCATTGTTCATAGATCTACAGTCTAAATATCCTACAAATTTCTGATTTTACTTATTCATAATGCTTAGAAATGTGTATGTATGTACGACTAATAACACAAAAATCTCAGTTATAGAAAAACGGAAAAATCTTTCACATTTTATGGTTTGCATTTAGAAATAAAAACGTATATATAATAAATAAATAAATGAACATTTAAAAGTAGTAATTGCTGTCATCTTCGAAAACGATCATTTTATATTGTTGCATTTTTGCAACGTTGCCTTCCCAGTTGTGAAGTATGATTTTGTAGCCTTGTCGACACAGAAAATGTTTCGCTTTATGTAATCAAATTAGTAAAAGTATAAACAGCAAATCGGAATAGCTCAATTATCTCGAAGATGCCGTAAATAACATTTAGAAACACGAATAAAACCGTAATATCGCAAATAAACGTTCAGATGTCAAAAATAACGTTCAGAAAAACAACAACAACAAGACTATCATCGATCAAATAACAAAGATTCAAACAATTTTTGCTGCACTTAAATTGGATTGCCTATAAATGTTTCTTGATGTCCACAACTGCTATCAAAAATGATTAAGTCAAACCTAGAACTAATACTTTGGTCAGCATTTCTGCAGAAAATTCAGGGAAGAGGCTTCAGAGAATAAAAACACTAGTAGACTTTTCATAAGTCCCCCCTCCCAGTTTCATCACTGGATAAATTGGATATTATGTCTCTTAATGATGACGGTCTGCTGAGCTCCCACAACACAATGCGCCTCTTCCCTTCCCTTTTCCTCTCAGACTCCCTGTATAAGGGTACTGAATTTCCATCTCTTCAAAGTCAGGCACCAATAAGGACTTATTTCCTAGTATCCGGAATAGCGCATTATGCTAGAGCCATATAAAACACTCGAATATCCGAATATCTATGTATCTAGTAATAGTCTCACTTCCGGTCAAAAGTCAGAGTGGTAATAAACCCTTCTTGAAAAACGCAGAGTTTCCCGGAAATTTTTGAAAAGCAGCTCCTAAGTACCACACTTCCCAGTCTGTGAATGAGTCATTCCCAACCCAGAATTAAATCAAAGTTTAACTTGAAAATTATGGAAATTTAGAGAAATATCGATTTCAATTAAGCAGCATATGAGCTGCTATATTAGTATGGAACTTAAATGCTTTTCCTTGGAAATCAATCAATTGGTTGAATCAGTCAAGAAATATTTTCTTTTGCATTTCAAATTGACAGAACTTTTGAAAACTTAAACTAAAAAGAAAGAAAAAGAATGTTCAACGTTCAATGAATTTCGAAAGGCAATAGCACCGATCCATCTTCTTCATTAAATTGCAGAGACGAAGCATAGGTAAAGAAAATAAAAATACATCACGGGCAGCTGGTACTAAGTTTACTTGTTATTTAAAAAATTATCATCTGCGATTTTTCTTACAAACACTTCTAAGCTCAAAATCTATTCTACACTATCACCTACATCTATAATAAGTAATGCCATTTCTGCATTTTATTTAAACTATCCATCGACACAGCATTCAGCAAATGCAGATGAAACTGAAAAAAACAATAATGGAAGCTATTAATGGAGTTCCGAATAACATACATCAAGTAAAACAGAAAATTTGAATTGCTTGAATGAATAATGTACAGTTTACAAGTTACCTTACAGTGTGCTTATACAATGCCAGACTGGTTGGCTAATTAACGATAAAAAAACAAAATCTTTGTATTTTTGACGCAGAGGTAGTTAATATGCTTCAGGACCACATGTTGGCACACCTAATTGGCAAAAGCTTCATACCCTGCGGATTGATCGTTTAATATCTGCTATGTTGAAAACGTAAAAAATACGTAATTAAGCGAGGGAAGTCTTTTTTTTTTTCCGGAATAGGGACCAAAAAGATTAAAAGTAAATACAACGCGGTGGTTTATCCGTTCTTGTGCTAAATGAAGTTCAGCAATTAACGAACCTCGGGTTAATTGTATTTGATATAAATATATAAATCTTCTCAAAGACAAAAAACTACCTGAAATTAAAGCGTAGAGGTTTAATTAGTAACGGTTAGCCAATATCGGCTCTAATGCAGTTTGTTGTCGCCGGCTGCAGACCAGAAGGTACGTAAGACAAAAAAGTGAGGCGACGTGGCGTGCATAAATAAAATGTTCTGAAAAATAATGTTGAGGCTGCATTTTGTTGCTTACATGATTATCAATCGAAAGGGAACGACTGCATATTATGTGAATATTTATTTCAGATTTTATTTATTTTATCGATAACATTATGTGCTAAAGAATAAAATGGATTTTTCTCATACAAAATTAAGGAATTTTTGTTTCAAAAAAATATATCTTGTATTTCATGCAACCGATTTTATGAAAATAACATTTTCAAAATAACTCAAGGAAGAATGTATAGGAAAGTACAGTATTACCAAGAGAAACTATCCGAAATTAGTATAATGAAATTTCTTTTGGAAGTGAAATCTATTCAAATTTTGCCATTTGTAAAAAGGAATAATCTTTAGGACAGTGACCATAATAATGCAAAATAAAGAAATCTGCCAGTTATTAAAATCTACTTTTCTAATAAAACATTGTATCTGTTTAAGTACTTCACACATCTACTGTTTGAGCTTACCAGCGGTCGAGTAGTAAAGTCGCTGAACATTGGTAGTTCGGTCCAAGGTTCGAATCAGGCGAACGGGCTGGCTGCATTGGAGTTTTCGTGGTTTTACCTATGTGTAACATGTGTACTAGTCAATTTCCCTCAGAACGCTCTCCACGAAGGCACCCTTCCCTTAGGGAGATAGCCCTCGAGGCTTTGCCATAATCCCATAAACAAAATCAAACCTACTATTCGAAGTCAAGCATTAGAGAAAATGCTAATTTACGCATTTTAAAACAAACAAATAAAAGCTATTCCAAAATATATAAAATTATTATAATTTTGCGGATTAAGGATATCTTTTCCCGTCCACTGTTATGATAAAATTACAGTTTGGTTTGCACTATACAGCCCATTAAGGAATTCTAAACTTTATAAAAAGGAGTTCCAAAAGCGCCTTCGCTTCACGTTTCTCTCTCTCTCAAAAACAAAACAAAATAAAAAAAAAAAAAAAAAAAAAATAATAATTAACATGTGCTCATTTAATAACAGAAGTTATTCCTACTACAGTGTGGCGCATCATTATGATTTAAATAGTAAATAAATAGTTACCCCGCTTTCGTTTTTTTTTTCCTTTTTAAATCAACACGTTTTAAAACCACCACTTGGAGATTTTATAATGGGAATGGTGTTCCTAAGAGTAAACAAAGGATGGAAAACTTTGAATTTTACTTTAAAAATCAACACAGACCTTTTCTTCCTATCTCTCGTTTTTTCTACAAGTTCTCTAATATTCAGAGCGTCTAGTGCATCAACAATTTAGCGATTGGTTTAATCATTTTCAACCCTTCTGAAAACAGGATATTTAAAAAATGTTTTTGAATTTCAACTGACCATCGGGATCTTCCAACTTTCGCAATTTTTTTCTCTGAGGTTGATTAAATGAAAAAGTTTATACAACAGTTTAAAGTCAATATTTTACGAGCAGTTCAAGAGACAGGACCTGAAATTCTAGCAGGAACTATGGAGAATTCTCTTGATAAAAGTCATAATGTTCCCCATTTGCCAGACGTTATAAAATTGCATAAACATATTTGCACAAATTATACTTAATGTTTAAGCAGTTTTTTAAAAATAATATCTTTTTTTTTTAATTCTGAAAAAGAATTACGTGTTACTTCAATTAAAACATTTATGTGTTATTCCATATTTCAGTAACCTGATAATACCTTCTACTGGAATGAACGCTAAACTCTCATGGCCTAATATGCGTCAACGATTCTACACCTACTGCATCTAGTATTATTGCCCTATCCCATTTTAAACAACTGCATGGCAATGCTAAGCGCCGGGTGATATTAAATTATAAGAGTATAGTAATGCTATACAAGATAATTACGTTTATTTTAATGAAAATGTAGACCACGAATCCTAGCAGAGTTAAATTACTGCTTTACGGAACTGATTTGTTTTTGTATAAATATGTAAAAAGTAATATCTCATATCGCACTACTCGCAATAAATATTGAATGTAAACTGTCTAACACTATTCTTCTATCTCAGATTATTGAATATTCTACTGAATCTTAAATATAAAAAATATTTCACATTCAGCATCAGCGGCATGTAATATTTCTTACGATATATCTTACTATCCTAATCATTATCTTGAGCGCGTACGTGCAAATGAAAGAGTCAAACAGTGTATGGATATTTTCCAAGACAGGAGATGTCATCATAAAGCATTAAGGCCCTAGTTTATTCTTACCATCCAGTTCCAAGAAGGCGAATTGACTTATTCAAAGGTGGAATGAAGAATTTGTCTCTATCAACGAAACATGGAATTCAGGAAAAGAGAAGAATCTGAAGGGTTGATGATTAAATTCGATTAACATACTAGGACGCACAATACTATTTTAACTTGCCGAGAAATTGCAATAGCATTCTCAAAAGGGAATATTTTCCAATTATTGGCAAACACAGTACACTTAATAATGCATTTTAATGAGCATAAAGCATTTCAAAATTAAGAAGCAAGCTTTGCAATTATTTTACGGTAAACCTCTTCACGACAAATGCAGAGCAGCGCGAGGCTTATTTAAATGGGAGACCGAAAAATGTTTGGCATTTAAAATTAAACACTGCGACTGCCCTTCATTGAACATTCAAAATTCCTAGTGCAACTCTAGTTTATTAATTAGTATTCGAATACTCGCACAAACAGACGCAGTAGTCGAGCTATCCAAGATTCGGAAACACAGAGGCGATAAATTATTACTCTGTCCGAATTAGCAATCCATAATTTAAGAGGAGTGGAAGTTTTCACTTTTAATTAAAAATCTTACTTTTCACGATACATATACAAGGGGTGGGGTACTGGAGGGTTGGAAGGGGAAGAATTTTACTTCCCCTTTCCCTTGAAGTATCAACAAATTAATTGGGGCGCGAAAGCAACGGTACGATCTGGAAGTTCGCCTCATTAGTAAAGACACAGTTTTCGTCAGCATAGTCCATGTATCGTATTGATTGATTCGAAGTGCGACCGCTAGGGGGCACGATGGTGTGGTAATTGGCATGCATTACGCAGAACAGAACCAACGAGTTAAGGTTTTTGTGGGGCCAAATGCTGTACACAGCGCGGAAAACTTTTGGACAAGTTTCTATTTTTATTAATTTAAATTTTAATTAAATTGCTCGCATTCTTTAGTGAAGATGCGTTACAGTTATGTTAATTAAATGCATAAAAATTTTAGCAGTTCGCCTTTTAGTACTAAATAAAAATTTGAAAGACGTAACAATATCCAAACAGACCTGATATTGAAATACAATGGCATTAATAAATTTTACAAACCGGAAAGAAACAAGAGTAGAAATTTCTAAAAATATGCAATTTGTAAGGTAATCCTTCTGTTTATGACGTTTGAAAAACCGAACAATTTACAGTTTACTCAGCTATGAATGGCATCAGGAGGAAATGGTTCTGTTCCGAATACCATCAACAAATGAGATCAAGAAACATCTCGAGAATCTACGGATAGCCGGAGGTGAGGAAAGAACACGTATCATTAATAATCATACGTGTAATCTGTCGTTTCCAGAATATGGATGCTAATGTCGTGAAGGAAGAAATTTTTCTCTTCACAATGAATACCGAATGGAATGAAACATGTGGCATTCAAGTTAACAAATTACAGGGAATAGTTAGGAGATTCTCCCCAGTAAACAGAATTAATGTCATGAAAGGCGAATAATAAAAATTAAACAATGAAATCTGAGTTTCGAAATTTATTTGCAACATAACACTCCGCTAAGGGTGATGCTTCACGAAATCTACTTCTATTTCATGCATTAAGGAGAGACAGGAAGCTCTACACTTCCTCCGCAGGCTATAATTTTAAACCTGATCTAATTAATATATCATCTTCAGCTGCAAGGAACATTCCGTGCTTTCTGTATATGTAATAGAAATGCGAGATAATTTTCCCTAGAAAGATCGTGGAAATTATTCCTCTCAAGACAAATAGCTTTTGTACGCTTTCCTATAGTAAACAATCCCGAAATTAACGAAGATACGCATAAAAGAACACATATAATAGAGTGCTATTGGTTTTATTTGCCACATGAAGTGATATAATTTGAAAGTACGCTTGCCATCAAGGAATTAATAAGCTACGGAATTAATACTACAGATTAAAAACTTCAAAGGGGGAGATGAATAAATAAATATAATACATATATGTATGTCAATAAAAGTTCTTACGTGGCTTCTGTTTGCGTAACCGTTGGGAGTAGACAAATATACTTCCATCTATACAAATGATTTAAATAAGGCATATATTCATGTTTTGGTACTATTAAAATTCAAAATCAAATTCGTAAAAATTAAGAAATCTTACTTTTTTATACAGTTTCTTGGTTCCTGTAATAATATACAGTAAAAGTTTATATCCGTTCTAAACAAATAAAACACAAAGCGTTTGACATTAGACAAAAATTGAGGGAAACATTTAATTTTGAATTTTGAGATCATGTTTTTCTAAAAATTCAGGGGTTGTACAAAAATTGAAGAGCGCAGTGTTTAAAACCTGCATGCGACTGAAAATGAAATATCAATTTAGGAAAAGATTTTTGATGCTAATAGGTTAGGCATGCAAACTGTCATGCAAAGTCATCAAAATCCTATTTTATTTATTATGTATATAACCTAAATTTTGTATTCTACATTATGCATACTATACTCTATGTACGTACCATCAAAATTTCTGTTAATATTTATATGAATTAAGTTAATATACGTCAAGTATATGTCAAAATTATGCATACATCAAAATCAAAATTTTTATTGTAATATAAAATTTTAAATAAACATGGTCCCACTTGAGTGAGCAATAAAGCTGAAAGTCTTCATGGCTGCACAGCTGCTCACCCAGTGGTCTCCTGTCATGAAAAGTTTCTATCAATTTCTGCGGTACAGTTTTCAGAAGGAAAAGTCAAATCTTAAAAAATGAGCCGATGACATCATTTGAATGATGTCAGACGATGAGAGGTTGCAGAGGAATGTCACAGTCAGAAATAGCCTGAGTCCTAACCATTACTCTTTCCGCTATATTTTATTCCACCTACGGAATCGATAGCAAATTCAACTAACTGTATCTCGAACACCTATAAGTAGATGTCTGAGCTACTGCTCATCAGTATGGCCGCTTTCCGTGTCGCAAAGAAAGATGCCACTTGTCAAACTGCATCCGATTTTGTCGCGTCAATGAGTAGAGCTGTATCTTCGTAATCTACTTACAGCTGGCTGTACACAGTTTAGCTGAATGCAGTCGTTTGCATTCTATGACGATTTCGCGCGCACCGGCCAACTTATGTTGATTTTGGGATCACCTCAGATGGACTATACAGCAATTGGACACTGCGTTCTTTAAGGTTGAATCATAATTTGGTTTACAGAATGGCACAAATGGTTTTTCCCTGGAGAACACCTTAAACGTAGTATCATACGAATACCATCCATGAAATTTACGCATTCAAAAACGGTAATTTGATGGTTTGGTTAGGAGTTGCTGTCCGTTGTTTTACAGATCTGTACATCTTTCCTCCTGGTAGAGTGAATACGATACCGTGTAGAGATCAGGCCTTTGTTCAGCATGCTCACCAATTTCTTGCGGTCTTACTTTTATTTGGAAAGGTGAAGCGTAAGTTCACAGGGCTCGCACTTCCGATACTCGCAAACCCTATTTCGTATGGAATTTCCATCGAAATCATACAAATGGAATTTCATCGAGAAAATATGAAGTAAACTTGGAGGATGTTTAATTTCGCTCAAATATTTTCCTTCTTTATGAGGTAAGAATGTGCCTGCTTCGTGAAAGGGCACCCCACTAACGATCATAGATGATCGTACTCTTCACATCAAGTAACACTATCAGTTGACTGTTTCAGCAAAACTCATTACAACCCATACTGACAGATCCCTACCAAAGAACTTTTTACCATAAAAAAGTACATGTTTTTGTTTATCACTATTTAGTGCCTGCTACTTAGTGATTAACTGCTTAACGATTACTGTCTTTCTATTAACTCATTCTTTGTAATATGTCACGATCTCTTAAAAGTTTCATTGAATTAAAATTAATATTTTTCTCTTTATCCCTTTTATCACTTTGTTGCTTAACTTCTGGATCAGTGGATCAGTAGTTTTGTAGCGAAGCCATCGGTTCGAGGACCTTTACTACCATATATCACTTAATTTGCATAGCCTCAAAACGTAAAGTTCATGAAAAATCCGATAGACGGAAATACATCGACGGAGTGAAGCAATTAAATGGCAAACAGACTTCATGAGTGGATTTTATTTGATAAAACTCATTAAGTATAACACTGGTGACTATGTGAACCAACGAATAGCATTTCCTTTACTTTCTTCATTTAAGTCCTTACAACACAATTAAGAAGGTTTTAACATTTCATTAACATAATATTTACAATCGAAAATTTCCACTTTTCATCAACATTACAAACATTGAGAGTAGCATGCTCCTTAAATTTTTAAAGTCACGTGAAATGTTTTCTTGTCTATATACACACATACATTAAAGTATCGATTATGTCTTGAATTTTCACTGCAAACCCGAATTTTTTAAACTTCGTCTATGTATCTGTCTCCTGAGAAATAAACATTTAAAATATGTATACTTTCTGTGCACATAACAGTATACAGCCATTTACTATTTTATGTATTTGGAAAAAAATGCAACCTGCCTGCGTTTTAAACAATGCAACACTACCTGCATGTACTCCACAAGTTAAAGCGAATACAGTCACGTGAACGTTTTATTGTAGTTTTTAACTAGTGAAAGTTTATGAAGTTAAGCGAAAGAGACAATGCTGAGATTCATTTTTACTATCTAGGAACGGAAGCTAGGTTTATGGCTAACACAGTACGTGAGGACCTTAGATACATGCCCCAAACTTGCAAAAAATTTTATGCTTCCGTAGCATCTAATACAAAGAAGAGGGGGGGGGAGAGGGAAGTACAACTACGAAATCTTAACTAAAGTTAGCTGATGTAATAATTAGTGCGACTTTCCCTTTTGGACTTAACAAAGCAATTTCTTTCTAATTTAATGTAGTCATAATAACTAAGAGCGTCATCAAAATAAAATTCAGACGCGAAAATTGCGTACAGTCCCAAATTATGCAATGTAATTACCAACATAATCTCCTTCAGTGTAGAGAAAGCGAGGCATTATAATATTTTTTTCCCTTTCTTTTTTTTTTAATGGAATTGAAATAATTTTAACGTACATACTTGTTATTCATTAAATAATTTAAGGTGCGACCTGGACCCGAGTTACATAAATATATATAAATATATTGTTTAAAAAAGCTAAAAGTAATTAACAGCATTTTGACTACAGCATAAAATTTTTTAAAAATTAAAATTAACAGAAAATAATTGAAAGCCTGCAGATAAGCATATACACTTTCCAAGAAAATAATTTTCGTGTAACTCGAGTATGTCAAAAGAAATTTACATAAAATTTATACATACAATGCCACTGAGAAATGTTTATTTAAAAAAAAAATTAATAATTTCGGATTTTAACGCAATAATTTTAAACATGAGCATGTTAATAAACAAAAGTCAATTTGTTAAGACTGAAAAAAAAAGATACCATTTTTAACAGCTTTTTTTCCCCTTCGATATTATTTTGTAGGGTTTATTTTAATTTTTTAACGGTTATTTTTATTTTGGAACAAGCCTTTCCTTTACTTTCTCATTCTCCACTTACATCTCCCTGCCAGAATGAGTTTTCAGGATTACGATTTCTGTAAATGAAATAGAAATCAGTATTTAAGCTGAAGTCTGAATCACTTCACTAGAAGAGCTTAGAAAAGCTTAGAAGAGCGTGTTCTGCCTTCCGGCCACGTTGTTGCTACTAGTCTAATCTTAGTGTTATTCGACCGTATCGTTACGTGCCTGCTAGTATACGCCGGTGATCTTAAATAAGGGCTAACTCTGTTAGTTAATTTTGTGCAGCTTCGGCTGGTTTATTTTATTTAATATTTTACATTAGTCTTATACTTTCTATCCTGAGTTAAAGCCGAAGTGGAGGCTTATTGTAAGTCCGAAAAGGGACAATCTGTTCATCTATTTTGAGTTGAAATAAAGGGTAAATTAACCCTTCTTTGAAATTGTTACTTAACTGAACTCTGCAATTAGTCGATACACAGTTCTGAAGTATTCTAACTTTCAAGGAATACTAATTTAGCTAACATATTACAATTTTCTCATAAAATTCGTATACATAAATGATGGAATGCGGAAGAAAATCAAAATGCTTCAATAAATACATTTTTACTTGGAATGAAAAAACATTGGTAAAAACAATTTCTTATGTCGTAGGTTACAAAACGTTTTTATCAGTGAACAAAAATAATACAGGCATCTGAAAGTTTTTATTGTATGATTCTAAGAGGAATCCTAGGAATGTAACTTTTTTTTCTTTTTTTTAAATATAGCGGGGACTACTCATTTTTGGGTTTGGCCACTCTTAAGGGCAGAAGTTTAAAAAACATTATATAACTTCAGTTTACTTTTTATTTACGTGAAAAATTATGATGCAACTGCAATAAAATTATTCGAAATGAAATGGAATATTTTACATTTAAATATTAATCACAATTGAAATACACTTACATGGAAGTAGTAAATACAGCATAGAACTTCTGGTCATCTTCTGGATGCTTGTAAATGTCCTCTGCAAAAACACGTAGAAAAAAAAAATTATGTCTTGAATAGTGAATAAAAACATTTAAAACAAATACATTTTATTTTATTTTATAGATTCTAAAATTAAATGTTTTTTAAAGAAAGTGGTGTGGACGAAAGTTACTTAGTTAAAAATGAAAGCTAACTTCCAAAATTTAAAAAAAAAAAAAAAAAAAAAAAAAAAAAAAAACTGAAATGTTTCAGATTTTAAATTACGTCCAAAGGGGCGTTTTTTAACATTTTGTGTGTTACCTTTCTTTATTAAATATCAACCATAAGATCCAGTGCAACAGCAATATCGCAAAATAGTTTTAGAACGAGCATATCTTTAGAATTTCCGATACAGAGACTCACGCGCTGGAGATAAAAATGTTTTTTCTGCACAACGTTGCCATTGCTCGCTTTGAAATCCTTGAGTTTGTTAATCAAAAATTCGTCAAAGTTTTAAAAAATAGGAAATCGATCATAAAACAAATTTCAAATTTCAAATTTGGTCTTCCACATACTCATATTCGTTGGAGGATTACGTTATTCAAAATTCGATGACTCTATGTACCGTTGTTTTATCACAATACGAGAAATATACATACATTTAAGCAGATTTTTCATTATTTAATTTCTTTAAATATAATGCAGGACTCTAACATTTTGTGGCAACAGTTTGAAAAGTGAACCGACATTTATGAGTCCGACGCAAAATGCCAAAACGAAACTAATAGTCCTTCGGGATTCAAATCCCTTTGGACTAAAAACTTAAAAAAATACTTGAAACAGCAATTAATTATTAAACGCTGACATCAAATGCCGTAGAGACTATGAAGACGGATATAAAGGGTGTCTCAAAAGGTCGCTGCCGAACTTAACATGCTAGTATGTCATACCATGAAAGATTTACCTAGGAACTTGTGTCCCAAAATTCAAATCAGGACCACTAGAAAGCAATGTTCGCAGGCTTATGGTGTGATCATTTAGGCAAAGGACGTTTTAGGAGAAGGATGATTTGGTTTACTAACTCAGTTCCTTATGGACATTTTTGTGACATTCTGTGAAAAGAGTGTTATCGGATATCACGGCTGACTTTCCAGGTTTCAGCAAGATGGAGCACCTCCACAGTTTAGCAGCACTGTGCGGGAATACCTCGATAGGACACATCCTGACCACTAGATTGGCAGAGGGGGACCAGTCGCATGGCCACAGCGATCTCTCGACCTGACTTGTCTAGATTTCTACCTTAGGGATACATGAAATCCATGGTGTACGAGACGACCGTAACGTCTATTATGGATCTCGTCGGCAGGATTTTGGAAGCGGCGGCACGTGCCCCTGACACACCTGCCCATTTTGAACGGGTCAGTAAATCCCTGTATCGACGTTGTGAAGCACGCCTTGTGGTGAATGAAAGGAATTTTAAATATCTTCTATGATTTTATTCAATTAAAGTCACATTAACAGCTCTTTTGATATTTTTCTTTCTTCCCCTGTACCCTTGCGAACATTGCCCACTAGCGGTCGCCGTTCGCATTTTCGGACACAAGTTCCTATGTAAGTATTCTTTGTCATGGTATGACAGACCAGCATGCTAAGTTTGGCAATGCCTTTTGAGACACCCTGTATATCTGTCAGAGAATTATTTGACAGAGGAAGAACGAATGCAGAAGCATATAAATAATATAGCAGTATTCTGTTATGCAATTTAAGGAGTTTGTTTGCTGAAAAACTAAAACATAGCTCCCATTTAGGCAGCAAGACCTTGCAAAAGTGCTCTAAACATACTAGAGCCCAAAGTTAACTTTATTTGCATTATTTATCTGAAACTGTTAAAACTGAACAATTTTATTTGGAAAAAACCGAAAAAGTGGACATCGATTCATACAATACAAAATTGTATTATGAAATAAATAAAACTGAAGTAATGTACGAGAACGAAATTTTATAAAAAAAGGAACATTAAAAACATCTAGGAAACATTAAAAAATTGACGTTTATAGGGAATATGATTTCCCTTAACTCGTTTGCACATATCACAACGCATTTTCACGTTCGCAATAGCAGAATTAATTAGAATTTGGGAATGTACGTTGCAATCTTTCACGAATGGGATTTTTAATCTTTAAATCTTTAATAGAGTTATGCGTCTTCAAACAGCTTTTCCAAGGGTATCCAGTAAGTTTAGTGTATTAAAAGATCAAAGATACGGATAACTAATTTATTCGCTCGCCTTCTGTTTCAAGGAAATCTTATATTAGATTTTCACCACATGAATACTCCTTGTCCCATATAAAAAAATTCACATCCCCGTGCACTTCTGAAAAATTTTGCTTTGAGTTTTAAGACTTACGTCTCGATATTTCAAGCCAGGTACCGATTATATGTTGGAATAGACGTACTTCAGAACTCCAAATGATCATTATTCCTATTAAATTTCGGGTTTATACCGCTGTAACGGACACATTTCCTCCTGCTGGTGAGAAGTTTCGTAATCCAAATCTCTCATCCAAACGTGTTTAGAAACATATATTCAGTTGAAATTTGACTCAACATTAAACAAAAAGCAGGCTTATTTTTGTAGACTCAACTCTGATTCCGTCTGTACTAATTAGACTGGTTCGCTTTATTACTCAGTGGAACACAAATTACTGTCTTTCTGGCACACATAATTGTCTCATGAGTACATTTTGCAACAATGCAAAAACTACAGTGCTGGCGGCATGTTCTTAACTTACTACTGAAATATGAACAAAAACCGATGATTTGGTTTTCTTCTACAGCCTCCTTTGCATATGATAGCACTCGATAAATTACCAAGACTATTTGTCACAAAACAGTTATTCATCTTGCCATTTCAATAAAAATGTATCTGCATCTGTAGGGCCAAAAGCTCTGCAGTTCAATATTTTATACGATACTCCGGCAAAATAAACAAAATTAAAAAAATAAATAAATAAATAAATAAAAATCAGAAATGTTTCAGATTTTAAATTACGTCCAAAGGGGCGTTTTTTAACATTTTGTGTGTTACCTTTCTTTATTAAATATCATGTTCCTCGCACTTAAACCATAAGATCCAGTGCAACAGCAATATCGCAAAATAGTTTTAAAACGAGCATATCTTTAGAATTTCCGATACAGAGACTCACGCGCTGGAGATAAAAATGTTTTTTCTGCACAACGTTGCCATTGCTCGCTTTGAAATCCTTGAGATTGTTAATCAAAAATTCGTCAAAGTTTTAAAAAATAGGAAATCGATCATAAAACAAATTTCAAATTTCAAATTTGGTCTTCCACATGCTCATATTCGTTGGAGGATTACGTTATTCAAAATTCGATGACTCTATGTACCGTTCTTTTATGACAATGTGAGAAATATACATACATTTACGCAGATTTTCATTATTTAATTTCTTCAAATATAATGCAGGACTCTAACATTTTATGGCAACAGTTTGAAAAGTGAACCGACATTTATCCGTCCGACGCAAAATGCCAAAACGAAACTAATAGTCCTTCGGGATTCAAATCCCTTTGGACTAATAATAAATAAATAAAAAAAATCTGAAAGGTTTCAGATTTTAAATTACGTCCAAAAGGGCGTTATTCTAACATTTTGTGCGTTACCTTATTAAATATTATTTTCTCCGTACTTAAACCATAACATTCAGTTCAAGAGCAATATCGCAAAATAGTTTTAAAATGAGCCTATCTTTAGAATTTCCGATACACAGTCTCACGCGATGGAGATAAAAATGGTTTTTCTATACAAGGTTGCAATTGTTCGCTTTGAAATCATTGAGTTTGTTTATCAAAAATTCATTAAATGTTTACAAAATATGAAATAGATTATAAAACAAATTCCAAATTTGGGCTTCCAAATGGCCATATTCGCAGGAGGATTACGTTATTCAAAATTGGATGATTCTAGGTACCGTTGTTTTATCACAGCGTGAGAAACATACATACATTGATGCAGATTCTTCATTATTTAATTTCTGTAAATATACTACAGGGAAATAATATTGGGTGGCAACAATCTGAAAAGTGAAACAATGCTTGTAGTGAGTTAATGCAAAATGCCAAAACGAAACTAATAGTCCATCTGGGCAAATTGCACCTTTGGACTAAAATTAAAATAAAAAGAAAAATCTGAAAGATTTTAACGAGCACCCAAAAGGGTTTGTTATGGTCATTTTAAGCTCCCGCTGAGCTCGCAGTCTTCCAGTCTGCTGCTGCATTCGCTCCTGCTTACTTGTATTTAACTTCATAGCGTGTTAATTATTTTCCCAAAATTAAAAACAAATTACACTAAAAATGGGTCATCTTAACACAAAACAGTAGGTGCAGTATTTTGGATAACATAATTTACTCACACAGATAAAATGCTGCAAGCCTTTTATGTCTGCTGCAAGTATCTAGCTAATTAAAAAAACTCCTTGTCGAAAAATAAATTAATGAAAGAAAGAACCCATTGTTTCATGCTTCATAATCGATATCATCTGACGATTTATTTTCCGATTATTAGAAATAATTCAGTAAAAAGTAAAATTAATATTTTTAGCGAAAGTAATAAAAATAAACGCCATTGATTCTTAATGTGTTAATCAATGAAGCAGAAGAGCAATATCGAATGGGTCAAAAAAAAAAAAAAAAAAAAACAGAAGTTTAAAAACTATTTTAATTTTTCTAATCCTTTCATTTCAATGGATTCAAACGGCTTCCAATACTAGAAAGGGGAATCAAAATCGTTTGACCTTCAGTGGAATTCCATTCCTTTATATCTGGAAATAAAGAACGCGTAACTTGCATCATTAAACATTTGCTCCGCTACGATGCTCTAGTTTCGACTTGGATCCGTTAGAGAGCCGATGCGTCGCTAGGAACAAAAGTAGAAGTCCTTTCCCTATTATTTGTATTGAGCGCAAGTTCTTAAGATTCCGTTTTTTTGGAAGCGAACCAAAAGAGGAAATAAAGAGTTTTAGATTATCTCCAGCGAGTCGGCCGAAAACAAAATGGATTATAATCAGTTCAGCAGGGGAAGGATCCTTAGCAGGAAAAGAAAAAGATGACTGAGATTACTGAATTTTATTCCATTGTTCACAATAATAAGAACCTAATGATCTCTCCTGTAATTTTCTCACGGTGTCTGAAGAATCTGAAGCGCGCGATGTTAATGTTTGACGCATTCAAACGAATTCAATGTAGCGAATCAGAGGGTTGCTGAAGTATGAGAATTGAATTCATGTGCCATGTGAGAATATTACTATTATTATTATTTTGACAGTTATTATTTTTACTGCCTTATATCATTTAATATTCCATTGTCTACATTTTTCATCTTGTAGTGTTTCTTCAAAACGTTTTTCGAATTCTGTTGTCAAACTGTGAAACATCCTATCAATTGCAATAATATGAAAAAAATTTTGTTTTCCGCCATGAATCCCCAAATGGATGGTGAACATGTGAATGCTTTAATTTACGTCAGGTGAGCTTTTTAGTTTATGTGGATTCTCCGTCTTGATCTACGCGATAAAACTCAGTTGATAAAAAAAAAGTAAATTTAAATTATTTAACTTACACGCTTTATTTTCATTAAAATATTCCGCCACAAAAGCGATCCTACACTGACAAATTTTCGTAAAATTTCATAAATGAAAGTAACATCTGCCACCTTTTTTATTTTTGCATTTTGATGACGTTTAAAAATTAGCTTGGCTTTATTTTTTACTAGCTAACTTCATTATATTTTATTTAATATTTAAAAATGGGTCCCAGTCTTATGGAAAATGGGTCTTAAGGAAACAACACATATCATTCGAAAATTGATTATTTTTCATTATAAGGGTGGAAAATCGATTCGAAATATCGGTAAATTAGTAAATTTATCCCATTCTACGGTGCACTATGAGATGAAACGCTTTAAAGAAGAAAAGCAGATCGAAAAAAAAGAAGAGGTCATCCGGCAGAATTAACTCAATGTGATCAGAGATTTAAAAACCAATTGTGAAAAATCCAAATTTGTGTGCTGTAAAGATTTCTAGAGAATTTAGTGACAAATTTTCTACTTCAATTTTACTTAAAACTGTTCGACAAGTACTCAGGATCAGCTGAATTACATGGGCGCTCTGCTCGAAGAAAAGTTTTTGTAAGTGTAAAAATAGAAAGCTTTTTCTTTTATTCGCATTAGGATTAGGTAATTTAGTAGTTACTGATAGAATAATGAACCATGCTCTTTATTTAAATATTTTAAAAGATAATTTAAAACTATCCAACCGAAATTTAGCTATCGAAGACAATTTTATTTTTTATCAGGATAACGATGCTAAACACATAGCCCTCAGAGTTCGTTCAAAAGTTCAATTGTTCAAAAGTTCTGAAAACAGCAACTAAGTCACTAGATTAAAGCCCAATTGATCGCATTTGGAGAAAATTAGAGGTTAGAGTACAAAGATACAACATAAAAACGAAAACCTCATTAAAAACAGGAATGATGGAAGAATGGAGGAACATTCAGGCAGATACTACTAAAAACAATTTGTGAACTCTAAGCCCAGATGTTTGGAAGCTGTCATAAACGCTGCAAAATACTTAGGTAACAGATATACTACAATATATACTAATACGTGCGCATTTCTTTAAAGTGTACGAAGAGTTTCGTGAGGTACCTTTTCCGTTACTTTTTGATTAATGATTCTCCCTCCCCCCAAAAGTTTACTATATACATAAAATAACTAATGTATTTTTGCTAAGAGAAATTTATAGATATTAATAAAAATTTCTCATTCTCAAATATTAATTTTTTAATGAATAAAGTAATATTTCACTAAAACCCTTAAGTGTACAAACACTTTTGGGAGCCACGGTATGCTTGATATGAAAAAAAAAAAAAAAAAAAGTCTAATTTACACACATTATAATAAGCTTACCAAATAATTACTTTACATGAAATAAATTTATACGAACATCATTTTCAATTAAAGAACAATAGCATGCTATATAAAGGAAAATACCACAAATAAATGAAAAAAAGTTATATATTTTATTAAATTATATGCTTAATAGATTATTTCAGTGATTAATGCTTATGATAATTTTTTTTAATGTTCAGTTGACAGAGTATCTCACTTTTTAAATGTTAATAGCAAATGAAAACACTGGATTTAATAATCAAATTTAAATTTGATTTTTTCCTCGGCAGTCTTTAGCGATGCTGCTTTACCCCCAATCAGATGAAGAACAAACAAACAAGTGCCAACTAAAACGAAGGATGTATGCTAACTGAAAGTAATTAACTATATTGCGAAATTCTTTACAACATTTTTTCTCTCAATACTATTAGAAAGGTAAGTTATACGATTGTGGAATTTATAGCTGTCGTTAGTAAACATTTCGCTATCGTTCTTCAATAGACTAGTACTAAATTCAAATAAATAAGTGAACGAATGTTTATTGCATAACATTCCTTACATATGAAAACTATGATAACTAATCATACCATTTCGAAAAATATTAATAAAAACAGCAATGAGTAAGGCATATTAATTAAACAATCGGCATAACTTAAGTATTAGTTAGGCAAAATAAGAAAGGGGAAAATCCTGCCAGTTCATTAAAGATATGTTCTCATCGAAATGGTACATGTTCTCCAATTTTCTTTACTTCTGAAAGCTATATTCTATATAGTTCTTGTGAATATTGAATGAAATGATTTCCCCCCCTCTCAGCAAGACAAATTGCATTATCCTTGATATAAAGAACGTGATGTGGAACTCCTAATTAATAGGCAGCGATATAACGAGTAATTCAATAAAACATACCCCACCCTTCTCTTCTCTTATTTTTTTCTCTGTTTTCTCTCCCAATCCAGTTTACGGGGTGCCTTTCAAAAATGCAAACATAATGAACTGACGCATTTCTTAACTAAGACGGCCTCTCTTCATTTTATCCTTCCATACAACTAGGCTTAGAGAATACTCTGCTTATAATTGAATGAAACTGAGTAGGAGTGGGGGAAAAAAGAAAGAATTTCTTTTGGAAGTACAGAAAAAATTGATTCGAAAGAAATATTTTTAATGATATGAATAATAAACTGAAAGATGAATGTGTGTATATGATGAGAACGGGAATGAATTGAGCAGTCAACTGTGAAAAAAACGTGTCGAAAAAATTTTCTTTTAATTTACAATTTTCTGAAGAGAGGGGAGTGTTTGATATAATGAAAGCCTTTAGCATAAAAGAAAAATATCCTTTTTACCAGTGAGATGAAATTTTATACTCAGATAAACATTACCGAATTTATCGTTAATTTGCAACTGTAACAAAGTCAGCGTTTAGAATAATCGATTATAATATTATTATTATTGTTAACTGCACGGCATTAATGATATAGAATTGTAATTAAGTTAGCTGTATCACATCTTACAAAATAAACACAGAATCTACAGAGATGCCGTATTTTTCCTAACTTCTTTGTGTGTTGCCTCTAAAGGTTCAAGAGAACTTTTAATGCTATGTTATTGTAAAATTCCTTGGACGCAGACGGCGAATTATTACAAAGATTAGAGCAATAAAAGGCAACTGGAAATCATAATATTAGTAAGATCAAGAGCTATAATAATAGTAAAATGCGAAGTTCTGGAAAATATACTATTATACATTCAATGAATGAATACAATGAGTCAGATCAAATAACAGTGGATGATGAGTCAGATAAACATAAAATAGGATGATGAGTCAGACTAATTAAAACTTGATGATGAGTCAGATGAAATAAAACTGGATGACGAATCAGATAAAATAAAATTCTATGATGCGTCAAATAAAATAAAACTGGATGATGAGTCAGATTAAATTAAAATTGGATGATGAGTCAGATAAAATAAAACCGGATGATGAATCAGATGAAACAACATTGGATGATGAGTTAGATAAAATAAAACTGGATGATGAAGTTAGATTTAAAGTTCCAAGTAGTAATTATAATTGTCTGCTTAAGTTTTAAACGCATCATGTTGCAACAATTTAGCAACGATAATTGCTAACAGTGTCAGTTATTGTATTTAAAAATACGAACTGCTCTGAACTTTTGTGGAAACTGCTATAGGTCTGGGATAACCAACTACCCATAACTCAAACGAATTTTCACTTAATCTGCTCACAAGGAATCGATTTTCATGGCGTATGAAGATGAAAAATAAATATTATACTAGTGATTCTTGCTATATTTTATGACATATTTTCTCTTTGATTTAGTTATTTTATTCAATATAAATTCCATCTTACATTCTTGCGTTCATTTGGCAAAAAGTGAGAAAATAATAGATGGCCCATATGAAATTGCTGGACTCTTCGGAAACATGTACTTACACTGCTTGTTATATCATTTTCATTTTATTCTTTACAGTTTTCCAACTTGTAAAACATTCCTCTTTCCATTATTAAACTAAAGATTGTAGAGACATTAGAATTTTTTTGGAAGCAAGAGGGATTGAAAAATACTCAACGCCTTCGCCGGGAATCGAACCGCGGACCTCCGGAATACGCGCCCAGTGTGCAGACTACCACACCACGAAAGGATCCGAAGAAGGCGGGAGAAATGCCTTATAAGATGACTGGCAAGTTTTAACAGTACCTCTCTTTCTCTTTTCCGAGGTATTAGACGAGACAATTCTGCAGTGAATTTTGTGAAAGTGTCGTGCATCGACGCGTCTCGAGTGTTGGGTAGGAGAGCTGTGCCTTAAGTATTTGGTCACAGCGAACGGAAGTATTTAATACGTTTTGTCGGGATGGTCAAGAAAGACAATACAACAGATAGTTGACCAAACTTCGCATTAAATTTCGGAACAAAAATATTGAAATATCTGAAATATTACGACATGCATATGGTTGTGAAGCATTTGGCCGTGCTTCAGTACTTTCATGGTAAAAGCATTTCTAAGATGATAACAAGCAAAGCGATCAACAAAGCATGTTCTGGCTGGCAATCCACCACGGTTACGGATGCCATTCCATCTAAAGGCAGAAAATAAACGATTACTATAATGCAAACATCCCGAAAACTTATTTGTATATAACTATGAGGAAGGAAATATTTTTAACTCCAGATCCAGAACGAAGGACGGCAGTATGTTGCTACTGTGATATTGACAACATTGTCTGAAATCAATGGAACGGCACCAGAACACCCTCCATACAGCAGACAGCAGGTTTGTAGCGCCAAGTGACTTCTGGACATTCCATTGCTGCAAAGGCAATGCACGGGAAAAGATTACCTTCATATACAAAAGTCAAAAACGAAGCCATCTCAGTGTTAAAATGAATATAAAAAACCAATCTATTTCATGACCTTGAATAGTTCATAAAAAATTGTAAAAATGGAGTTTAATGCGAAAAATGCATACAGGGAGGAAAAAACAAAAAAGTCCACAGTTTTCAGTTTTCTAATAAAATAATCAACCTACGTGCACGCATTTAAGTTTTGTTTTAAATTAACATAAATGACACATATAAAAATTTACAATGAAAACAGGAGGGATAATTTATATAGTATATAAAGAAGAAAGTCTGTGTGTTTGTTCGCTAATAACTCAGTCACTACTACAGCTATCGTCACGAAACTTTTTACAATTCTTTTCTGGATCTTGCGAGGACAACGTCCACTTAAAAAAAAAAAAAAAAAAAAAAACCCGCTAAAATCAGAGATATTAATTAAAAACTAATAAAACGCTAATTTTCGCCTCATTTTTCCGATAGGCAACTGTGCTGATATAATGAGAGAGGATTATGATGATTTTTCTATTGAAATTTTTATGTAGGTTCCATATCGTTCAAAATAATAATGCATTTGTTTTTATTTATGCTGACCCAAATGGCAATTCCGTATGTCATATGGGTATATATTCCATATGATTCTATGATTACGTAGTCAGTTGTAGTACATGTATTGAATATTACTTTGTTTCTTTGGCATTTTTTATGCATTATAATGACGCATCATATATTCCTTATGACGTGTAATATGCTATTATAGGAACTTTCAAACGATGTCATGAGTAAACTAACACATTACTCTCAATCTAACTTAACTGGAGGCCCGCCAGCGGCCGAGCGGTAAAGTCGCTGAACACTGGTAGTTCGGTCCGAGGTTCGAATCCCGTGAACGGGCTGGCTGCATGGGCGTTTTCGTGGTTTTCCCCATGTGTAACGTGTATACGAGCCAGTTTCCCTTAGAAAGTCCTCACGAAGGCATCCCTCCCCTTAGACAGATAGCCCTCGTGTGCTTTGCCATAATTAAATACACACACTAACTGAACTGGCATCGGGTACTTCCGCTAGTATATAATAAAACAACACACGTCACTTTTCATTTCCTTCACTATTAATAAAGGTATAGGAAATAGTACAATACGTAGGTATTCAACACATGAGAAAACTAATCACTATGAAAACTAATACTGCGAGAGCTGAAATGAATTTTATATTTTAATAATCGCAAGAAAGGTAAAAGAGACGAACTTGGTAAATGAAAAAAGTTATGAAGATAATTTTTTCCTCTCGTCATAGAACGTGTCGCTTTGGAATGACGACACAGAACTTCGTCACGTAATTTTTCATCTCCTTTAATCACGTAAAAATGAAATTTTCTTTCGTCGAATGGCTAGCCGTTCCTGCTTAATTAAAGATGAAGTTACCATTAATTATGTGACTTCGTATTGCTCGTCGTTCGTAAAAAAAATTGGTTAAAAAAGTAGAAGTGAATTCGTATAGGAAGAGAAGAAGCAGTTGGGGAAAAAAAAAGAAAAGTATTAATATTCATGAAAATACTCACGAATTTCGTTGAAGTAGAACGGGAACTCTCCCGGTATCGAACAGTTTAGTCTGGCTTTAAGGAAAGATGCCCAGTTTTTACTTAAGATGTTTTTTCCACCAGTGTCTTTCTGAAATGATAAAAAAAATTCATATGCAAATATTAGAATAAGCACTTTTTAAGGTAGATTCTTTCAGGACATAAAACTCTTTTTACGACTTTAAGAATATCTGTAAGATAATTAACAAAATAAAAGGGAAAAAAACCATGAAAATGGTGCAAAAATTTGTTCAATACTTCAGAAGAAGTGAGAAGTTTTGCGACCATGGCTAACGGGTAAAAAGATCCTGTAGGCTCACTGACTTTACTACATTTCTGTGTTAAATAATATATTTTTTCCTTAATTACAATCACCAGTAACTTTTTTTAACGTTAGCCATTTCGAAAAGTTTTCAAGAAACCGAGTTTGAATATCACCGGTTTTTAGCAAATTCATTTACGAGAAACAGATTCTGGCAGCGAAAATCTAAGAAATAATTATATTATTTTATCATCCATGAACTACATGATTTTCCTACTAGTTTAAGGTTTATTTAGTTAACACGTTATTTTTATGTTAATTCTTTTCTGTACTTTCTATTTCTACGGTCAGCCTCCACCAGATTACAAATTAGATGTAAATAGATATAAAATTTGCAGATGAAGGGCAGTGCTGTAACAAAACCCCAGAAAGCTGTTTATATTTTAGACTTGTGTATCGATCTACGTTTGTTATGATCTTCCTGTGCGCCTGTCAACGTTTTGATGAGTGATTTTATATTTACTAGTACGCAGACCTAGCGAACTAGTACCTAACTAGTAAGCCCCCGATTCTCTAAAACGAATCGAATAAGCATGTGAACATGTGAAATTCGCGACGGTATAAATTGCATGGGAACGACAATGCAGAATTGAAAAGCACAGAAAATATAAATTGATTCTTGTATATATATTTTGGGACTTGGCGATAAGATTCAACGAAATTAAATAATAAATAAATAATATTAAATAAAGATTAAACAGAGGTGGATCAACTACTTTAGTCTTTTATTTTACAACATAAATAATACTTTGCGCAACAGTAAGCAGCAAAGTTAACAAACTACATGAAATAATAAAAAAATTCACTGAACACAGTGTTTTGGATAAAAACATTGTTAAACATCGTTAGACATGGGAAAAAAAATTGAACAGCTGAGTGCGTCTACGTCATACATTGTTTCCCCCTCTTTGTTTTTTCTAATATTAAGATGTAGTTGCAGCCAGATTGCCAAGGCACTGAAGGTTAACTTATATACTGTACGTATTTAAATACTTGAATTTCTGACACCCAATAAGTTAGTGACTAGCTTGAGTTAAATTTTGGTTGTCCTGCAAGATAATTTCAAGAACTTCAATTTAACAGATTATATGGTTATTATTTTTATGCACTGACCAGTTATTTATAATTTCAGCCTTTACTATCACCTCTCCTTTCTACTTCCTCACCAGAATACAAATCAGTTAAAGACTATTTAAGCTGAGTTTTTTCGATTGTAAGACAGAGCGTGTTTCTGCGTCTCGAGACCACGTTAAAAGGTTACACCAACTCTGGTAAAATTGAAATTATTCGGTTTTCCGTTACAGCTGACGTAATTTAAACTGTACGTCGGTGAGAAGTTCTGAGGCAACTTAGAATTAAAATTAACTTCGCAGTCTTCGAACACTAAGTTTAAATTTACTGTTATTTTTAAGGTGTATCGCCACAAGTAGTGAATCAAGCACGAGAAATGTATTTTTGTTCAAGTTATGATTTCAATAAAAGGTTATTTTAACTTTTCCAAGACTCTGTTGTACATTTCAGACCCAACGATAATTTCCTTAACGACTGTTAGGATTTTGATACTAATTTATGCTATCGAAGAAAGTCAAATATTACAAGACAATTTAATAAATTTTACTTAATAAAATTTTAAGAATCCTACGTTTTATTGTTTTCTGTTCCAATAAGTGCGATGACAGGAATTAACGTAAGCATAAGAAGTTTAATCAAGTATAATTTAATAGTACACCTTGCGCAAAAAAGGCACAGTTCTATTATCTCCCGTTTTACTGCGCAGATTGACTTAATTTATCTTGCGATTTTCATGTCTCAAAAGCGCGACTTCTATCTATATTCGATTTACATGTAGCATTGTTCTAACATAAATATTCTGACATCAAAACTGGACCTTTTTGAAATGAAATACCTAAATTGTTTTCATATTTCGATTCTACGACACAAATTATGCCAAGTTTTGTGAAAATCGCACGAGTAGTTTTTAAAAAATTAGCTCTCTTAAATTTTAGCTCCTCAATGTCGGTTGAATTTGGTATGTATTTATTAATATCTCTTTTTTTATTTAACTTATTCGGTTCCTTCTTTCACAGTTCGAAATTTACGTTCAATAAAAATAAAATTCGCAGATGTTTTCTTATTTATTTTTTAAATTTGTATTTTTTAGTAATTTTTATAAATATTTCCAAAAAACTTCTAAATTATAAACTACAATATTTTTACCATTACTTTAAAGAAGATGTATTTCTAGGCATACCTGCAAAAAATTAACAGTTATTCTATTCAAAATTTCGAAATATATACGTGAATATACATATTGGCGCATTTTGAAATTTAGCATATTTGTTATAAGCTATAACAACGCCAAATCTCCTTTACGCACTTTATTAAAATAATTTGAAAGAATGAACAACGCAGCTTTTTTCCGCGCGTGCAGAGTGAAAAAAAGAGAAATGAAAACAGAGTACTATAAATTCGCTAGTGAGTTATTCTCGGCGCAAACTGAAAAAGTGCGCCAAGATAAATTTTTTAATTTCTTGGTAAATTTCTCACTAAATTTTTAAATATTAAATATTTGGGAATAATGAATCATAGAATCGAAATATGGGAAAAATCGGTATGTCATTTCAGAAGAAGTTCGATTTTGTGCCAAAATGCCTATGTTAAAACAAAGCTAAATATAAATCTAATATATATCCTAAGTCGCACTTTCGAGACATAAGAAACGGAAGTTAAATTTCATCAATCCGCCCAACAGAGTGGAAGTTATAGATTTGTGCCCCTACTTTTTTTTTTTTTTTTTCCAAAGTGTACATGCAGTTTAATCTTACGAAGTTAACTACAGGACGGCAACAATTATTCATTATTTCCTTTAAAGAAAAAAAAATGAGTGAAAAAAAATTCTGCTTCGGAAACACACAAATGCAATTTCTTTAGTATTTATTATCACTTTATGAAATTTTGCTAATGATGGTGTTGGATGTATATTTAATATTTGCATTCCTTTTTTTCTTTGCCTTATTTATTTTCTCACTGTTTAATTTGTGATTTTTACAACAATCTTGTTACTGGCAACATGCTTTATTTTACTACTGAGTTTGTGTGAATGGCAACAGTTGTTCATGTTTATATTTCAGTAGAATAGCGTTCTTAGCCTCACTGCGCTGCAGGCAATTTTTCTCTTAAATATTTCATGTTTTATAATATCAAAAAAGTTTTTATACAAAGCTGATGCTTTTTAGTTCAAGGCAACTAGATGGTGTGGTGGAAATTTGAATCTTCTTCCATGTCTGTTATTTCAGATGGAAGAGTTCACAGTTTTCAAAAAGTAGCTTTAATTTTATTTAAAAAGTAGCTTTAATTTAATTATTAATATCTTAGAATTAAAAAACATGATTTAACTGAAAAAAATTAATGAAATATTTTGAATACATATATGTGCATACACCAAAAGGATAGAGAGATATATAAATAGCCGACGTATTAAATAACTTATGAAAGCATTATTTCTAAAAAAAAGCAAAAATTAAATTATAAGCGCATTAAAGAAAAAGCATTATCGAGAAAAGTGCACCACATTTTTTTTCCCTACTTTCCCGACTATTTAGAATCTCAAATGTACGCTAATGTATCTGCTTTCATTAATAAAAAGCAGCCAATTTTATTAATGTGCACATAGGTAAAAATAACAGCACGGTTAAAAATATTTAAAAGAGCCTTTTTTTTTATGTACACTTCTTTTATAAAAGAAAGCACTTCTTAGGTGAAAGTGTAACAGGAAGCAAAAAGGTCTTTAACGATTTTTCCTTCCTCAAAACACATCTTTTATAAGTTTTAACTGTTTTTAACTCCATATTTCAGGCTTAAAGCTGAAAGCTTATTATTTTTTAAGGATTTTTTTTAACGAATACTCTTTCGAAGATAATGGCTGTTTTAATTTATAACCTTCGGCGCTTGTTAAGGAATAATAAGAAGACTCTTTTATGTAAAAATATGCAACGTTAAAGAGTAATGCAAGGTTATGAGGTAATACCGAGTGCTATCTGTAAAATTCAGGTGGCGGGGGCTTTATAATTTTACTGAATAAACTTTATTTCCTCCCAAATATCTCGGTTTAAGGATCGATATTTTAAGGGCGTATAGATACATTGATAATAAGAACAGATCGCTATTTTTCTGATGTCTATACTTATAAACATGGCATCAAAAAGCATTTCGCAGTAACTTCTATAAACTTGAATTCTGATGAAGATATATTTGATAAGATAAATCGAACTTACCAAACAGAAATTTGAGATACTTTTAAAACATTAGTTTAAAGATGAGCTAATGTGCCTAATTTTCAATATAGATGGGAAATCATTGATAAATATGAATCGGATATTACAGAAGAATATTTTTAAATATGCATTTTATGTCTCAATTAAAAAAATTAAACCGGAGATAAGATACTTGTATTTTTGAACAAAGAAAAAATACATGTCGTGGTGATGCCACGAAATGGTCAGTTTTGGTCATGAAATTACCGATTTAAGAAAGAGTCTTAGATCAGAAAGGTACATACGTAAACTGCCTACTAGTTTAAGGTAACTACAGCTAATTAAGACACAATAACACGCCGAAAAAATACTAATTCAGAAGTCAAACAACAAAAATCAGCGTTATATTTACAAAATTTTCGCAGTTTGTTTTGTAAATATAACGCTGATTTTTGTTGTTTGACTTCTGAATTAGTAACTACTGCTAGTTTCATAGCCTTATTTTGCTATGTAGAGACGTTAGAAGTTTTTGGAAGCATGAAAGCTGAAAAATGAGTAACGCCCTCGCCGGGAATCGAACCACGGTTCTCTGGAATACGCGCCCAGCGTGCACACCAGTACACCACGAAGGCGGGAGAAATATCTTATAGCTTGTTCTTTAGATACTTTTTTCCCAATGATTTCGAATCTTACAAGCATAGGATAACATTTATTTCCAGCCTTACATGCTCATTAAAATCTGAAAACAATAATTGACTACTGTACTAGCAATTACTCTTCTGACGCTGGAAGATAATAGCCAAAGTCTATATAAACTAGTTCAATATATCAGCAACAGAGTATGTAATATGTATGTTCAATATGTCATTTTGTATTTATGCTGTGCCAGGTTCTCATACATAAAGTTCGTACTGTATCTGAATGCTGTAATGTATTTGTACATGTTTATATCTTTTATTTATGGTATCTAATTTATACTAAGGATCACACGTACCTCAATGGCATGCTTCTTGTAAACTTCAACTATCATGATAACGTATATGTATAGATGTATATATCAATATGAGTGAGAGTATGTATACTTTTATTTGCTTCGGAATATATATGTATGTAAGTGTGTATACATCTGTATGAGTTGGTATTTATATCTATACACATATATTTTGATTGTACTCTTCTTCAAGCTTAAGTGCTGTGTGTGGGCAAGAGAACACAAAATGGTCTGGATGACCCTCCTCTCCACATTCACAGTTACCATTCTCTCTCAAGCCAAAGCGGCAGAGGTATGAAGGGAAGGGCCGATGACCAGTGGCCCAGGTTCGAATCCCGGAAAAGGGCTGGATGTTTGTGAATGCATAGGGTCTGTGCGGCATGCGGGCGCTCTAAATATGCGGCGAACCGAAAGTCCTCTCTAGAGGTTGGTGGTAAGGGAAGAAGAGTGGAAGATCCTCGGACTCGTTCCACCAGGTTACTTTCCTTCAAAATTGTGGGTGGAACTGAAACGAAGTCGTACTGTCATCTCTATGGTGCTCAAGGCTCTTTCCAACGATACGCGCAATCTTGCTCTCGTTGCCACGATGAATTTCGTGGGATTGTTCAGGTGTTAATGTCAGGCAAGTGAGATAAGTCATAACAACTCAACACGCCATTACTGATGCTGTAAAAGTTCCATGGAAAAACAGATATTCAGCTTAAGTTATTCTTGTCACTTCCATGAATTCATTAAATAAAGCATAAAAATAATTTTTACTATATCTTAGCTCTTTCTTCAGACATCCCGTATTCCTAGAACTACAGCAAGTATTTGAGACGTAATAAATGTATTTAACAAAAGATGTCACTGAGTTGACTTTTCTGAAATTCAGAAGTCTCACTTACCGTAGTTAAAATAAACACATACTGAGCCTCACAGGATTCACTAATGACAGTCTACAACGAGAGAGTCTCAAATGGAAATAAATCGAATTGTGGAAACAACTCTTAAGAAAACAAAACAAACTTTGAATAATGGCATCTTCTTGCCAATCCATTTGGTACTTAAATGTAGAAAACGCGGTAAAAAATCAATAGAGAAAGCCTTTATCTTGTCTTTTGATCCATTAATTTAACAAACAAATAATTTTTCAGTGACTGTCCTTCTCTAATTTCGGGAGATAAAGTATATCCTAAGGAATTTTTTATTGTGCTGTCTAGCGGAAAATGAAATAAATAAAAAATGCAGAAAATATTTTAGCTGCGGCTAACTGCACCTCATTATATCCGGCACCAGGGGTCATTTATCTTTTATATGAATGGCAACAATGCTTTCCTTTTTTATGGGGGGGGGGGAGAGGGAGGTAATTTCAGTATTATGTCTTGTCCTCTCAAAGGTGTTTACATCTACATGTTTCTCACATCTATATAAACATATTTAATCTTTTTGGAAACTGAAAAGGATTTTAAACGTTTCAGATATTTTTTTACGACAGCAAATGCTTTCCCACGCAATGAAAAACATACTCCGCAATAAAAAAATGAAAAATATTTGCCGTATGTATTTTAAAAACAAAAAAATTATTGATGGTAGTAAATAACATTTAAGACTTTTAAAAACTTTCTAGTGATTATTTGCTTTTTCGATGCAGGAAACACTTAAAAAAAAAAAAAAAAAAAAACCCGATCTCCCGAGAGTAGAGCCACATTATCCAACTGCTAGTTGCACACGTACTAGTATATCTAATACGACAACATGCATAGGGGAATGTGATAATTCCTTACATTCTCTCCTATTAAAAATGCAATTGGGAAGAGGTAATAACAAAATATCAGCCACCATATTTTTGTTAGGGACTACTACAACAACTATTATATTTTTCGGTATGGGAATCGTGACTCATCTCTGTCCTCGAAGAGACTTGAGCCAGGGATCTTCCATTTCTTATCTGTACGTACTAACCAATTATACCATGCTAGCTTTCAAAGACGGATACGATTGTTCCTTATAACTTTATTTATTAACATAAAAAATGAAGTTAAAAGAAATCACGACATATCGAAGTGGAATTATAGCATACTTATGACACGTAAGAAAACATATTACCATATTATCAAGAAAACATATTATGTTTAATGATATTTTCATAGCTTTAAAATAAAATTTCCAACTGTTGTAGAATTATGAGGTTTTTTTGAGGTGGAGACGTAAAACACTGCGCAATGTTCTCGTCGGGACTCGAACCCTGGCCCTCTCGAATAAGCGACAAGTACGCTTCCAATTACACCACAAAAGCATGCGCAAAGAAGGGAGAAAATACTTTATAGTCTGGAAACTGAAAAGCAACATGTATGTCAGCGTAATGTTTCTTTTTATTTCCTTGTACGAAGTAAAAAAGGAAGTATTGTAATCGCGAAAAGTTTCGGACAGCATATTTCAACGAAAATATCCATTTTGATCGCTATCGAATGCAATTTAACGATGTTTTTGCGTGACATCTGTACGGAAGGACAGAATAAAATAATCTTTTCCTCCAAAAAAATTATAAAACTGCTTTAAAATGAATTCTGAAGAGAATTTTTCGTGGCGTCTGTATGTATGCACGTATCTCGCATAACTCAAAAACGAGTAACCTCAGAACGTTGAAATTTGCAATCGGTTGGCTGCAATCGGCCTCACCAAACGTATATAAATATATTTATATATATATCCACTCTGTTAACCGGCTGAGTGATCTCAGTTTCTTACTCTTATATGTTTGTAAATTGTGCATTTTTTGCTTTAAAAATGATTGAATTATGTTGTTCTTATCTTCCGGTTAAGGATTTGTGCCTTTAGTAAATCTGCAAGCAATATTTGTACAATTATCAACAATGTAAAAGCTGTTTAAGTGCGGTTAAGCCTAATTTTTAAATAACATGGCTGACATACAGGGGTTGGACAAAAATATGGAAACACTTTTAAAAAAACATGTTTCTTTGTTTAATATGGTGTAGGAAACCCGTTGGCATCCAAAACAGCTTGCAGTCTTCTCGGAATGGATAAATACAATTCCTGTATGTTTGCCAAGGGAATATTATACCATTTTTCCTGCAAAACGGTGGCAAGTTCAGATAACGATGTTGGCGGTGGATAACGAGAACGCACTTTCCGTTCCAATGTAGACCACAAAGGTTCGATAATATTCAGGTCTGGTGACTGTGGTGGCCAGGGGATATGGGACAACTCATTCTCGTGCTCAGAAAACCATTCCTGGACAATGTGAGCTGCGTGAACAGGGGCTTTGTCGTCTTGGAAGACACCATCACCATCGGGGAACAAAGTTTGTACCATGGGATGAACTTGATCGGCCAAAATGTTCACATAAGTCTTGGCAGTCATGTGCCCTGAAACAGTTATCATGGGGCTAGCAGAGAACCACGATATGGCTGCCAAAACCATAACAGAACGCCTGCCATGTTTTACTCTTGGCAACAAGCAGTCTGTATTATAGGCTTGAGATGGCGTTCTCCAGACGTAAACTCGGCCAGAAGTGGGAAACAATGTGAAAGAAGACTCGTCAGACCATATTACTCGCTTCCACTGCTCTGTAGTCTAGGCTTTATGACTTAAACACCACCTTTTCCTGTTACGGGCATTAGTATCACTGATGAGTGGCTTCTCAATTGCAGCACGGCCAGCAATTCCCTGTTTATGAAGCTCCCTTCTAATTGTTTTGGTACTCACAGGGTTCGGTAACACAACATTCATTTCAGCAGTAACTTTTGCAGCTGTGGTCTTATTTTTCGTCACAATTGCCCTTAATGATCGTCTGTCACGATCACTCAGGACACACTTTCGTCCGCGCTATGATTTAGCAGATGATGTTTTTCCGCTTTTCAAATATGCGGAATAAATCTTCGATACAGTACCTCTTGAACACCTCGGCTACTCTCACTAACACCTCGGCTCTAAACACCTCGGCTACCTTGCTTACGGAAGCACCTACCATATGTGCTCCAACAATTTGCCCACGTTCGAAGTCTGTTATTTCTGACATAATGCAATTACAACCTCACATAACAGTACTCCGACAACAACTGAACTGTTTAGCACATTTACGAAGTTGTATAGGTGGCGTCAGTAGTCAAAAACGCCAGCGCCACCTACATATTTCATTAAAATCATTCTTTCTTTTCAAATATGCATTTCATAAGGTGTTTCCATATTTTTGTCCATCCACTGTATTTGTTTACATTTGCAACAACAAAATAGTAGACTTGTTGCCAATCTAGAGGGACTAAGCTTCGCAATAACAAAGATAACGCCTTCATTTATTATTGCGAATTAAATAATGGTTAATCCTTTTTGGAATTTTTTCGAGGAAATAAGTGTTTAAGATTTACTTCGTAATTTTTCATATAGATATTTTGAGTTTTTATTCATTTTTGCCTTGTCGCGAAATAAGAACTGAATTAATTGAATGAGAAATAACTAAACCGTCTGTGAAAAACTGTTTTTTTTTTTGTTTTTGTTTTGTTTGATTAATTTCTTTTATACATCGTTCTAGATTTATTATAGTATTTGAATAGAACATATGGCAACGATTAGATAATTTTTCAAATGATATCAATTTTGTGCATACTGAGTTTTAATATGAACGAAATATAACGCTGTTAAGCAAACCTTTCGCCAGAGTGTCGCTACGGTAAACAAATAAAGAGAATTTTAAAGAGTGCATTTATTCTATTGTGGTCGTAGTGTGGCTATAGACGAAGTAGATTTAATTCAATCCAATAAGTTTAAATGAAATGCAAGAAAAAAATGCGTATAATTTAATATTCCCTACTAGGAAGTCATGTGGTGTATACATCAGATTTTTTTCAATATGTATTCTTTTGGATTTTCCATAAGAATATGATCGTAAGCATATTTTATGTACCTATCAGACATTTTTGTCACATACTTGTAGAAGTTAAAAGAAATTTAGCTGTACATCTAGTTACTGCAATGTATCAATTCAATAAGTGGAGACATAATATTCACAATAAATGCGAAATGAGTACACTGCCAACGTTTTCAGTATTACTTTTCCTTGTGGTATTTGTCATCGCATGAGTATATAAAATTTTTCACTTTGCTTTTTAAAACAAAATACAACTTCCTGTGTTACACACGAAAGGAACACAGAAATTCTACTGTAATCCTAAAAGTTCATAAGAAATCCAAACTCTCATATAGGTTGTTTACGGTGTTTTCCTGGTCAATATTATTAAATTATGCTCCTGGTTCGCTCTGTATCCATTCTGGATTTGAGGCTAAACCAGACTACCTCATTTTCAACAACAACAGCAGTTACAAAGATTAAAGTCGCATATTACTTACCTTACAAACCCTGGCGACTCGGGAGTAGATACTCTTGCCGCAGTTGATATACTCAACGGCGCTCTCCCTGAAGAAAAAGTACACATGTTCTCCAATGTCGTAAGATCCTACGAAGTTCGGCTCTAAAAATGAAAATGACTTTACTTCTCTCACGCTCAAAAAACGTACAATAAATATTTGTTATCTAGAGAATTTATTGATATACCAAACAATATATTGCACATTAAAGATTTAACTTTGTTTTTCAGTAAAAGAAAATTAACCTCGTATATTTATCGGAAAGAGATGTCAGCGTAGTCAATGTTATGTTCTTCAGCAAAGTTATGGAATTATTCATTATGGCAAACCCTTACAAAAGTGTATTACAAAAAGAACAGTTTTCCAGTTATGATTAAAATAACAACACTGAAAAAGAAAAAACTGTACGACTAATTTTTTGTGTACAAAATAATATGCACGGAAAGCCAAACGATAAAAGCCCGAAGACCATTGCAATAAATAATGAAATAAAAATCTGAAAGCTTCAGATTTTATATTCTGCTCAGAGGGGCTTTTTTTAACGTTTTGTGTGTTACTTTTATTTATTAAGTATCACGTTCTTTATGACATTTAATAAATAAAGGTTCTTCATGATAATAAATAAAGGTCCTTCATGATATTTAATAAATATCTTATTCTTCATACCATGCACGTAAAGCATAAAATTCAATTCAACAGCAATATCACAAAATAATTTAAAAAGAGCATATCGTTAGAATTTCCGATACACAGTCCCGTGTGCTGGAGATAAAAATGGTTTTCTTACTCGTACAGTGTTGCTATTGCTTATTTCGAGATCGTTGAGTTTATTAATTTAAAATTCGTTAAAGATTTACAAAATTTTAAATATATAATAAAACAAATTATATAATTATATATAAAAGTCAAAATTCGGGATTCCAGGTGCCCATGTTCAGTTAGAGAACTACTTTACTCAAAATTTGATGGCTGTAGGTACCATTGTTTCTTCACAATGAGAGAAACATTCATGCAGATTCTTCATTATTTAGTTTCTTCTAGCTCTTCTGGACTAACGAACGCCCTTTGGGTAAACATTTTACACGATTATCAGCTACGATAGACCTATATGTCTAAGACTTGATCGCGCGAAACTTAAAAATACAGAACGAAAAATTTTATATTTTAAATGAACTGTTTGAAATGGTTGAACCAAATGGTAAGAAGATAATTACTATAATATTATATCATCGTGAAGTAATACCACATGGAGACCTGCGCACTTATTTAGGAAGGAAAAGTTCTGATTATTGAAAACAAAAGCTGCGCATTTATTTCAACGGACTGTTTGCGCACAGAGGCGCGCGACGAACATTTTCTTCATCTGCTAATGCGTTTCATTTTGGCAGAAAGCGAAACTCGTGAAGTGAAAAAAAGAATCACTTCGAACACATTTCCTTCTTGGCGTTTGAAAAAGGCTACAACATACAGAACACTCACTGAAATCTGATCTCTTAAAGCCAACTTTAAAAGTCAAAACAGAATATTATACCATAAAATCTCTGAATATGATTGTAAGAATTTCAGTCTTACTAATCAGTTATTTTATGTTAATTACCTTTGCCGTCTTTCTCGCTTTCCAATTTCCTGCCAGAAAGCAGAAAGAGATGAGGTAGAAAGACATTATTTAAAGAAGGTTTCAGAGGGTAGAATAAGAGCGTGTTCTGCCTGCTGAAGACCACGTCTTCTAACTGATTTTCTTCAGAGCAGTATATCCGCAGCGTTGTGTTATTCTCGTCATTTAGGCTGGTCACATGCATAATAGGTCTGAGCTAACATGCGCGTTTCTCTGTCTGTGTAGCCGTTCCAGTAAATAATCACTACAATTCATAACTCTTCGAGAAAACTACATAAATAATAAACCAAAAACGAAGATCCACAATTACGTAAAAATTTAAACACTAAGGAAGTATTGCTAATATTTTTACGCAACATGGACGTAAGCTTATTTGCTCTCGGTCAGAAAATAAATACCGAGTTAAGAATGAATTATTGCCATTTAAAGTTGAATGTAAGTACTTACTATCCAGCCATTTGGAATCATACTTGATGGTCCGTTTGAATGGGTGGAGTTCATATCCAGTAGTCAGATTGTACAGGTTTGTCCTAAAGATGACAGTGTCTGCCTTCGTAAATTCGGCCACGGTTCCGCTGTACAGACCAGGAAGACCAGACGGATTACCGTGTTCTTTAAGGAAAAAAAATGAAAAATGTTACTATATTATTAAATATCTGATGTGGACACCATATAACTTCATTGTACGGTCTATTAAATTATACACATTTTTGCTGCACTTTGTTTAAACTTATTTCCGAGAATGTCATTACAGATATATTTATAATTCTAATAATTCAGCTTTCATTTCGTGGCAAAACAGAAATACATAAAAACTCAATTATCGGAAAAACTGTAAGATAGAGAAAAACCTAAAATACCAAATACAGTTAAAACAGCTGGAAAACAATTTTTACAATTAAAACTAGAATTTCTATGCAAAAACAAGCGACTCCGCCAGCTGACAGGAAGACAAAATTTTCCGTGTACAAAACTGGAAGATAACTTTTAGTCACACTGTATTAAAAAACACCGAAACTGGTGCACCAACCGACTAAATACACTATTCTAGTAAGAGTTTCAAAAATATAAACAAATGGCGGTCTCGTTAGGTTTACACCACCTTAAACTTTAAAACTGTTAATAATTGTATAGCTATTGCAGCCAGATTAACTAAAAGCATAAAACACTTAATCAGAACATAAGAACAACATAATTCCAACAATTTTAAAGCAAAAAATATACAATTTACCAACATATATATTTAACGAAAACTGAGCTCACCGAGCCGGATAACAAAGCGACAATATATATATATATATACATATGTTGGTGAAGCCGATTGGAACGAAAAAGGGAGCTGCACAACTATATGTTATAGCAGTCCCATATACAAAATTCCAATGTTCTACGGCGGCTTGTTTTTGAGTTATACGAGAGTATAATTTGCTTGAGTTATACGAGAAACATACGTACGTACAGACGTCACAACGAAATCTTTCTGAATCCTTTTTACAATCCGTTTTGTTAAAAAGAGCCCTCTGTCTATACGTACAGACGTCACGCAAAAACATCGTTCAAATGGATTTGAGAGCGGTCAAAATGAAGAGTTTCGTTGACCCGAAATTTTTTGCGATTACAGTACTTCCTTTACTTTGTACAAGGAAGTAAAAAATGAAAAACTACAAAGTTTTAGCGTAAATAAATACACTAAATGTAGTGCCTCACTAGGACAAAAGTCTGCAAAACAGTGACACTTTTCATTGCCTACATTTTTTTATTTGCCCCAAATAATATTGGAATTTTATTGAAAGATTCCGGTGCGATACTAACATATTTTCTAATTTCATCTGTACTAAAAATGTAAGAATATTTAGTACAGTAGACTCCCTCTTAACCGGCTTACGTTTGACAGAATCTCCGCTTTAACCGTCAGTAATTAATTTAAGTACAAAATTAATAAAATAAGCAAACAAATTAAAATAATTGAAAATTATATAATTCTGTATTTTAAATACGAAATAGAAAATAAATAAACTTAAAAAAGATAAATAAAAGGATCCCAGAATATGGAAGGATGTTGACTGGAATGCAGTTCAATAACGCACACGACACACATTGACTTTAAAAAGGAAAAGCGGCATTGGAAATAGCTTTATGCTATGTGAAACAACAGGCATCAGCTCCTTCCATTGAAAAAAGAAATGGCGAAATTGTAGTCTCCAAATTTCCAGCCTTCATCAGAAAAAACAAACGAGTGAATTTTTTAAACATTCCTACTAATGGTATATAAAACTTTTGTAATAAATTTACACATTTAGTAAATGCTTAGTTTTAAAAGAGAACATTTCAATGATTTTAGAATTATTTTTCACTTTTCGCTTTTAACCGGAATTTCGATTAATCGGCTTAAACTCAGTCCCATTTATCTGACTTAAATCCTTTTGATATGCAATTCCTAAGGGATTCAAAGATTTTAAAGTTACTAATTATATATATTTTTGCTGGTGAAAATACTGGCACCAGCTCGTTTTTTATTATGTATTATTTTAACTTGATATGCTATTGGATTTAAAAAGAAAACGAATAACTATTTGAAATATTTTAATTTACGTTACTGGTACAAATACTAAAGCCTCGCAAAAATTTCTTTGAAGGGTTTGTAAAATTCATGTGCCTTCTTATGTACATTTAGGAAAGCGTTTAAGGCGACACTTTTCACTAATTATCTTTTACATTGTAACACATAATTTTAAATAACAATCTGAAAAAAAAAGTTTTTCACCATAAAAATGCAAGGAAATTTTCTTTTCTTTATTGAAACTTAGGAAGGAATTGGTAGATTATATAAAGACAAGAATTATAGTACTTACCAACCCATACGGCGGTGGCATTGTCTTCAGGGTCAAAAGGGCACTTGGCAATCCCATCTCCAATTCCTGGGAAATAGTCGTGGCTTCCCAGTCGAGTGAGGTTGGCCTACGAAAAATCCAGTTTTTATTTATTTACGCAACATATTAGTAAAACATACTTGAACATACAGTACAACTCCAATTATCCGAACACCGACTATCCGAATCGCTGATTATCCGAATAGCTTTCAGAATTTAAAAAAAACATTTAAGAGGGAAACGTAGTGTTGGACAATCAACGATTTCCTACATTAAAAGGAGCAAACCTACACTTTTAAACTTCGTGTCCCTGCTTGAAAACGAAGATAGAAGTTCTTTTTAGAAAATCAATGAAGGCAGCACAAAGAAGAATTTAGAAAATGTCATTTTCAAGCGGTTTTTGCAGCAATGCTCTATGGGGAAACCAAATCTCGGGTCTGGTTCGTTGTCAAAAAGCTAAGAGCTTAACTCAGAAGCTTAGTTGTTCATCCATTAAAGCTAGTAACGGCAGGCACGGTGTCCGTTAAGCAACTTAGTTTGACCGAGATGTTCAGCAAGCAATGACTTTCAGCACTTGTAATTACTGTGCAGTACACTATATAACATGCACATACAAATATTGCCTTTTCATTTAAATTAACTAAAACCTCTTTTTCTTTAAAAATAGATTTTTTTTCTCATTTTCAATATACAATACATACAGTACTTAATTAAACTGTATGTAGGCCATTTCTTCGGAAAAAATCCAATTATCCGAATTTTTGATTATCCGAATGGGGTCCGGTCCGAGTTGATTCGGATAACTGGAGCTCTACTGTACTTGTATATCCTCTCAGAAATAAAGACACCGCACTGCTTCCAATTTATACCGCAGTGGGATTTTAAAATTGGCAAGAAAATAATAATTAAAGGAATTAATAAAAAACCTAAAAGGGCTCAGATTTTAATGGTCACCCAAAAGGATTTGTTAAAGTTTCCTACGCTCCCGCTGAGCTCGCAGTCTACCAGTCTGTTTCGCACTCAGAACTGCTAACCCATTTTTTTTTGTCTTTTTAGCTTTATTATTAACCACCATTTTATTCGCACTTACGCCATATACAATTCAACAGCAAAATTACAATAATTTTAAAAGCACCATGTGTTTAGCACCATGTTAACCCAATGAAGTGTTCAGTAGTGGTCTACATTTTTCTATTTTTTTTTCCAGTCTTTTCTCGGTTCAATCTATAGTTTTCTTAGTAAGATGACTTGCAAAACTTTTTTGTCTTTTATTACGTTCTGAGTGCTAAATTTATTTATTAAATATCATGTTCTTCGCATTTACGCCACATCAAATTCAGTTGAATAGTAAAATTACAAAATATTTAAAAATAGCATATCTTTAGAATTTCCGATATACCGTCTCGCCAGTTGGAGATAACACTGTTTTAATTAGTACAGTGTTGCTACTGCTCGCTTTCAAATCGTTGAGTTTGTTAAAAATTCATTAAATCTTCATAAAACTCGAAATTTAAAATTCGGGCTTCAAAGTGTACATGTTCGGGTGAAGGACTATGTTATTCAGAATACTATGGCCCTAGGTACTGTCTTTTTTTTAATGTTCGCAAAATATACATTGATTCATGCAGATTATTAATTAGTTAATTTCTTTAAAAGTAACACATGGCGATAATATTTCGTGGCAACAATCTGAAAAGTGATTCAGACAGTTAAAGTGATAGAATGCCAAATCTCGTTTCAAGTCTAATAGCACCCGCCAGCTAACGCTATTTTGGGCTTATAACAGCCGCTCTTAAGCTCTAGCTCAGCGATTTAAAAATTGGAAAACTATAAGAATAATTTTAAAAAATGAAACAATTATAGAAAAGGTACTGAAAAAAAAAAGACCTTTTATTTAAATTAAATCGATGCTAACATAATAAATAAGCTGTGCGATGGTATTGAGAATCTTTTTCTGATACACTATCATTTTTTATCTCAGTTTTACTGCCGCACGAGGGAAAATCATCTTCAGTAAGTGCAATTTAAATCATTAATAGCACATCATTCAAAAAATATCCGATTGGGAATAGGAGATTAGTAGAAATAAAATGATAAATACTCGCTTTGTATATTATATTAGATCTCGCCCTAATTTTACTTTAAAAAAATATCTGAATGAAATGTGTGGCTTAAAGTCGAAACATTACGGTATTACATTTCAACAAAGTGCGATTGAATTTTACGCTAACGGTTATCCCTCTTACTCCAAATATTTTATGCATATGCTAAAAAGTATGAGTAATATAACGAGTTTTGCATATCAAAGAAAACAATTACTATAAATGCTACATTATCAGAAATAACCTCCAATATCTTAGTTTTTATTTTCAATAGTTTCCATTACACAAATCCTCCAGAAATCACTGATTTCTAAGAGATATTTTGGCTTTAGCAAACTAACAATGAAAAATGCTCATTACGTTTTATTCTTACACTTTCCTAAAAGCGCAGCCTTTCAAAATTTATTAAAACATTTTTTGTACACTAAACCAGACATTATTCACTACAGAAAACTAGCTATAATATTATTTTTACAAGTAACACAGTAAAATTTGTGAAGTAGCATCAAGCATTTATTGAATACTCAGATTTTAAAGGAAATATTGCGTTCATTCCAAAGTAATGTTCTATATAGAAAATTTAAATATTCTGTCAGTGGAAAAAATAAGTACAGCTAATCTTATTAAAAATTTTACACTTTGATAAGCAGAGTTTAACGTTTTAAATGCTTGGTCCACGTGACCTCGAAAGTGAAGAAGCTATTCTCATGACATTCCAGTGAATTTCCGTGACTATTATATTATTACATTATGGTGAATGTTTGTGCGTAATGATATAACGTATAGTAAGAGTCAGCTATTGGAATTATTAGCTAACAGAATTATATATATATATAATAATAATGTGTATATATATATATAATTTTGTTAGCTAATAATAATGTATATATATATATATATATATACACACACACATGTAATAGAAACAAATTTATAATTACTGACGTAGGAGCACTGAGACGTAGAAACGCAGAAATACTGATGGCGCAGATCTTAGATAGCACAGAACGTGTTTCTTATTGAAGAGGAAACTTGGCAGCAGAGTAAGATTAAACATTCATTTTTATTTCAATTGACATTTATAGCCATAACATACTTGGCGCACTAATTGTACCTATTGAAGAACATTTACATGTTCGACCCTGTTGGGAAAGGAAGAGAGCACAGTGAAACAGCGTCAAAGCAGCAGCAGAGGTAGAAGCCAAAGTGCGCAATTTTTGAAGCATGGAGGCTCATCAAGAGAAGGTTTTTGTTTAACTCTTTGAAGGGCGTGGTTACCTACAGTAACCACCTCTTCTATTGAACGTTTTACTCACTCGTGTGAGTGGTTTTTCAAAATTGACCGTTTCTAAAGTTCCTGTCACATTCTTGCCACTAGGTGGCGGGCATCTCTTCCTTTACTTTTGCTGTAATTAAGTTCCGAGAAGCAGTCGAGATTGGAACCGCTCTGAGGAGCGTAAAGACTCAGAACTAAAAATGTACTGTTTTAAAATAATTATCACTTACCTTATAAATAGTGTATATTAGCGTTTTCTTTGAATAAATAATTAAAAGACAAGATGGCCTGCTAATTGTAATAGAAACTCTTACTGGAAAACGTGATTATTAGAAGCCTGGCGTCGAGAACACTGAAGATGCAGCAGGTAAGGAATTTTACATTAATTTTATTGTAAATAGAAGAACCTGATGCAACATTTTTATGGCGCCCGAACAGGGACTCGAGGTTTTTTGAAAAGTTCTAATAAAGTGAATTCAAAAGCTGAATATTAAAATTGAAGATTTTAATACTTGTTCTTGAAGTATTCAGCAAAAGAATAATTTTGTTTTCTAAGTAAGAGTTAAATATTTGTTTTTCATGAGACGTATATTTTTTGTGTAAATGTTTGAATCTAAGAAAGATAATGGCTGAAGTAGATAAATTAAAAAAGAAAAGAAGTATCTTAAGAACTGGCGTTACAAAACTATTTAAGAAAATCGAAAGTGAATTAAATAAATCTGAAGGTAGTATTAATGAGCTCGAAGAATTGTTAGAACAGCTTAATGCTAAAACCGAAACGCTATCTAATGCCGATGTGGAAGTTGAACCAATTCTGAGTGTAGATGAATTCGAAAATGAATTCGAAATTACAGAACAATATCGCAAGAAGATAACGTTATGGAAATTCAGGCTTAAGAAATGGATTAAGGAACTTAATCATGACTTAAATGCACCGAACACACAGCAAAATATAAAAGATACACCTAATGTTAAATTACCAAAACTTTCGATTCCCGTATTTTATGGGAACAGTAGTCAATGGCTTACTTTTTGGAATAGTTTTGAGTCCTCAATACATAATAACGAATCATTGAACAAAGTAGACAAATTTAATTACCTGAAAGCATATTTAAGAGGAACAGCTGCTAGTTGCGTTCAAGGACTTCCGTTATCGCCGAAACATTATGATTCAGCAATTCAAATCTTACACGACCGTTTTGGAAGGAGAGACATTCTTATTAATGCGCACATTAATAATTTGCTGAATATTGAATCATTAAAAAATGCGAATGACATAAAAACATTTCGTAATTTGTATGATAAAGTACAAACACAGATTAGATGTCTCGAAGCGTTAGATGTTGTATCGGAATCTTACAGTGCTTTGCTGTGTCCGATGATTTTGAAGTTATTGCCTTCAGAATTAACGCTTGAATTTCATAGAACACAAAATGTTGGCACAGATTATAACATAAAAGATTTAATGTCATTTTTACACGCAGAACTTTCATCCCGTGAACGCACAAGGTCAACGGTTTCGCAACAGCAAAAAGTATCCGATCGGCGACAGTCTTCTTCCCCCCCTGCAACGAAAAGCGCATATGCTCTCTCAAATAGACATAATAAACCAAAGATTCCGACCGCTACAGATTTGTTTACAAAATCCGAATGCAGAGAGGAAAATATGAACTGCGTCTTCTGTAATCAATTTCACAAGACTTATGACTGTAGTTTCGTTTCCGGCTTATCATTACAAGAAAAAAGGGACATTTTAAAAAGAAAATGTGCTTGCTATAAATGCCTAAAATTACACCATTTGGCTCAAAACTGCAGAACAAAAATAACTTGTTCTATTTGTAAAAAACAACATGCAACTATTATGTGTAATAAACAAAATCCTTCTGTCGAGGTTTCGGAAATTAAAAAAGACGAACAGATAGAAAATAAAGTACTTTCAAATCAAGCAGGATGTTCAGAAGTATATTTGCAAACTTTAATTGTTCGCATATATGGAAGAGGGAATAACCAATTTGTTCGAGCGATAATTGACACCGGAAGTCAAAACTCATACATAAGCAGGTATGCAGCAGAAAGGTTACAATTAAGAAGCTTAGGTGAACAAAGTGTAACCCACGGACTTTTCGGTGGCATAGAAGTTTCGGAAAAACATAAACGTTATAGAATAAAATTGGGTAGCGTAGATAAACGGTATAATTGCGAAATCAATGTATTGGATGAAAGAAAAATATGTTCTTCGGTCCCTAAAATCAAAAATATACACTGGATTGGGGAACTTAGAAGAAGAGGAATTTACGTCAGTGATGTTTTTGAAAATGGAAATTGCAGATTATTCCAGGAGAACCCCCAAGAGATTCATTTGTTGTTAGGGGCAGATGTTGCTGCAAATTTATTTACAGGTAAAATCGAAGTTCTTCCTTGGGGAAGATTAGTTGCTGTAAGTACAAGACTTGGGTGGACAGTCATGGGGAAAGCGAACACTGACAATTATGAAATAGAAAATTCCTTTTCCATGCTTTCGTTATCTTTACATATTTCTGATGCCACGTTGTCAGAACTGTGGAGGCTTGATGTTATCGGAATAACAGATCCAGTTACAAAAAAGGCTAGAGAGGAAAGGGATTTGCAAGCAAAATTGCAATTCGAAAATTCTGTATCTCTAAACGAAGAAGGGCGTTATGAAGTCGCACTTCCGTGGGCGGAGAATCATGTACCACTCTCCACCCACAAGGATTTAGCGTTGAAACGTCTACAATCTACCACCCAGAAACTTTTATCTCAAAATTTATTTTCTTCATACAATGCAGTTTTTAATGACTGGTGTAACTTAGGAGTGATCGAAGAAGTTAAAGAAAATATTGCGGTTGACTATGGACATTATTTACCGCATAGACCGGTGATCAAAGAAAATAGCTCAACACCAATTCGACCGGTGTTTGATGCGTCTGCGAGGAAACAATCGTCTCCTTCTCTAAATCAGTGTTTGGAGCGTGGACCAAATTTGATAGAACTAATTCCATCTCTTTTGTTGAGATTTCGGGAAGGCAAGTTTGCTGCTATAGCAGACATTGAAAAGGCTTTCTTACAGATCAGTGTAAGGCCTCAAGATAGAGACTGGCTTCGGTTTTTCTGGTGGAATGATGTGGAAGAAAGGAAAACGAAAATATTTCGTCATACTAGGGTAGTATTTGGGGTTAAGAGTAGTCCTTTCCTTTTGGCAGCTGTTATAGAATTCCATCTACAAAAGTACATGAAAAATTCTTCATATGATACGGAGATAATAGCTAAACTCTTGCGTAGCTTCTACGTAGATAACGTTGTTGCCAGTTTTGACAAAGAATCCGAGATGATTCAGTTCATCGAAAAATCTCGAGAAATAATGAATGAAGGAAAGTTTAATCTTCGAGGTTGGTTACATAATGGAGATAACTTGAAACAGGAAACTATTTCACCCGTATTGGGTCTGTTATGGAACTGTCAGAAAGATAATTTAACTTTGAATCTGAATTGGCTAGAAGATTTTGAAATGGGTATAATAACGAAGAGAACAATTCTCGCTGTAACACACAAAATATTTGATCCTATTGGTATTGTGAGTCCTGTTCTCTTGTATCCTAAAATATTGTTGCAGAACCTATGGAAAACAGGAATTTCTTGGGATACTGAAGTTGACGAGAGTACAAAACAAAATTTTGTGAATTGGTATAAAAGCCTTTTTCTCTTAAAAGAAATATCTCTCCTACGTTGGATACATTCCAGCAAGGACAATAGGAAGTTCTGCAGCATTCACACATTCTGTGATGCCAGTAGTAATGCGTATGCTGCTGCAGTTTTCTTGAGAACTGTGACGAATTCTGGAGTTGAAATTCATCTGTTGGCATCGAAGTCTAGAGTAGCTCCCGTAAAATCTATTACGATCCCTCGTCTGGAATTGATAGCTGCCACGATAGGTGCCAGACTATGCTCTTCTGTTTTAAATGGTTTGCAATGGCAAAATATGGAAACGCATTTTTGGACGGATTCTACAACAGTTTTGACATGGATTCAAAGGGAAGAGATTGTCTGGGTTGTCTTTGTGGAAAACAGAGTCAGGGAGATTAGGAAACTGACGGATCCAAAAACGTGGAAACATATTGCTGGAACAAAAAATCCAGCTGACCTCCCATCAAGAGGTTGCACCGCTAAACAACTTTTAGTAGTTAGATGGTGGGAGGGCCCCGACTGGCTGAAGAAAAATCAGGAAGAATGGCCTAGACAAAGGAAAATACCGGACATGGAAATAGTGAATTCAGAAAAAAGGAAATCAGTCATTTCTGCACTAAATACGCAAAGGGTAGAACATTTTTTTGAGAAATATTCATCTTACCATAAAATGTTAAGAATAACTGCTTGGATATGCAGATTTATCAAAAACTGCAGAAGACCAGATTCTAAACAATCAGGAGAACTCACGGTCCCGGAAATAGAAACTGTAGAAAAGAAAATATGCAAGATAATACAAATAGAAGCATTTGGCAAAGAACTTAAAGTTAGCAACCTTTGTACCTTTTTTGACTCAGATGGCCTTATTCGGTTAAAGACCAAGATTACTAGAAGAGAGGAAGAAGAAAATTTTCTCTGTCCAATTGTATTGCCCTCAAATCATGACTTAGTTCATAGGTTAATTTTAGATTACCATTTGCGACTATCCCACGCTGGTGTGCAGTTCGTACTAGCCAATATTCGACAGAAATTCTGGGTCCTGAGAGGAAGAAAAACAGTACGTAAAGTTCTTATGAAGTGTGTTCGCTGTAGAAGATATAGCGCAAAGAATATAGAGACTGTTCCAGCACCTCTTCCTGAAGATCGAGTTCGAGATGCTCTGGTGTTTGAAGTGACCGGAGTCGATGTAGCCGGTCCTCTTTATTTACGAAAAGGAAAAAAGGCATGGATCTATCTCGCGATACATCTTGAACTGATAGAAAGTTTATCAACAAATGCGTTCATCTTGGGATTAAGGAGATTTATTGCCAGAAGAGGTCGTCCAAGTATTATTTACAGCGACAATGGCACTAATTTCGTTGGAACTGAAAATCTTTTAAGATCGATAGATTGGAAAGAAATAGAATGTAATTCAACTAGTATGAGAATACAGTGGAAGTTTAATCCCCCAACTGCTTCATGGTGGGGCGGTTGGTGGGAGAGGTTGGTACAAACAGTGAAGAAGATGTTGAGAAATGTTCTCGGCAAGTCCTGTGTCTCTTATGAGGAAATGTTGACTATACTTTGTGATATCGAATCAGTAATCAACTCAAGACCCCTTACGTACCTTTCAGAAGATCCAAATGATCTTACGGCACTAACTCCTTCAATGTTTCTACAAGATGTGCACGACGTCGGAGTGCCTGACTTAGACTACCTGGATACCATTAATCTGACAAAAAGATACAAGTTCTTGCAGAACTTAAGAGAACATTTCCGCAAAAGATTTCGTGATGAATATTTAGCTATCCTAGTGCAAAAACCATCTAAACGATCTACTCGGACTGTCAACAAAAATGACTTGGTGTTTGTCGGCAGCGACAACAAGAAGAGAATAGATTGGCCAATAGGTCGTGTTGTAGAACTATATCCTGGGAAAGACAACGAAGTACGTGTTGTCAAAGTGAAAACTGCAACGGGTGAACTCCTAAGACCTGTGAAACGTATTTATCCTCTCGAACTTGATAGACCTAACTTGTTTAGTGACTTCACCATGAACATAAAAAACTCTGCGGATAAGTGTTACAGTGATATGAACTATCAAACTAGATATGGACGTAAAACTGTAAAACCTCTTACATATTTTTAAATTGCTATATTAATTTTTGTTTCTTTTCAGTATTTTAGAAATTTAATTGTCCTAACAGTTGTCAATTGGAACATGTTATCTGGATATGGTATGAATGTAATGCAGAAAATGTTTAGATGTGTAATCCTTCTTTGTAAGTATTAATTTTAGAGCATTAGTTACTTTTCATATTTGTGAAAGTTGTACTTGAATTTTTGTTTGATTATTGATAAATTTTGTTTTGATTTTCCCATCTTATCGAGGTAAAATCAAAAGGTGGGAGGATGTCACATTCTTGCCACTAGGTGGCGGGCATCTCTTCCTTTACTTTTGCTGTAATTAAGTTCCGAGAAGCAGTCGAGATTGGAACCGCTCTGAGGAGCGTAAAGACTCAGAACTAAAAATGTACTGTTTTAAAATAATTATCACCTACCTTGTAAATAGTGTATATTAGCTTTTTATTTCAATAAATAATTAAAAGACAAGATGGCCTGCTAATTGTAATAGAAACTCTTACTGGAAAACGTGATTATTAGAAGCCTGGCGTCGAGAACACTGAAGATGCAGCAGGTAAGGAATTTTACATTAATTTTATTGTAAATAGAAGAACCTGATGCAACAGTTCCATTGTAGCTCACTGGATGGCAATCAAGAAACATAAGCCAACCAAGAAATATAAGCCAGTAGTTGATGCAGCAATTCGTCTTCAAGAAAATAAGCATCAGCCATCGAAGACAACATCACGACGATGTGCACTCTGCAGCACCACGAAAAAGCCTTTTAAAAACAGTGTGGGAATGTAGCATATGCAAAGTTGACTCTGTTTAAAAAAGAAAAATTGTTTAAATGAGTACCATAAAGACTGATTTATAGGGATGAGTTCTGTGGGCAGTGGTCACTGACATTAAACACCAGAAGTGATCATTTTTTTCATGCGTCTTGGACAAAATGTGTAATTGTCGCAAATAATTTCATTGTGTCACCTGATATAGCAAATAAAACACGAGTTTTGCTGAAAAAGTTAATTGCCTTTTCCTGTCCCTCAAAGAGTTAAGTTAAAAAGGTTTCAGTTCTCAAAATCTTAAGTTCCGAATTAGCTACGTCATAAGTGTTATGCAAGCCACGTGACATAGATTGATCTAGAAATGATGCAGTTCATAAGGTATTACTACTTTTAGAATGCAGAGAGAAACATCTAAATTAAAACTGAGAAATTAAGACGCTATTACTAAATTATAAAGCTGATTTACATATTTTTTATAAGAAGCCACTGCTAAATTAAATTATATAATTCATTTACATATTTTTATCTTACACACCATATATATATATAATGAAACTAGCAACACATGCTTTTAATCTGGAGAAACGTTCTGATATACAATTTTTTGCTGCCTTATAAACCACATCATTTTTGTTTTCATTGTTTTCCAGAGAGAAAAAAAACGTAAGCTAGTGTGATATAAACTGTTATTTTAAGATCAGAACTAAATAAATTTTGGCAGTTACTCAGAAGTTTAGGTAGTTTTCTCAATTCCTTCTTTTTAACCATTGAAAGAGTTTGGAAATACATTTTCAAAACAAATTAAATACTCCAATTCAACTAAAAAGTTAAAAAAGACACAAAACGTTTGCCAAAGACTCTGTAAAACGTTTACAGTAAGCACTTAAAATCTTCACACCACACCTTCGCTTTTCCAACTGACTTTTCCATTTTATGCTTTTTTTTTTCCGAAACAGCGCCTCTTTTTTTGAAAACGAGAAAGATAACTTTTAATGTGCTGTTACGCCATCAATCTTATTCCCAGGGTTTCAAAAGTACTTAAAACAAGAAGCAGGAAAGAAAACAGAGACGTCAGACAGACGGCCACAGAACGAAACAAACTCCTAGCAAAGTCCAGAACATAAAAGGACAATAATAATAATAGAAAAAGATTCTAAATTTCCAGAAAGAGAGAACACCCTAAGAGAAATTTCAAAAAAGTCTGTCTTCGACTTTTAAAACAGCCTTCGGCTTTCTCGAGAATTCTCTTCTCTATCCACACACGACACTACTGCATAAACAATCTATCATGGGACAGGATTTCGGATATTATCAGCTTTAGAACAGAGGAGTTTCTTGCGTGGGTTCTAGGTTTTCTCTTCCTGTTTCTTAAACGGGTCGCCAAATAGCATATTCCGAAACTGGGAGAAGGTATACGAAGCCGTTTTACGATTTCCCATTCCTGAATTCCAGAGTTACTTTCATTAGAAACGGGAAAGACAATTTTCTCAGTGCCCCAGTTGGGAAGGAGAAAGGATTCTAGCAGTTGAATTTCATTTTAATAGTAACGTCAGGAAAGTGTTGAATGAATCATTTTTTAAAAGTGTTTAAAAGTAAACACTTTAAAAAAAAGAAAACCTGAAAAGGTTTCAGATTTTAAATTATGTCCAAAGGGAAATTTTTTAACATTTTGTGTGTTACCTTTATTTATTAAATATCATGTTCTTCGCCCTTAAACCATAAAATTAAGTTCAAGAGCAATATCGCAAAATAATTTTAAATAGAGCCTATTTTTAGAATTTCCGATACACAGTCTCACGCGCCGGAGATAAAAATGTTTTTTTCGTACAATGTTGCCATTGCTCGCTTCGAAATCCTTGAGTTTATTAATCAAAAATTCGTTAAAGATTTAGAAAATATGACATCGATAATAAAACAAATTCCCAAATTTCAAATTTGGGCTTCCAGATGCCCATACTCGTAGGAGGATTACGTCATTCAAAATTCGATAGCTCTAGGTTCCGTTGTTTCATCACAATGTGAGAGACATATAAAACATTGATGCAGATTCTTTATTATTTAATTTCTTCAAATTTAATACAGCGCGATAATATTTGGTGGCGACAATTTGAAAAGCGAAACGGACATTCAGAGTAATTCAACGCAAAATCGCAAAACGAAAACAACAGACTCTCAGGGAAAAAGGCCCCTTTGGACTAAAAATCAGCGTCTCTCTAACTATAGAATAATATTTTGAATGTTAGGAAATTTTAGTTATCATGGAATGGAACATGTTAATTAAAATGATTTAATGATATGAAAAAAAATGAATTCCCTATGCCAACAGTTTGGTGAAATTAAAGAAGATTCTTATGCAGGTAATTTGCCCCACCAGCGGCCAAACGGTAAAATCGCTGAACACTGGTATTTAGGTCCGAGGTACAAATCCCGTGAATGGACTGGTTGCAGGGCGTTTTCGTGGTTTCCCACTTGTGTAATGTGTATACGAACCAGTTTCCCTTAGAAAGTCCTCCACGAAGCCATCCATCTCCTTAGCTAGGTAGCTCTAGTGTGCTTTGCAATAATCAATGAAACCATTAAAATATTAACAAATGCAACAGTAAATCTAATTTAAAAGACCGAACACAGGAACACTCAAGCATCTGGAATAGAATATCAGAAAGATTACAAAAATTCCAGGAAAATCGCAAAGAAAAAACACATTAAGTTCATAATGAAAAATGTAGAACTTGAATGTGAGATAACAGACAACGGCTGAACGTAAACTAGATTTTAAGAAAACTTTACTTAGGAGAAGGATTATCCTTAATTACGTCCTGTTAGAGAAATACTAAGAAACAAATCAGAAACATATCTAATATTACAAACGCATTTATAAATGAATGGGTATGTTAAAGAGAAGTTAAGAATTGCATAGAATTAGGTACAAACGAAATAAGGGAAATGAATATATACGGCAAGAACTCACGAGTGAGATGACTAAGAATCAGAAAGAACTCTTCGCTTCTTCCCACAGGTTAAAAAAAGTTGATAGCACATGAACAAATACGACTAATATACTCTTTTGACTTCTGAAGCTGGAAACAGACAAACATTTAACTTCTGACGATGAAATTTAATTCCTCATTACAAAAGAAATCTGAATTTATAGATGAAATTAATTTGAAAGATGAGCGAGAATGATTACATTCATTTACTTTTCTCCCAGCTTCCACGAAAAGAAATAAATAAACTGTCACCTTTTAAAACGAGATTTTTCACCCAATTAAAATTCAAACGCATAATCTTAATGAATAATCAACTAATTAAGACATAGAAAAGAGTATTAACTCTCTCGAATACTCTAGAGTTTCTTGTCTGATATTTTTGATTTCAGTAACAAATGAAATGCATTTCAGCTTTTCAAAAATCAAGCTAATTAATTTTAATTAATAACAGCCTAATTAAGAAGGTAATTTAAATTGGTATGGTACGGATTTGCGATTATTTTGCTGTCTCAATTTGCTTATGTGTTATCTTAAAATTAAAATCAACTACATTTACAAACAGTTAGAAAAAGTATTTTAAAAAAAAAAAAAAAAAAAACTATTAGTTAGTTTTATTAACAACTAAACAGTTTATGAATTTAATTAAAAAGACATGGAAAATAATTAATTATGTTTTCAAACAATTCCCCAAAGATGAATCTCATTTCCTAAATTTACACAGAACTTATAAAAATTAAAGCCGAGAAAACAAAAATCAGCGTGAAAGCAATAAAATTTTACAACACAAAATGCTGAGGTAGTTGAGAAGCTGAGGCAGTTCACGTTTAGAAGTTAAATTGCAGTTAAATTAGTTAAATTAAACATCAATATTGATCGGACCCTTTTTCTTCGGGAAAATGCGTGGTTCTGCTATTCAAACTGTCAGTGTTACGGTACGCTGATACGTTACAGAATTATGATACGTTACAAACCTCATTAGAAATGCTAAAAGACAACAAGCGACGGCAATTTCTCACTATATCTACAGATATACTGTTCATGGCATTGTCCCTCGACTACACGTTAATGAATGACGGCTCCATATGTTGAACATTTGTTATAAGGAACATAGTTTTCTCTAAAAATCAATTGTTATGCTAATTTTCGCTTTTGTTATCATACGAAGCGCCATCTGTTGTTTCTTAAGCTTTTTTTTTTTTTTTTTTGCTTTCAATAAAGCACCATGACATTTCAAGCACGGACTTTTGGGTCACCCTGTTCTTTTTAAAGCTACAAAATAAGCGTTCTGTTTCCCAGGCTGAGTTGCTACGTTTAAACCCTGCTGTGAGATGGATTTAAAATTCTTGTAGTGGTTTGATTTCAATGCGTATTTTAATTCTCTTTCTTCGCTATAATTATTGCAGAAAATTAGTGGATTAAAGCAACTTCTTCCTGAAATTCAGGTTATTATTAAGACCTTGATATCGATACTTATTTTGCTTACGTTCTAGAAAAGTTAGCGAAAAGTTCTCTTAGAAAAGCGAGCCTCGAAACATTGGTTTAAATCTGCGTGTTCCCGTTTCTCATGGAAGCACTTTTATAGAAACGTTGTTATCTACTTGTAGTGATGTGCACTACTAGGGGGTGTTGTAATGTAACAATCTAATTAATTACATTTCTAGAAGTCCTTAATCAATTTACATGTTCCCAATATTTACTGGTCAGAATTCTTAGTGGTAGTACATTGCGTGTAAAACTCTGGTATCAAGAACTATTAAATATTTTATCTACCCAATAACCCACATGCATGAAACTCAAACCACATGCGGAAACAAATTTCTTTTTCTTAATCTCACTTTTATTTTATCAAAAACACATTCTCTGGATTAAATATAGAACACTTATCACACAACACATAAAATATCAGAATATGATAACTTGGAACACAAAAGGTGAGAACCTAAAAATGGAACAGTAGAATTGCCGAAAAAGTGTCCATTAGCAAACAAATCACAATCCACTCGCATCATACATATATGCAGGCGAAATTTTCTCATATTAATTACGTGCAGTGCCCACATCCTTATGACACACGTGCAAGATCTTTTTTTCATTTTACATTTCGCTAGCACACTTAAAGGACCACGTGGAGACACACGGCTGACAATGCACTTTCTTGCGTCGAACATATATTAATACTCTGCTTGAGATGTTTTAGCATGTTATTCATGGCAGCAGGACATAGTGATTTTCAAACTATGCATTTTCCTCTAGATATTACATCTCTTAGCTCTGGTTCTTTTTATGCAACAAGAACGACGACATTTCATATGCGAATATAGTAAGAAAGACAAGACTCCATTAGCGATATATGCAGGATCAAAGCCCCGCACATCGTGCGGCGTCGCTGATGGCCAGGCGAGAGCAGGAAGGAGACGGGCGAAGAAGGGCAGAAACCAGTCTGACCAGTGCTTATATACACACGTGCAGTTCAGCGATTAAGATTAATGTTGCGATGATGACAAACTGGTGGTGTGAGTAATTACTATTCTCACACTACTGTAGTTAAAACAGAGAATATCTGACCTCACCAAAAGCACAATGCACCAAAAGTTTTTTTCCTTTAATTTTTCATAAAATTTGTTCAATTTTCAACAGATTTTAAACTAAATTTTTGACAGGGCATGGTAATTTTAAGAGTTATTTAAAGCGATCTGGACTTGTTTCAGGTGCTTTGCGCAGCTGCGGTAGCAGCGATGAGAATGTTAAGCATGTTCGTTTTGAATGCATTCATCATGTACAGCAATGGAAGATACTTCAAGTAACTTTGAAGAGCCTGTTTGTATCTTGGAAACTTAACTTTTTCGGACTAAAGAGACAATTTCTGTGCTACCGTTACACCATAAAGGCATGTAGAAAGGACAGAGAAAATACCTTATATACTTCCCCTTTTACAGGAGGGATTAGGTAACCCAATCGCTAAATCATGGTGGGGAAGAATCATAATCCACCCCCTTTTTTTAGTTCGAGGGCCACCGTAAAGTCTGTAGGATTTTTGCAGTAGTAAACACGAAAAATGAGCAGTGCCCTCGTCGGGACTCGAACCTGGACCTTTCGAATACGCGCCTAGTGTTGTAGAGACATTACGATTTTTTTGGAGCAAGCAAGATGAAAAATTAGTCACGCCTTCCGAGGACCTCTCAATTATGCGCTGAGCGTGCAGACTACTACACCATGAAGGCTCGCCAAGAAGGCGGGAGAAATATCTTATATACACCCCCTTTTAAAGGGCGACTGGGCTTTTAGGCAACCCAATCGTCAAATCCTGGGTGTGGAGAATCATCATCCACCACCCTTTTAGTTCGGGCACCAGTGTAGAGACATTAGGTATTTTGGAAGCAGGAAAGATGAAAAATCAGCAACGCCTTCGCCGGGAATCGAACCGCGAACCTCTGGAATACGCGCACAGCGTGCAGACCACCACACCACGAAGCCATACGAAGAAGGGGGAGAAATACCTTATAAATACCTATATAATCGCCAAATCTCAGGTGTGGAGACCCATCATCCACCATCTCCCAAGCCTGGGCGCCACCGCAGAGACATAAGGTATTTTTTGGAAGCATAAGAGATGAAAACCGAGGAAACGCCTTCCGGGGAATCGATCCACGGACCTCTGGAATACACGCTCAGTTTGCAGACCACCACACCACGCAGGCATTCCAAGAAGGCGGGAGAAATACCTTATAGTGTGCTACCGTTACACCACGAAGGTATGCAGAAAGGAGGGAGAAAATACCTTATAAGAGGTATAACTTGTGTAGGTATACTTTGTACAATAAAGTTAACTCACACAAACACAAAAAGCATTCGTTGCTAGTTAGGCATTGTTAAAATATTCTGTTTGATACCCGATTTTTTTTAAATATATGATAAATTGATACCTTCTGCAAAGGCTGTGTTGAAATGATAAGCACAGAAAAGTAAAATTAAACAAAAACTGGCTTAATAAACTGAAAACTTACAACTTTCTCCTGGAAACATTCCCATTAATAAAAATAGAACATCGACGCAATTTTCTTTCTTTCTTTCTTTTTTTTTTTTTTTTTTTTTAATGAATGGTGAAACATTACTCTTCTCGAAAATTCAAATTAAGCGGTTAGAAATTCGGACATACGTTTCTTTTCTGGCTATCAAATCCCTTCTTTTATTAGCTTTCCAATTAAAAACGATAATAACATTTAATTAAATCAAGCCAAAAGATAAAGGAACGAATTAATCTAACTTAAAGGCCTCACTAATCACAATTACGAAATATCTCGGATTAAAGCTGCTGCTGTACTTTCAATGACGCACAAACTAATTTAATTGCGCAAAATTGATAAATTAAAAATATTTCAAAGTACGCACAGGTGTGACTCTAGATTGTGAAGGCAGGAAACGGGAAGGAAGAAATTCATTTTAAATCATTACTTTTAAAGAATTTTTATAAGAAATACCCAACGTTTACTCTGCGTTTCTGTAATTGTATCTCCAAGTTAATTATAGAAATCAAAACAGTAAAAAATACTAATATTTTGATAAGACAAAAACAGAAACATTTAAATATAAAATAAATTAAGATTTAAAGACTTTTTTATTGCTCTGTGGTTCAGAAAAATAATGCTAATTTAATTAGAAATCCTTTGTGAATAGTAAAAATATATTTTTTTAAAAATAAGTTTTAAGTTACATTTACATACATTTCGAAAGACTGTGAAATACTGAAGACTGAAACTGAAATACTTGATTTATTCTTTAATTATTCTGTGTAATTTTGTACAGTACTGAACTTACAATGCATAAATAAGGCGAAATTGTAAGACTATATGAACTAGGTTTCCCTTATTTATCTCTCATGAAGTGGGCACGCGAGGATATTTATAATGAAATAACTATTAAATCTGCTTCTTATCTCTTTTTCCAATTAGCTATGCCGAAAAATGAAAACAGATACAGATGAAGGACAAGATAATACGAACACCTGTGAAATAATGGAAAATTTTTAATAATAGTGGGTTGGACCTTAAGTATAGATTGAATGCGACGTGGGATAGATGCATAAAGGTCATGGACAATATTTGAAGAAATGTTAAACCACTCCTCCTGCAGAGGGTCTCTAATTCCTAAAGTCCGGATGGAGGTGGAAATCGGGAACGAAGTTTGGATTCCAAATATGCCCATAAATGTTCAATAATATTCAAGTCCAGAGATTGAGGGGGCCAAGCGAGATGTTCAATTGCATCGTCATGCTCTTCGAACCATTCATGAATACACCTAACAGTGTGGATGGGGGTGTTATCGCCTTAAGTTGTCGCCTGAAAAAATGGTCATTCGTCACTCTCCAGAAAATACAGTCTGGACAAAAGGATGGACATGATCCCCTAGAATGCTTAGATACTGATTGGGTGTGATTTCCCCATGCAGAATAACAAATTGCCTAAGACCGCGCCAATATATCGCAACCCATACCATAATGGCGCCACCCCCGTGCTTCAAAGTCGGCAAGAAGCAGTCAGAATTAAACGCTTCTTTGGGTAATCTACAGACATAAAAGAGTCCGGTCGTCTGAAATAGGGTGAATAACGCTTCATCTGAGCATATTACCTGTTGCCACTGTTGTGGGAACCAGCCTTTGTGATTTCTGCACAACTAGGCGTCGCTTGAAAGCATTAGTTGCTCTCACCAAGGTTTCACGAATTGCCACTCTGCCATAAATGTTCTCAGCATGAAGTTCCCTTTTGACAGTTCTTGTTGAAACGGGATCCTGGAGATGACTGTTCTTTTCGGATGCTATCTCAGATAACGATTGCTTGTGCTTTCGGGCTACTATGCGCTTCAAGACCCGTCTATCCCTATCAGCCAGCTTTGACCTTTCAGCCAATGTTGTGCTTTGAAGACGCTGTCTTACGCTGTCATAAAGTCTGATACCGTACTCCTTTCGCACCCCACAAGGTTTGCTGTTTCCGTAACGGATGCTCCACGTAAACGTGCTCCAACTATCATTCCTCTTTGGAACTCTAACAGGTCTCACATTTCAACTTTTCACAGACAGTTCGATCGGAGCATGCAACACAGGTGACTGCTGTTGAGAGACTGATACCTTCCTCTTTACGCTCAACTATGTGGCAGACTTCTGTTGCAGATGGCGTGGCTGTACTGCAGGTGTGAAATACGTCATACGTTTTCACAGGTGTTCGCATTATTTTGTCCTCCATCTGTAGATGTGTTATGTAGGAAATATAACTTAGACAGGCCAAGACAGAACAAGAACTCAAGACAGCAACAAGAATGACAGGACAAGAGACAAGACAAGAAAAATATCTTAAAACACGGTTTAAAGAATCTAAAGAAAGTTTTTGAAAGGGATTTATGATTGTTGCTGGTTTTTAATATAACGGCAAACTAAAATTAAAAAGAGCGGAGAAAAATGTTAAAACCAACTTCAGATATTATCATAAACATATTTTATACGCAATTTTCAAATATAAAACGTCATCTCTTTACCCACAGTGGCATCAATTAGTAGAACTGCATCAAGACAAAGCAAGCAGCCACACATTAAAATACACTGTTCATATTGTAAGGTTTTTCCTATCCTTTCTAAATTCTTACAAATTCCCTGCCAGAGTGTGTTTTTAGAATCTCGGCTAAATGCAAATGAAGGAAGAGCAGTACTTAAGTCGAAGTTCCAAAGTTCCACTGATTTCATTAGAGAGCCAGAGATTCTGACTAGCGCACGTTCGCCTTTTGACTGCACTCTCTCTAAGCAATTATTATGCTCGGCCGTATTTCAGGCCTTTGATAGCTTCGTCGTTTAGTTAACATTTGGGGGCCGATTCCTTTAGAATTTTGATAGCTTCGGCTATATCTTTTTAGTTAAGCTATAAGGTATTTCTCACATATTCTTGGTGTGCCTTCGTGGTGTAGCGGTCAGCACACTGAGCCGGTATTCAGAGATCCGTGGTTCGATTCCCGGCGAAGGTGATTGCTAATTTTTCATTTTGCCTGCTTCCAAAAATTCTAATGTCTCTACAGTGGCGTCCGAACTATACAAAGGGGGGGGGTGGATGATGATTCTCCACACCCAGGATTTGGCGATTGGGTTCTCTAAAAACCCAAGGCGCACTTTAAAAGGGGGAGTATATAAGGTAGTTCTCCCACCTTCCTAGCGTGCCTTCGTGGTGTAATGGTCAGCAGATTGAGCCGGTATTTCAGAGGCCCGCGGTTCGATTCCCGGCGAAGGCGTTGCTAATTTTTCAATATCTCTTGCTTCCAAAAATCCTAATGTCTCTACAAAGCATTAGTTAAGTTTGATTTTCTTAGTACGGTTGAGTTCAAGCCCAAGTGATGGCTTTTGTGTATGTCCTGGGAAAGGGCTGTTTGTTAACCTTTATTTTGAGCAATAAAGGGTAACTAACCCTTCTTGAATTTACGTTTCTGTTTCCTGATCTAAAGCGATTATTCGCTTACCAGTTTTCAACGTTATATAGCTGTAACTTTGAGAAAGTTACATAGCTGTTAACCTTAAAGTTACATAGCTATAACTTTAAGGTTGGAACCTTATAATATCCTGGAAAAATGGAACAAGAAACCGGCATCAAGGTCATATCCTTCACTCATATCCCTATTAAATCCTCTGATGTATAATCTATGGATTTTTGCTCTTTCAGACTTTTAAAAAACGGATTGTCCAAACGTTAACCTATAACCCTTCTTGGATTTCGAAAGCTGTTCAAGGGGAATGGGATAGCATAGTTCTTCTGATGCTTGGAAATTACGATGTAGAAAGATAGTGAAGAATAAGGATTATCAAATAGAATATTTAAAACACAAAATATTTAGGTCAAATATTTTCATAAATGCAATGAAAATCGCCTAAAAATGTACGAACAACCTGTGTACTACACAAGACTACAAATCTCTGGCATAATTAAAATGGCTTGAAGAAAACTTTTTATCAACTCATTTGTTAAAGAATAAAAAACACAGCGAATGCTTAAAACGATTTCAATTTTATTTATATCAAACTGACGTTATCTTGCGATGGAAATTTTATCTTAGAAAGACCTCCAGAGAGAACATTATTAATCACATGAAACTAATTTTTTTTTCATACAGCAGTCATTTGCTTTCATAACTGCTTGCCATAATTTTAACTGAAGACAGCGTAACCTTTAATGCAACTTTTTTCAATCAATCACTAATTTTTTAGGAGATTTTTTTAACGGGATACAAATAAGCATGGGGATGAAAGCAAATCCAAAATAATTTACAGGCACGTATATATACTTCAAAAGTTCCATACTTGGGGCAATACCTTTAATAGCATAATTTATCGGTGTTCGATTCCAGCTATTAAAAATGGAACATCGTCGGAAAAAAATTCTCTCTGTTATTAAAACTGAGCGTAGGATCTTCTGAAATTAATGGTTCCGGGCAACTTTTTTTTTCCCTTTTCTCCTCCTCCATTGGCAACATTTTTATGATTACAGTTGAGAGTAAAAGTTACTGAGTTAATTAGAAACAGGAAAAGTGGGAGAAAATTGCCCGAAGAATCGTTACGTCAAAAGTTTAGAAAGAATAACTTTTTAAAGAGGAAAGAGAAGAAAATTCCATGGGGTTGATTTCTAAAGCTCATTTTATTCGAATGGCATTTTCTTTTATGTATATTAGAAAATCTATGAAGAAACAGTGGAAAAAACAGAAGAATGATAAAACATAATACAGATTCAGAAATCATCTTTGATAAGTAGTAAGACTCAGTAATTGTATACAGTCATATATGTAGCACAGAAATAAACGGTTTGTTTGTAAGGAATTTAGGCGTTTTTTCCATGCGCTGCTGCACTGTAGTAGTCAGCACACTGAGCTACTAATTTAGAAATCCCGAACTCCACTCCAGGCAAAGGCAGGACTAATTTTTGAACACTTCCTTATAAGCAGATCATCCCGACTTTTACACATGACAATAGATCTAAAACATTTGAAGATAATCTACCACAGAATGTGTTGAGCGATTGCGATTGGTTGTTCTTTCGTCTTTAACACGGTAGGTTCAGTTTGGTTCGGTTTTGAATACGGCAAAGTAGGCTAGGCTATTTGCCTGAGGTGAGCGATGCCTTCGTGGACGACTTTCTAAGGGAAACTGGCTCGTATGTACTTCAAATATGAGGAAAATCACGAAAACGTCATGCAGTCAGCCCATTCGCGGGATTCGCCTGAAATCGAACCTAGGTCGAAACTCAGACCTTTACCGCTCGGTGAAAATCTGAGAACTTTCAGATTTTATATTACGCCCAAAGGGGCGTTTTTTTTTTCATTTACACATACATAAACGTTTCGAAAGCATTAGGGCTAACGTCTTTATGGCCTAAATATATTTAAAAACAACATATCATTAAACAGTCTTTTGAGCTAAAAATATTTAAAAACAGCCTATCTTTAGAATTTCCGATAGACAGTCTCGAGCGCTGGAGATAAAAATATTTTATTCTGTACAGTGTGCTGCCTCTACTCGCTTTAAAATTGTTCAGTTTCTTAACCTAAAATTCGTTAAAGTTTAAAAAATACGAAATAGATAATAAAAAAAATCAAAATTCAAGATTCGGGCTTCTAAGTGCCACATTCAGGTGGAGAACTACGTTATTCAAAATTTGAGGGTTCTAGGTATCGTTGTTTTTTCCCAATGCGAAAAACATGCACACATTCATGCAGTTTCTTTAAATATAATACAGGGCGATAATATTTGATGGCAACAATATAAAAAGTAATACAGCCGTTTATAGAGAGTCGACGCAAAATGCTGTTTCGAGAATAAAAGCCCTTTTGGGCTAAAAATACATTACAATACTTTAACAAAACAATACAGTGCACAATAACAAGATACGTTACGTTATTAATCAATAATCACTCATTCACTCCTTAATGTAATCACCATGTTTGTCAATGGCCGCCTACAAGCGTTCAGGTAGGCGTTCAGTGCCTCTACTGTAGAACTGTTGTGGTTTCGAGTTGAAGAACTCTGTTAGCCGGTTGCTAAGAGAAGCGCCATCATAAACTCTTGTCCTTGAATGCTGTTAGAGAAAGACTGGAAAAGATGGTAATTAGAAGGAATGCGTCGGAAGTGTTCATTTTCTCTACTTAACACTTCATACTAACCTCGAAATTGGCCAAAACGAGCTGTTAACAATATACAACCTCCTGTTCGCAGCAATCAAACTCCAAACTGAAGAGATACAACGGAACGAAGGCTTCACAATGCCAACCCAATGAAAATCCTCACGCACTTATGCACCAACCTACCATGTTTTTAATGGAATGTATCCATGCTGAAAGTAACACAGAGATATTTAACGTGAAGCTGGTTCTTTGGCTAATATAATCGACATAGATTAACAGGCAATTAATATGCACGGCCGTAAAATAGCAAGTTTTAACTATTAGTATCAACGTGACCGACAGGTAGAACACGCTCTGTCTGAAGTAGCTCAGAGCTCAGCTTAAATGATAATTTCCACTTTACTTTGAATAAAGCATGAAACTGAAAAGTCATTCTGGAAAGAAAGCATAAGTAAGAAAAATGAGGGTGTGAAGGAAAGGCTGTTTAAAAGATAAAAATTAACTACTAGGCAAATAAATTAAAATCCTACTAAGTAATTGATGCAAAGAAAAGAAAACTGGCAGAAAACATTTCGAAGGTCTTCACAGATCATATCGTAATCGTCGTTATTTTTTTTTAATAATGCAACAATTGTTTTTATCACTTCAAAACTTGTCTTTAACGTTAGAAACATACCCTAAATTAATAGCAGAATATAGTTCACGAAGACAGTCATTTAAAATGCTCATCAGTAAACTGTTTAAACATATTTTCAGACTTCTAATCTATACTGTTTATATGAGTATCCGTTATTTGTGATATTTCTATCTCGTAACAGTGCTCGTGTTTAGCATCTTCCAACCATTCTTTAAGAAAAATTCCTCTACACACTTATTGAAAATTATTAGACAATTATTCATTTTACTTAAGGAAACATTCTAACGTTCATTAAAATGACAGAAAATTTCTTATTAAGTAATAAGAAAATTAGTTAAAAATGGTAATATATCATCAATATCATGCAGTATAATCTCACCACTTTCTTTTATTTTATGTGATTCAACTTCTTGCTCAATCTATCAATACAATTATGAGTCTGAAAAAGTCGTGTCGGATTCAATTATGAAAACTTCAACATGCTTATAATAGGTCTAATACTCACATACTTGAAAGCTAATGGATTTTCATATTAAAAGAATTGGCATATGAAAATACTAATAAAATTCGACTTTTCTAGCCATTTGTCACATAGAGAAAACAACAGACACAATTATAATTACTTACAGGATGACTGCATGCGGTAATTACTTTAAATTTACGCACAACTACGCAAAAATAAATTTAAAAAAAAAACACGGCTATGATAGATTTGTCGGAAAAAGTTTTTCTAAATTGCTCTCGATGTACAACATGATGAATAACCGAAGAAAATTAAAAAGAAAAAAAAAATAGTATGAAATATTTGTGGCTGGACACTTTTCCCGATTCGTCACCCCTTTTCTGTAACCGAAAATCCAGTGATGAACGATGGTACTAGAACCGTTTGTCAACTGGTTCCCTCGTCGTGCTGGCCATTGGCGATTGATATTAATAGCTAAGCGACGCCAAAAGTTCTTTGTAGAATTATATATATATATATATATATATATATATATATACAGACATATATATAGAAGGTTTCATTTATAAATATTGATAGAGGAAGGACTTTTGAGTTATTTAGTTGAATCGCTTCCATACGGATATACCTGTCGCCAAATTGCCATTGATTTTTTTTTTTTTTTTTTACATTCAGGGGTAAAAATGTTTTTTGGTCTTTGTATACTTAGCTGTTCCTCACCAGGAAGTGGAAAAGAAAATTCTATTTTTGGTTTGTTGGTCATCTAAAACCATTTCTTGTGGTTAAAACTTATCGATCCATTTTAGTTTTTATCAAAGGTGTGAAAGAGTAAAAAGTGTTGGGATCTCTCATGTCCCTTGGCAATACTAATAGACAAGAGAGTTGAAAAATAAAAGTTTACTTGTTTCTTTTATAAAAAATAGTTTTTAGAGATACTTTCCCCAAGTTTTCAGAAATTTATCAATAACGAAAGATATATTTTAGATTAATTCAGCTTATGTACAATGACTTCGTAACATAACAGTCGTTTAATTATCGTAAATCGTTAACAGTATTTATTAGGATCCTGCATTACTTCTAATGGTATCACACTAGATGTTAAATCTTTCGTCATTACAATACTATTTTAAATCGAAGAACATTCCTCGCAAGGTCCCTTTTCAAAAGCAAGGCGACATCAGCAAAATTTATTATCATTATCGGTGAATGAAGATTTCTCGAGAGTATATTCTTAGTAATTTCTGATCATCTTAAGATCATTTCAGGAGATGAAGATATTAATACCATTATTAAAAACAGGTTTGGCTGAAGTCAGTGTTTTGCATTTCATAACTCCTACAGTCTTTTTATTGCATTTAATATCATAACATTCAATTAACTAAGCATTTTACTCAAAATTATATTCAAAATTTTGTGCTTCGTGTGACATATGCATATCTTACATATGATCTTGAATTTCTCTCGGGGTTACAATTGGATATAGTTAAAAAAAACACTCAAGACGAATAGAGCAAAAACGAACCTTGCACGAAATACAGAAACAATTCAAGTTTTTTATAATAGTTATCCGGCAGTAGTCACATGGCTATACTATAACTGTGATTGATGCCACAATTAGATGAACATGAGGATGACGACTTAGGTTTTCAACAAGATGGAGATACAACCTATTTATTGCGGGATGTGCGTGAGTATCTTAACACCTTATTACCTCATCGTTGAATTCATGAACTCCCGAAAATGCGTGTGCCTTTTTCTTATGACGCTATGTAACACCTTGTTTTTTTACCTCCTTTTTCACGTGATTTAGAAGATCTGCGGGAAAGGATCACGCGTGCTGTCAAAATTGTTGATAGTAACATGTTGAATACAGTCTGTCAGGACCTGGACTATCGCGTTAATGTACGCCGTGTGACCAAGGATTTTACTGTTATTCGTCTTAGTTTTTTACTACAGCCTTTTGAAACCTCGGAGGGAATTATGAATAACCCGGTACTTTTAACCAAATATACCCTTTTTCCTGAAATAATCAGTAGGAATAAAGAACACAACATTTCTTAAGAAATATCGAAACCCAGTTGTAAGTTTCTTTGTTCAAACATTAATTTTAACACTGTGAGTTTAAAACTTAGCAATATAAAACTTAGTATATTTGCCTGTTATGCTCGACCTATTCAACCTATTCACGGTTTTAAGTCCGTTTCTCTACTTTTACCTAATTCTCCTGCATTCATGGAGGAATTATCTATTTTTGACCTGCCAGCCACTTTTGTCCACCAGATTGAAAAAAAACTAAAAAAATTTGAAATGTGAAAGCAACCGGATATGCGTTTAATCAACTTAATCATCAAAGTAACAAAAATATGTGTCAAATCACTTTTATCAAAGTAACAAAAATATGTGTACTTTCAATCAGTCTCATCCTTTGCGTAAACTCGTAGATACACTGAATTCTGCCTCAAAAGGCTATCGCATCATCTTTCTAGTTTCTCCAATCAATCTGACCAATTGTAGCAAATATTTCTGGATGTAAATAATCAAAATTGACTGTTTTTCTTTGTACTATACCGATAAGAGGTTAAAAAATTTTAGCTTTGGACATGGTATATATATATATATACAATTTAAAGTAAAGAAAAAAGAACAAACGATGAAAGACCTATGTGGTCAAAAACTTTGCGCATTGTGCTGCAAAATTTAGAAAAAGGTTAAAAGAAAAATCCTAGTTGGTACGCTAAAAAGCCGGTGAAATACTGTGGTTCCGTGATAACATTAACATAAACAAAATAAGTTGCAACGAAATGTGTTACAAAAGAAAAACAAAACATTTGAATATTTACAAGTAAAAATCAATACTAATAGTAAGCAATATGCTAATCTAATTAAGGTAAATTTAAAACATTAGTAAAAGTACCAACAAATTATTTGAGCAAAAATATAAAAATATAAAAACTAAGAAGCGGTAAATGGCAGATTAGCCTAATTTGAATCTCATTATGGCTCATCAGGGGAAATTATTTTAAAATGAATTTCGAATCAAGCTAACTCCATATCGCGTTTCGCTGAAACAGACACTTAAAACTGTACGCGGAACATTTTTTAATGAATTAAAAAAAACTTTGTCAATATCTTTAGTCTCAATTCTCTGTTCCAATTTCCCTATATATATATATATATGTAAGAAAAATAAAGAATATGTAAAAGATTAAATTAGCAGCGTAAATTAATTTCCATTCTCTATTCATAAATAGCAACATCTATTTGCACTGCGTTATTTCGAGAAAAATCTATGTCATATGACTCTTACGTAATTCTGGTGATGTAAATTAAACTAAATATTAACTAGCCAATCAAAATGCTTTGAGAACCAAAACTAACTCAGTCTGACTTAAGATTTCATCCTGAACATTACGCACTTTCTTTCTACCCTTTGGCCTAGCTAGATTGCTGTCTGTCTGAAATGTAAGCCTTTTGGAACAGGCACATTTAATGTGCCGACTTGTGTGTAGCCATAATATGTTGCTGAAATGAAAACTGAAGATTTAATCTACCTTCGCCTCCAATTTCCTAGTCATTATGGATCAACTTGTCGACTACCTCACTTTGGAATTCTAAGTTAATGTTGGAAGTGAGGAATCTAAGAACTGATAAGCGAATAATCACTTGCGTTCGGTGACAAGAAACAACAAGATAGAAGGGTAACTAACCCTTTATTATTCCAAAACGATTTAACAAAACTCCGCCTGGGAGTGTACAAGCAAAGCCCGCACTTGGACTTGAACTTAAAAGACTAAGAATTAAACTAAAACTAAGATTAACTAAACAAGTAATAGCCGAAGCTATCAAGGTTTAGTTTGAGTTGGCCCCTTAACTTATTTTACTACGAAGCTTAGCAAGGGCCTGAGTACGGCCAAGCGTAATAACAGCTTTGAGAGAGGGAGTGGCCAAAAAGGCAGACGCGCGTAAATCAGAAACTCTGATTCTCTCTGACTCAGTAACTAATTTCGCGGTTTAAATACCGCTCCTCCTCATTAAATATTTAGCAAATTCCAAAACTACGTTCTGGCCGGAAGTAGTAAGTTGAAGTTAAGAATTTGGCAGGAAAGGAACTTTAACTTAAAATTTAACTGTTAATAAAATTAACATAATCCTTACAAACTCTTCTACGCAATCAAAATTCCTGCTGAGCCTGAAAATATTACACACACATATATATACAGCAAACGCTTCAAATTTTGTTTTTCACGAGATAAAAAAGTTCATATTGCTGGAATTTTACAGAATTAATTTTAGAGGATTTAAGAGTTTTCACCATTTTTGTGTTGGTGTTGTTTAAATTTACAGCTTCCAAGCTGTGACAGATGTTGTTCTTTGTGTTTTTTGAACTACCACGAAAGAAGTCCGAATAACTTTACCAACTTTGAGGTACTTCAGGTACCAACCCACACATTGATTTCAGCATTTTGGTTTAAAGACCTTTTTAAAAGTCTGGAACTCTTCACAATTATACAGTAAACGGTACAAGATATGTTTCTAACACCTAAAATAATTTACAAAAGGGAAAAGAAACTGAACCTCGCCCAAATGGACTTACAACGAAAATTTTTTTACGAAAGTAGAAAAGATGATGAATCGATACAGGATGTTGAAAATTAACGTATGGGTAAAGAAATTGTAAATCGATTCTGAAAATCAAATGTGCGGAAATTTTATTGTCTCCTTCATTACGCTAAGACATTATTGTGCGCAAATTGTCCTTTAGATGCACAGATATTGATCACTACCGTTTTAATCGACCCTATTCATTATGAAAATAAATAAAAAAAATTTTTTTAGGCTGCAAAAAAGCAATGCTTTCTTACTAAAGAATGATACTCAATAACACGCTGTAAGGATTTTTGACTAATGGTTAATTTCGAGTTAAGTAACTTCCTGCCGCTCTCCTTTTCACTGAAGCTTTTCATGCCAGAATGTAAATGACGTAGGGAGAGTTTATTTAGATTGATGGAAAAATAAGTACTATTTAAGCGAAGGTTTCGTAAGTTGATTTTAGAGCGTGTTATGCTTACTTGAGGCCACGTTGTTACCGTGACTAAGTAGGGGGGAGTCGGGAGCTGTACTTTAGTGTTTTGACATGAATTTGGGTTTACCGTTATAGTATGAAGGCTATATTGCTGATTGTTTCAGCGTGTTTGTTGTAGTTTTTCGACGACTGTAGCGTGTCTTAGGAACTGTCCTATGTAACAGTGGCGAATAAATTGCGTTTTAATTCTTCATCAAGTGTTATCGTCAATTACTCCAAATCCATGAACTCATAGAACGCAACAATATTCATCATAGATTAAAGCACACATAATCCCACAGAGATATGTTTTTGTTCAATTATAAAAACAAGAAAAGGCATTGAATTATTATTTTACAGACAAGAAACATAGACAATGCAGAATATTTTTCGAATAAATAAAATTCACAAGCAGTTAATTTTTATCAACGAGTCATTTGAAGCATCGAAAAGTACCATTCGTTTTCTGTTAATTTAAGTTTTGTTTTATGAAAGAACTTAATTTATTCCCCCAGTAAATACAGAAGCTTCATTTAGAGTTTTCCATCATTTCTACGGACTACTGAATTTTCCTGATTACTTTTTAATGACGGTGTTTTTTTTACGATGATGATACTGATGATTATCATTAGTAGAAGTAATGAGTAATTACTGAAATGTTTCAGGTTTACGTAGTAATTGACACGAAGCTATTAACTTCATAATACATTTTTCCAATACGAAACATTACTCGGTGTTATTTATAAAACACCCAACTCTGCTACTTTTTATTTCTTCAGCAAATCCGCACTTTACTACTATTGTAAATTAAATATTTGTTCAAACAATGTTTTTGGCTCTTGTGTACCCCGGTGAATCCAAACAGAGTAACGATGCTGAAATATTTATCAAGAAAAGAAACTTTCCCCCCTCCAATAATTAAGCTATTTTTTTTTCTTTGGCAAGATATTCTATAAATTATAGCGCATTTGGGAGTCGCCTTTTTTAGTTTAACTTAATTTGCCTCGTGTTATTTTATACATTTTACGCTTTCTTCATTTACTTATTTATCCATTTTTTATGCAATATGTGGTTAGTTCCAATTTTTTAAAAGGAATAGATATTATTTAACTTATTTAAGCTAGATCCCACTTTATTATAAAAAAAAGGCTGATTTTTTTATCACCCGTTCAGACTGAAGTAAATTGCAATATCGATAAAGAATAATAAAAGAAAAAAATATTTTAACTGCTTTCAGATGTTTCCTTCTCCTGTATTTAAATAATAAAAGAAGGATAAACCAAACGTTTCGAAATATGTAATTAAGTTACTCTTCAGCGACATAATAAATACAAATAATACATTGCTGCTGGAAATAATATTTAAATATTAAAATTTATCTATAAATACGTTCTAGTTTAAATTGGAAGTATAGGCAAATATTATATATGACATATTCACGACATTTAAATTAACTCACTCCATTTGTATTTGGAGAAATAAAAGAGAATCCCTGAAAAAATAATTATTTAAAACGGTTTTACAAATGACAGTATTGTAACGCATTTTGCAATAAATTTAGAGAAATTATACGTGAAATTGCAGTATTTTTTGGTGTAATGTAATATGAAAAATCTAAAGAAGAGAAGCTTTGCCGGAAAAGTAAGAACACTGGGCCAAGTCTACTTAACATCGAGTAAATGGCTATCTCGCTAAATTTGCAAGATATCGCCAAGCTGGCGACAGTTTTGGCGATTAAATTTTGTGGTTAAATTTGACGAAAGTCGCCAAACCGCGTTCCATATGTAATTGTAATTGGTACTGTGATTGAATAAATGCGTTTAATCTAGATATCTAACTGTAACGTATCCGATCCTCACAGGTCTCTTCCAGTAATTCCGAAAAGTACTACAGATTTCTCAACGGCTGGGGGAGCATAGGCAGTTGTTGTTTAGTTCAGTATGCGTTCGGAGTACTGAGGTATCTTCGTGTTAGCTTCGCTCTTTCGTCGCGCTTTGTGTTGCGTTGTAATTAACGTTCTTAGTTGTTTGAAGTATAACTACTGCTTGTATTCTGTGATAAGAGCTGTACGAGTATTTCTTGTGAAAAGTTCCAAAACATTTAAGTGTTTCTTTTTGACAAGATATATTAAGCTATCATCGGTTCTGTGTGCATTCAATCTACTACGAACCCGTACGTACGTAACATTACGATTTTTATTTCTTTCAGTGAGTTGGAAATACAAGTTACGGATCATTTTAACAGTTTTGAGTTGATTTCGAATGCGGTTATCAAATTTACCTGTTGGGCATGAATAATTGTCTTCTTATTTTTCAAAAAACTGTTATAATTTTACACAGGTTAGCTTTCAGAATCAGTGATAATTATCTTCGAATGTGATTCAAGCTATTTGCTTCGATTGTCTCTGGTATTTCTTCGAATCGCAGTAGCAGTCAACAAATATTCTGGGAGTGTTTTTTTTTTCGGGGGGGGGGAGAAGAACACATTTCCATTGAGTTTACAAATCCTGGTGATGGAGTCCCTATCTCAAAAATGCCGTAACTACAAGATTACAAAGTTATTCTCTCTTTCTTCGTAATCTTTTCAGTTTATTATGGACGTCAAACGTCCTTAAAAGGATACGCCGAGAAGATGAAATGCAATTATTTGCATTCATCATATTGCAGCTGTGATTGCAGCATCATATTGCAGCTGTGATTAGATTTATTACTTCATATCTTACGATTTAAGAAACTGCTGTAAAATGTGTCTTAATATAGAAAATAATGAGACATTTTTCATCTACAGGATGTTTATTAATAAGAAAATTATGTCATAAACTTCTTAATTTCCTATTTGCAAATCACGAACGATCACAGAAACTAAAAAATTTAAATGACACTGGTTTGAGCAAGTTATTTGAAAAACTAGTCAAAATAATTTTTTAAAAAGGTTTCTCTTGAAATAATTGTTTATAAAGATGCAAAATGGAATAGTTAGTTTAGTTAAGTTTTATGTGTTTTTTATGTCTCTGCAGTTTAAGACTTCAAATTGAGTGCAAAGATAATAATTTCTTACAGAAATATTAAACAGGATGTAGTTTAACAGTTAATTAGGTTAACTATGCTAGTTAAATAGTTACATTGTTTTGACGACTTGTTTTTACTATTTTGCACACGAACTGCATCTAATTCATGTTTTCCCCCATGCTACGATTATATGCCTTAAAACAGAAAAAGTTGGATTTACTCATGATGGCAGAGTATGAGAAAATCATACGCACTGGGGAGAGATTCTCTACTTGCAGAACTTTACCTGTTCTCATACTGCACATGTGAAAAACTAAAAATAAATAATAACAGAACAATTTCTTCCGGCACAAAATGGGTGGGATCATAGTGGGAAAACAACACAAAATTACGTTACTTAGTCCTTCTTAGCATAGTGACTTAGTCCGTGGGTGAAGTAATTCACACACTGTTGCAAATTGGGCCCTTTCCTAATACATTTAAACCCACCAGCGGCTGAGTGATAAACTCACTGAACACTGGTAGTTTCGACCTGGGTTCGATTGCAAGCGAAAGGGCTGGCTGCATGAGCGTTTTCGTGTTTTCTACATGCGTAACGTGTACATGAGTTAGTTTTCTCTAGAACGTCCACAAAGGCATCCCTCCCATTAGGCAGATAACGCTAGTGTCCTTTGCCATAATCAACTAAACCAAACCAAATCTAATACATTAAACGTGCTATGAAAAGCTAACCGTCAGGAAATAAGATTCACTAACTTATTGTAAAAGACTCAATAATTTACATAATTCGAGATAAAAAGCATTAACAGCTCCTTTCTGAGCAGAATTATGTAAAACTTTACAGTTGTCCACTGACGATTACATAATCATGTAAAGTAAGTTAATATTTCGTAAAATATCTTATATAAAAGCATTGCAATCAGTTTTTCTCAATAATACGTGAAATTATAAAAACTGCCTTGAGTACCGAATCTTGTGCGTCAGATTTTTTATTCTTGGTAAACAAAAGTGATAAAATGTAAAATACATATATTACAGGAGTTTAGTTAGTCAGAATAAAAATAATAAAACTTACGTGGATGACGTAATCCATAGGATTATGAGCATTCGTTCCGCAGATATAGAGACGATTACCATCACCTATTGGTTGTATGACTCGAATGTGATTCCGGCAGTCGTAATGCTTGAAAAAAGAACAAGATAAGTTATGATATGAAAGAACATCATTACAATTTATGTTTTTTTTTCATAAGATAAATCTGATAATACATTATAATATTATACAAGCACAATATCTAAAATTAACAGAAGACAGTATGCGTTATCTTTCAGTTTAAAGAGCCGCTCGTGTTTAATGCGCAGAATTACTAACAGAAGTGTGACGATGTTGTAGAACAAAAGATTTTACACATACATTTTTTTTATTAGCCCAAAGGAGAGCTAGCTCAGAAGGGCTATAAATTTCGTTTTGGCATTTTGCGTCGATTCACTGTAAATGTCCGTACCACTTTTCAAAATGTTGCCACCAAATGTTATCGCCCTATGTTATATTTAAAGAAATTAAAAAATGAAGAATCTGCATAAATGTATAACGGTAAGACCCGCCTAACGCTAGAGGGCGCTGAGAGCGCCACTAAGTGTGTGCTGAGACTCGATGGATGATGTGCGATTTCTGAGATTGAGATATTATTATATTTAATTAAATCAATTTATATTTTATTGATTGGTGGTTATTGATTTTGATTTATTGATATGAGATGTGATATTATGTTTTGCTGAACCACCACACTTTCGACAAACTTGGATTACCACTGAATCTTAAAACCACCGATGCGCATTTGGTGTATCGGTGGTTCAGTGGCAGAATGCTCGCCTGCCACGCTGGCGGCCCGGGTTCGATTCCCGTTCCTCGCACTGTGATAAAACAAAGGTACCTAGAGCTATCAAATTTTAAATAACGTAATCCTCATCCGAAATGGGAATCTGGAAGCCCAAATTTAAATTTGATTTATTATCGATTTCATATTTTGTAACACTTCAACGAATTTTTGATTAAAGCAATAAACGATTTTAAAGCGAGCAATGGCAACACTGTATAAAAAAATAACATTTTTATCTTCATCGCGCGAGACTCTGTATCGGAAATTCTAAAGATGTGCTCGTTTTAAAACTAATTTCCGATATTGCTCTTGAATTGAGTTTTATAGTTTGAGTACGTAGAACATGATATTTAATGAATAAAGATAACAAACAAAATGTTAAAAAGCGCCCCTTTCGAAGTAATTTAAAATCTGAGACCTTTCAGATTTTAAATTACTTCTTTTTTTTTTTTTTTCCTTTTTTCAGTTCATTATATCAATGTTCAGTTTTCTTACTAAAATGGCTTAACAATTTTTTTTTGCATTTTTAAAATAAACATTTCGTATATTTACTTATTGATTATTACGTTCTTGGCGCTTACGCCAGATAAAATTCGATTCAACAGCAAAATCACAAAATATTTAAAAACAGCATATGTTCAGAATTTCGGATAGACAGTCTCGTGAGGTAGAAATAAAAATGTTTTTTTTCGTACAGTGTCGCCACTGCTCGTTTTGAAATTGTTCAGCAAAAATTCTTTAAAGCTTTACAAAACATGAAACAGATAAAAAAATTCCAAATTCCAAATTCGGGCTTGCAGGTCAACATGTTCGGGTGGAGGACTACACTATTCAAAATTTGATGGCTCTGGGTATCATTATTTTTTCACAATGCCAGAGACACGCACACGGTTATTTAATTTTTTTAAATATAATACAGGGCAATAATATTTAGTGGCAACCATTTGAAAAGTGATAGACCGTTTATAGTTATTCAAAGCAAAGTGACTTTCGGATACTAATATCCCATTCGGGACTTTTAGGCTAAAAATGTCAGTATTAAAATATTATATAACTAATTTTCAGGTGGGGAATAAGATTATGAGAATAATGTTTTTGACATACAATTATAATATGAACGATTTGTAAATCAGAAGTTATTTCGAAAAATTCGTTTCTGTTTCAAAAAAGTCGATATAAATTTTAAATTTAGCACAATTCCAGTGACTACTATACTATTTATTTAACTTAAGTCATATATTTAATTTCAGTCGTATATTAATAAGTCGTATATTTAATTTCACACAACATACACTCAAATAAACATTCTTAGCTAATATATTTGAATAAAGATCAGCATCTCTTCTTGAAAATTTATTCTCTAAATACCTTGTTTAAATTATTGTCCTGACTATTCACGTTTTAATCTAATCAGTTACTTTGTAGAGACATTACGTTTTTTTTTTTTTTTTTTTTTTTTTTTTTTTTTTTTAAAGCAGACAAGATTAAAAATATGCAACGTCTTCGCCGAGAATCGAACACGGACCTTTGAAATACGCGCCCAGCGTGGAGACTACCACACCACGGAGGCGTGCCAAGAAGGCAGGAGAAATACCTTATAACTTCAGTAACAGACAGTACAAAAAGATTTTAGTGCGTTCCGTTTCTTTTAAAAGGAAGCCTAAGGAAGAAACTAAAGAAAGAAAACTAGAGGTTAAAGGCTTCTGAAACAACGCAATAAATACACGACTATATATAAATCCATTTCCTGAAAGTGTTGCTTCATTCCCTATGCACATTCGCAAAACAAATGGCAGTAATGAAATTGATTTCACTATAATTAATGCCACTAAAGAAAGAAAAAAAGAATAGTTATCATGCACAGAGATCAAGAAGACATCGCCCTATAAAAGCACTGCCAAAACACAATTTGTTCAAAATCTTTTTTAAAAAAATAAAGTTTCCAAACCTCCAACTACAAATTAGATTAATTAAAACTAAGAGAGTTTCGCCCATTTAATTAAAGAGGAAATCTAATAATTTCACCGTTCGTGAAGCCTCTTGAACTACATAAAACAAAAGCCACGATCGGGACAAATAAATACTCGAGGAATATATTTCAAGTGAATAAGTCCCAAGGATAAATACCCAGAATTCTAAAACCAATAAGCTCAAACGTAACGCAAGCCTTATTATTAAAGAATTAAAGGTGTTGTAATAAGTTTCTCATTCACAGTTCTTCTCTTTTTTTCCTTTCCCTTGTTTCGTATTCTTTTCCTGAAGCATCTTGAGCTAATTTTCTATCTAAATTCAGGTGTTAGGAGGTTTAATAGGTAACACAAATATTTCTGTTTCGCTGACTTCATACCTCAAGAGGAAGAGTTTCTGTTAAGCTATGTAGGTTCATTATACAGAAAAATAAAAATATTAACGACAGAAGTTAATTACTAGGTTTAATGATGGTACAAACATTAGAAAACGATCCTCATCTGCTTTTCAGTTTTAAAGTAACCTCTTACGAGATTTAGTAATAATTAATAAGCTTTCTTTTAACTCCATTTATTCTGAAATGGAGGGTGGAAAGAATAGTTTAACTAAGATAAAAAGTCTGGTGTAGACACCATACGGCTTCTTCGTAAGGCTTATTAAATTATATACATTTTTTATTCATTTCATATAAATTCATTTGAACATATTTCGTAAAATTATTCCAACCGAGCTCTCTGTGCAAGTTGAAAATGACAACAAAAACTGCATATTTTGATATTAAATACATCGACCAATTTTTGTCGTACGGAAGTACGACACAATATATCTTGTAGAGACATTAGAATATTTTTGGAAGCAGGTAAGATCAAAAATTAGCAACTGCCTTCGCCGGGAATCGAACCACGGACCTCTGGAATACCGGCCCAGCGTGCAGAACCACTACACCACGAAGGCACCTTAAGAAGGCGGGAGAAATACCTTATAACGTATAATTTTATTTTTTTTTCATAACGAGTACAACACTTTACAAATATAAGTATAGGAACAAGGAGATAGCATTAAAAGTTAGATTTTATTATTTGTCGAAAATTATTAGTCCAAAGGGGCAATTAGCCCAGAAGGGCTATTAATTTCGTTTTGGTACTTTGCGTTGGCTCACTATAAATGGCAATTCATTTTTCAGATTGTTGCCACCAAATATTATAGCCCTGTGTTATATTTAAAGAAATCAAATAACGAAGAATCTGCATGAATGCATGCATGCTTCTCGCACTACAACAAAACAACGTTACCTAGAGACATCCAATTTTGAATAAAGTAGTCCTCTACTCGAATAAGGGCATCTGGAAGCACAAATTTGGAATTTGTTTTATTATCTCTTTCATATTTTGCAAAACTTTACGAACTTTTGATTAATAAACTCAACGATTTCAAAGCGAGCAGTGGTAACACTGTACGAAAAAAAGATCTTCGTCTCCAGCGCGTGAGACTGTGTATCGGAAAATTTACAAAAATATGCTCTTTTAAAATAATTTTGTGATATTTCTGTTGAATTGATGGTGTGTGGTGTATTTAATTACGGCAAAGCACACTAGGACTATCTGCCAAAGGGGAGGGATGCCTTTCGTGGAGGACTTTCTAAGGGAAACTGGCTCGTATACACGTTACACATGGGGAAAACCACGAAAACACCCATGCAGCCAGCCCGTTCGCAGGATTCGAACCTCGGACCAAACTACCAGTGTTCAGCGACTTTACCGCTCGGCCACTGGTGGGCCCACTCTCTCTGTTGAATTGAATTTTACGGTTTAAGTGTGAAGAACCTAAAATCTGAAAGCTTTCAGATTTTTTTGGGTTTATTATTTTTTTTTTCATTTGACAATGCCAAAACATGAGTATTTTTGCCACTTGAAACACTTCTATAATTGGAAGGACATGACAACGACCAAGGATTGTGAAAATAAAGGCCGGGCAAGGGGTGGGAGGGCTCACATAGATATACTTCTTTTATTTTAATAAAAAAGGGAGGTGCACAACTAGATGTTATAGCAGGCCGACGTACAAAATCTCGATGCTCTACGGCTAATCGTGTTTGAGTTATGCGAGGAGTAGAGTACCTGAGTATCCTATATGGTGCAGAAATTTCTAATTTTGGGAGTAACATATGTAATGCAGACATTCACTTCTCTTATGCAGTATATAGTTTCATTACAACATAAGAAAAAGAAGGGGTTCCTCTGATTACGAATAACAAGATTATTTTAAGAGGCCGTAAAAAGGAACGTCTACGAAACAGCAACGCTGCTAAATTAGTGCTCATCAAAGTCAGCTTAAAGAGGTTCAAGTTGTGAACAACCGTGAGCTAGTTAAACCTGAAAAAGAGCAGAAGTCAGTTTAGGCTGTTCTCGTCTTATTCGCTGAGCTAGAAAGAATTCTGGTCGATACTATAATAACCAGTAAATTTCCATTATAGTATCCGTCCAGGCACATAATGCATTATAATCTCTTAGTAATAGATTTCCGTATATATAGAACATTTTATCTACCTATGCTGCTGTCATTTTGTCTTTGTAAAGTGCATCTGTAATGTGTACTATTGTAAAGTATATGCTTTGTAAAGCATTTTGAGTATTATGTACCCAAAAATTGCATAAAAGAAAACGATGCTCTGAGTCAGAACGGCAGCAATTCCTTACTAGATTATTTGACGTAATCTTACAATGCATTTTGTGCTTCTAATGCTAGCTATGCGGGGACGTGAGACAATACCTCTAACTTCTTGGTAGAATAATGGTGTCTCCTCCTCCCTTCAACAATCGTAACGGCTTGCAGAAAGCATGCTGTCATTGAAAAAAGTAAATATTAATAATATTTAAGAACTAATACGCCGCCCAGACGGTATAGTGGTTAGGCAAGTGGACTGCGATACCAAAGGACCCGGGTTCAACTCCAAGAGGAGGTATGGTTGTAACTGTTTTCACTTCATAGGAGGAAAAAGCGAGCCACCTTTTAGGTGCCTCCATAATAAAGTAACCACCATTTCTGGCCTTAGTAGTGGCCAAGCCGAATTCGGCTGAAGACGCCCATTGGAAAAAAAAAGGAATTAACACTGTTTCATGTCAAACCACGTGGATAAGCGAAATTGTGTATGGTATTACCAAGCATACCTTTTCAAGTTCCTGTATGATATCACCTTTCATTCATTCGTGTCTGACATTACCAAACATACCTTTTCATATGGATGCACTGAGAAGCGATCTCAAGCGGATGGAGTCAAAGTGATATTAGGGATAACAGCTTCTTGGAAAATATTTAATATTGGAAAATATTCAATTATTCATTATTGGAAAACAAACTATAACAGTTAAAACCTGCTACACTCGTGATTACTTAAATTCCTCAATTAATGGGAACTACATTTTCTGACGGAAAGAGCGTCTTGCAACGTGAAAATTACCCATGCCGCAGATATAAATTTAAATAGAATGACTTCAAGAACATAATGAAAATCACACTCTTTTGGAATGGTCCGTGAATTCGCCGAATTTAAGACATTTGAGGTTTTAAGCAGAAAAAAATTTTACTAGTAGCATCTTCTCAAAAATATAATTTACTGAAACTGACGGATCGTTTGTCGCAGACATAGTCCTAAGTATCCAAAAGCACCTACCAACACCTTGCTGAATCTGTATGTCGCTAGGGAAAGGCTCTTCGTAAGATAAGAGGAGTACCTACCTTCCTTGCAGCTATAAGCATATTTTAGCCTGTATATTGCAGTGGTATTTCTTTGACTTCTAATATTACTCGTATGTGTTACTCGTAACAGAAGAATAAAAATAATTGAGATATACGAAAACGAGTATACGTTTGAATAAAAGAAAAATATTAAACATAATATTTTTAAATAAAACAAGGAATACGAACTTGATTTAGCAAATCATACAAACCTAAAAGTTGCAGTGATTGTGCCTGTAACTAAGTGCAACTTGTGGCAAATCCTCGAATAGACGTGTAAGCGGCTTAATGCTATGTCTAAGAGAACTTAAGGAGGATGTAAAAGACCCTTTATTAAGAGCTCAATAATTTAACAGAAGGCACTTCATGTGCTTACAGAAACAGCCAGCGTTTATGGAGAAACTTCAAATTAAAACTAAATAAATAACCCAAAGACTACGCAGAACGCGCAACAAGCCCTATTGGCAAGAATTACGCAGCGCCAAAGACAAACTGCTATTATAGAATTACAACTAATAACGTGGCCTTCAGCAGGCGGAACACGCTCTGATTAATCAATCTAAAACCTTCCTTTAAGTATTATTTTTTTCCTCCCTCATCTGAATATGCGCGAACTAAAAATTAACATTCTGGTAGGAAAACGGAAAGAAAGAATGACAGTAAAGCTATTTAACATAAAGTAACTGGTTAGATAAAAATAAATAAATCCATACGAAGTTCACTAAGAGAGCTAGAATGTAAAAGGTTAAACTACAGGTACACTCAAGGGCAAAAATTCTCTTACGATTACGCTGTTAGTCTAAAGATTAACAAAACATTAAATACCATCAGATTTTCAGCCAACAATAATTTTTTTCTAAAATATCCCAAAAAAAGCAAAAACAGAAAAATAAACAGTCATGAATTCCGAAACTCATTAAGAAAGCGATCATAAATAACTCGCATATGTATCATTAAAACGTCTTTAGAAGCATAATTTAATTTTAGACAAATAACGGACAGACGAGATCCAATTCAGCAAATGAAAACTAACAACGATAATTAGTTAGTGATTTGTAGAATAACAGAAAACATGAACAACTCATTAGAGATGAAAAGTAAGTCTTTTTTTTTATTTTCAACATGTTACATTCCGGAGACACCGTATTTCTCCTTCATTAAATAATTCTAGTCTACTTCTGCGGTTTTTCCTACAGCAATACGATATTAAATTACAATAACTACTGCTAGCAGAGAAAATGTTCTCGCCAAAGCAAGCTTCGGAAATACTGGTTTCCTAAGTTCCACTTTATCTTACTTTATGCTCCTGAGGCGTCGAAATGTAATAACGGGCATATACCCTCACCAGGGGCGAAAATAGAAACAAAAGAACTGAAATAATAAAAAGAAATCTTTCCTCCGAGGTATCTGCTATCACTCTAAATCAGTTTAACTGCAGAGGCGGAGTGATATGTGGTCTCCCGCTACGATGACAAATCACGCAGCCGATAGCGGCATTCTCTTCCGCGGAGTGGAGAAATAGAGTTCGCTTATACCTGAGAGTTTTCTGTCGTGATTTCCCAAGATTAAGATATCGTGGAAAGTTTAAGAGAAAGTTGGTTACGGGAAATAAAGCCTCTTCGAAACAATTCATTTACTTAAAAAAGAACGGAAAGGGAAAAGAAATATTTGCTAAATAGAGAAACCGTTAAAGGTTAACTCAGTAGTAGAAGATCTATCAGACGGATAGTTCCAACAATTTGCAGTAATTACACGTTGGAAATCGATTAATTAAGTTTTGTTGATGTAAGTCTAAGAGCTCTGACATGTTAAATTATTCCAAATAGTCATTATTTTGTAGAGTTCCTCACTTTGTAAATTCTAAGTTACTGTTGGAAGTGAAGAATCTTAAGAACTGATAAGCGAATAATCGCTTGAGTTCGTGTGACAGGAAACAACAAGATATAAGGGTAAAATAACCTTTTATTACTCAAATAAGATTTAACAGAACTCCGTCTTGGAGTGTACAATAAAAGCCGACACTTGGGCTTGAACTTAAGAGACTAAGAAATAAACTAAAACTAAACTAAACTAAAAAAAAAAAAAAAAAAAAAAAAAAAAAAAAAAAAAAAAGATATAGCCGAAGCTATTAAGATTCTAGCAGAGTTGGCCCCTTAACGTTAATAGACTGTGAAGCTATCAAGGGCCTAAAGTACGGCCGAGCGTAATAATAGCTTACGAGAGAGAAGCCTAAAAAGGCGGACGCGTGCAGACAGAATACCTGGTAACTCTCTCGCTAAGACCGAAGAACTTCGCGGTTTAAATAACCGCTCCTCCTCATTATGTGTTCAGACGTGAATCATTCTTCCGGAAATGCAATATTAACATATTGCATTTAAAAAAAATCTGAAAGCTTTCAGATTTTATATTACGCCCAAACGGGCATTTTTTTAATGTTTTGTGTATTGCTTTATTTATTAAATATCATGTTCTTCGCACTTAACCACAAAATTCAATTCAACATCAATATCACTTTTTTTTTTCTTACGGTGTTCCCGTTGCTCGCTTTGAAATCGTTGAGTTCGTCGAAGTGTTACAAAATATGAAATCGATAATAAAACAAATTCCAAATTGGGGCTTCCAGATGGCCATGTTCGAGTAGAGGGCTACGTTATTCAAAATTTAATGCCTCTAGGTGTTTTTTCACAATGCGAGAAACATACATTCATGCAGATTCTTCATCATTTAATATCTTTAAATATAATGCAGGGCTCTAATATTTGGTGGCAACAATCTGAAAAGTGAAACGCCGTTTTATAGTAGACCGTTTTATAGTATAATGCAGGGCTCTAATATTCTAATATTCTGGCCGGAAGTAGTAAGTTGAAGTTAAGAATCGATAGGAAATGAACTTAAAATTTAACTGTTAATAAAATTAACATAATCCTTACAATTTACACAAACTGTTGATTATTCGGGAAAAAATTAAAATATTTTAAGAGAACACTGATGTCATTCCAAATAGCCTGATAATAATATTTAGCCAATAAACTATTCAGTGAGTTTTACTTGCTTAGAGAAAAGAACCTAACGGAAATGAATGAATGAAATCAGTAAACTACCAAACTATTACGTAAGCTTACTGTAAGTTTTAAATGCTCTCCTCTGCACAGCCATTGTTACAACCGAATGACGAACGTAAGCGTAACAGTTTCAGATCTCAGCATCTGAGCTTAGACTAGGCTTGATAGACATGGATTATGCGTACGAAGACAGACAGGCCAGAAGAAAGGGGAAGTCTTATCTCGGAAAAAACGAATGCCCTTGTGTGTCTTTAGCAGGAATATAAAATAATTACGGATGAATTTTAGCGTAGTGTGAAAACTGTAGGTATTCGCAGGCTAGGCAAGATGGGCCTAAGTGATTCTGTAAGACATGATAATCCAGTAAATTTGGAGAATGTTGTTCCAAATAACATCACAAATGAAACACAGGAGTAAGATATTCTACAGTACACCACAATACATAGTGAATTTTAGTCATTATCTTACAAACATATACCGCCTAACATCAGTATAATATTAAGCAATACACCAGACAAGCGCCAAAAAATGTCATCATTAGACCTACTTCAGAGTTTGTGTTGTTCAAACTACCATGGAAAATAGCAGCATACTACACTGCTTACATTCCATGGAGTTTGGTAGTCGTCTGCAAACATGGATAACTGGAGCAATGAGTTCAAATAAGCTGCTTCATATGAGAGAACACAAATATCTTTAATATAACATTGAAAATTTATAACTGGAGCCTTGTAGCATGGTTGATTGATTCGAGCAGAAGGACTACCATGTGTGAAAATAGTGCAAACTAGTTTTGGTTTTCTCATGATGCGAGATTCGTTCTGTTATAATATGGTAAAATCTCTATGGCTAATGCAGTCTTATTTAATTAACTTATGTAAATTAACCACGTGTGAAAAACTTAAAGCAGAGTATTTGTATCCGTTCATGACTATTCCCCCGATGGTGAGGGTTAGTTGGCAAGTTAACTGATGACTAAGGCAAATCATGAAAGGGATACCTGCTAGTAAAGGCATGCCATCATAGAAGAATTAAGGGAAACTGGCTCTGTACAGGAGAAAACCACATGAACTAAGCCCATTCGCTGAATTTGAGCCCATACTGAATTTAGCAGCGGCTTTACGTACTCGGTAATGTTTCAGATGACCCGGCAGTGATGATTCGTACAACCATGATAACCAACCCTGTCACTGGTTACCCAGAAATGAATCAGTAAACACTATACTGATTCAGTAGCACCATATCGAAGGTGCCAGATTTGAATCTTACTGAGCATTTAAGGTATACTATGAAGGTCACATTAAATGCCGTATAGTGACAACCAATATAGAAGGCTCCATTAAGGATCACTACCGAAAGTGATTCAATACGCTTAAGTTTCAAGCTGTTTACAGTATTGGACCTCTCCTGTGGCAATCCAAAATTACTATAAGTATAGCATGAGTATATTAATAATATGTATTAAAGTAACAAAATTACTAATCATAACATGCAGAAAAAATATCTGCATACTTGCAATGTTTAAGAATTTGAAATTTCGCAGGTAAGTAGCATATGACATATGACTGCAAGAATAAATCAGAGATCGTATTTGCTATATGAAACACAGATTTCGAAGCCAAACATCTTGAAGCAAATAATGTACTTTACTACAAAAAATTCCCTTTCACAAATTTTAAGCCATTATGCTATTAATTAAAGATTTCTATCAATACTCATCTATATTTTGTTTAATGTATCTCTTTGATTTTGAGGATCGCTATAAAAGTGTTCTCATTCATATCTTTTGACATCCAAAAATACGCCTCTTAAAACATATTAATGCGAATAGAAACTGTTGTTGAAAGCAATATTTTTTTAACAGGCAGTATGCAAGTTCTTTAATAATCTCTGGTACATTAAAAGCTTCACGAAACTCCTTGGGGGAAATTTTGGGAAACTCCTTGGGGGAAATTTTGGGAAACTCCTTGGGGGAAATTTTGGGAAACTCCTTGGGGGAAATTTTGGGAAACTCCTTGGGGGAAATTTTGGGAAACTCCCTGGACACCTTGGGGAAAGCAGCACATTAAAAAAATATAAACTTAAGAGGTATGTGTTTAAATGCAATTTTCAGAGAATCTCAATTATAAAGAAAACATCAATTAATGCAAATATTTAATCTAAACCAAAAGAAAAAAACTTAACAAAGGTATTAAAAGACCAACATAAAATATTTCTGTGGCATTTAATTGAAAAGAGGCTTTATTTATGAATGAAACAGAACAAAACGGTTACATGAATAAGTTAATCGTGGAAAAGTTAAAAGCTTTTTTATTTGGTAGAACGATCCGTTAAGGAGATAAAGAATATTTAAAATTTTGCAAAATTCAATGCCCACGTAAGTTAGTGACATAGAAAACTAAAAATCTCAAGACGTAAAATAAATTGCTGATAGTGGTAGTAATTAATAATAAATTCATTAATAATGAGAATATAAATTTAATACTGCTTGTAAATTATGAACAGTGCAAAATCATTTACGGCAAGCTTACACAAATGCTAGAATACTCAAAAAAAAAAAAAAAAAAAAAAAAAAAAAGAGAAAAGAAAGGAAGAAAGAGAGAAATTTGAAATAAACATTAATAAAAATGCAAGCTAAGGGTATACTTATGAAATAGAATTTAAAAAAAGAATTTAAGGGAACCTCGTCAATTATCATCCTGAGAATAATACGATAATTTCATTTGAAGTGCTTTGATTGATTTGATTAAGGCGAATCAATCAAGGGCTATCTGCCTAAGGGAAGCGATGCCTTCGTGGAGAACGTTTAGGGGAACTGGATCGTATACAAGTTAAGCATGAGGAAAATCATGAAAACGCTTCATGCAGCCAGCTTATTCGCGGGATTCGAACCTCAGACCTAACTACCAGTGTTCACTAACTTTACCGCTGGTGGGCCTCACAAGAATTTGTTCAGACAAATTTTAATCAAAGATTATTTATTAGTTTTGACACGTTATCTCTTTATAACACGAACAATACCTATTAAAGTATTTGATTATATCTCAGGGTATTAGCCAAGAAATTCGCGGGCGAAAACGTTGCAGAGAAAACAATGCCAAGGCAGCCTATGAAACTGAAACACTAGTCAATATAGCACTTGAAATTTCAAGCAAGTCCACGCACTTGAGCACGCGACTAAGAAATCTGTATGATTTCAAATTTTATTAATAGTTAACGAATGTGAAGTTTATAAAATTTTCTCAATATTAGAGGTATTAACTCCAAGCACTGAGAATTGTAGCATGTAAATGAAGGAGTTTAAAAGAGAATAAATTGTTCGTGTTCGTCTAACTGTCATATACGTTATAAAAAAAGATATATGTGCTATAGCCGTCTTTTTGTAAAACTGAGAGCCATGACTACTTCTCATGTCAAACGATCATCTAATTACAACCATTTTTTATTACCTTTATGGAACCGTGCTATGGTAAGAACCACTGTACTAAGATAGTTACTTCCAATAATTGGAAGGCAAATTGTACTTAAATTTCCCATTCTCTTGTGAATGCCACTAGGAATGAAGAGTACTTGAAAAATGGCCATTTTGCATTATGAGGGAAAAAAGTGGTTGCTCGTGAATATTTTATTTTGATTAATTTAATAGATAATTACAATTAATATTTACACACGGAAATGAATGAATATTTTATTTATTTAGAATTAAAATCACTCATTCAATTATGAACTTCCAAGCGATAAATATTTTTTCAAGTACACTTATTTCAAAATTAAAAGAATTGTACAGAAACTTTCCATATTTGAGTTGTTACGAAATGAATTCCGAAAAGCTACGATAAATTATTCTCCTGAAATTAACATTATACAGATCCCAAACTATTTCAGTGATTTTTAAATAAAGTTTCAAACTTAAAGTAAAGCAATCTGAATTCAAAGAGAAGGAGTATTAAATAGTGTAATTTACATTTTCGCTCAAACATTCAAACTCCAACACATAATTTAAAAAATAATTTGCGATTGCTATTATGAATTTTTAATATCCTTAAATCATTTCAGGTTTCAAAGAATGATTCGCTGTCTCCAATTCATTCTCATATAAAAAGATCTATTATTTATTTAATACTTATATTAAGAACAAACTCTTTTAAAATCTCCGCCAAAGCATTTGACTTTTAAAACAGCCTTAATAGTTATATTTGATTATAAACTCAGAAAGTTCTATTTGCCTTTATCAGCAAATATTCGAGATTAAATAGATATTTGATCATAATAGCGTGAAATTCTGAAGCAAATATTATAAGATGAATAAATATAAATTATTAAACATCTAGTCAATGTTAATACATTTTATTCGATATTAGACTGGGTTACAATAAAAGAGATGGTTGCTATATTGTAATTCTAACTAAAAAAATATGGCAGTAATAAAAATTCAAGAAAAGACCAAATACACTGACGTCCAATATTATCCTTACACACATCCAAATCATGATATTTCATGAAGTAACCAATCAGATTGGTTATGTTTCCATCCAGCGAGCAGAGAGCAAATACAATTATCATTACATAGCCTTATTTAATCAATCTGTCTCTGAAATGCAAATAATGGCAGGATGTAATCCGAAACTATGGAAAATTATTTGCACAAAAAAAGCTTCTCCACGAAGTTCTGAAATTCAGCACTTGTGTTTAGCATTTATCAAGTCAAAATATTTTTGATGACCCGAAGTATCATTTGGAAGAATTTTCGAAGCAAAGAGGTTTAGCCATCTGTCTAAAATCTAATATCATAGAATCATAATCAGCCGAGCTAGAACCTCACACAACAGCCAATAGACAACAACCTATCGTAACCAATTATTTGCTGAAAGCCCTACACAACAAGAAACGCCTCTATGTCATAAAGCCAATGGTTTATGCTTCAATGACCACATGATAAAAGAAGGCTTGTTTGAATTTGTCCAACAAAGATCAGAACTGGAGCCTTAAAACAATGAAAGCGTGGTTTCTTAGTGACCACTTAACATTCACCTTAAGACCTAAACCTAGATGCGTTTACATCTGAACGGAACCAGGAATATGAAACAACTTCAAGAAATACTACAGTTACGGCTGTGAACACGTGATTAATGGCGAAAATAATGATCAATGGACGTACTCCTCCCCTCCCTGTGATGCTTTGCATATGCTCAGAGATACTGAAGAAACCTGGCTGATGAATCTCTTGACAGTACTGATGAGCAAAGAAATTGGCCAGCCAATGGTTCCCAATTTGAATTCCATAGAAGATTTACGATGTGTTCGAAAGCTGCTGCATGGCGAAATTTTTCTTCCAACGATCTTCGAATCTTCCAATGATTTCCGAATAATTTGAAGAATATATTAGTTGGAGAAAACAAATTACTCCTCAAACGCTAATTAATCCTGTTGGTGATATTAAGAAATCGGTATCAATATTGCAAGGAGATGACCCATTAATGCGCTGACTATCCGGGTCATCGGATTTAATACCATGTGGCTTTTTTCTTGAGACATTGGTCAAGGTTACTGTGTATGTGCTTCCGCTTTCCGCTAAGGTCCAGGATCTTCTCAACCAGATCAAAGATGACGTGGTTGTGGGTGAACGTACTATACTGGCACACGTATGGGACAGAATGGATGCTGATGAGCTATTTGTAGCATCAACAAAGGTGGGGCATTTGTGAAATAAATAAAAATAAAGGGGTTGCTTCTGTTTCACTAGAAAAAATTGCTACTGTAAAATTACATTTAGTTATGCATGTTTATTTATTACGAAATTTTAAACTACTGCATGGAATTCTGAATAATCTTGTATATTTCATGTTACACATATATTGTTCATGAATCACACATAGACATCCTGGAGCATACTGATGATTTGGATTTTGATTATTGCTTCTAAGAAAAGTATAAAATTAATTACAAAGTATTTCATTCAGGTGATAAGATTATTCCCGTGCGTAACTAATCTCAAAATAATTTTATTATAAAATAAAAATAGAATATAAAATAAGTATATGATGTTTCATTTTTTAGGCATGTAGTTTATAATACTTTGCCAATAAGTGAGGAGGAAAAGGAGAGAAAGAACTTATATTCCTGAAGTTTGGTTTAGGAATACCAGCATGGCACCTTTGGTCCAGTGTTCTGCAGAGAGAATTAAGTGCTCATTGGAAACCTGAAAGGACCTGAAAGAATATAGTTTTATGCAGGAAATGCTCGTTTAAGGCATTAACCTTAATTCCGAGTTCAGAAATACGAGGAAAACATAAAACCATTTTTTAAAAGGCCTTCTCAGTTAGCTAAAGCGCCAGTTCTAAAAATTCCGCAAATGAAAGTATGGTATTTTTACACAACGGTTAAAATTTATATGCGCATTTTCGTCGCTCTTGAATTTTAAAAAGACCATTTTTATTCGCATTCAATTTACATTCTTTTTTTGCAGTGAAAGTCTTTCTCTCTTTCTTTTTTTTTTAAGTGTTAAGAGCTTTAATTTTCTAGAACGTACATAGAATACTAAAACTGTTTTTGGAAGAGGACAATTTATTTTATTAGATTCTAAAATGACAGAAAACAGTACTCTTCATAGAGATTTCATAGCTACTATTTTGTACAAAGAATAAATGATTATTTTGTTCTTGTTTCGTTCAGTAATTGTTTTTGCTTCCATTCTGTTTTGTTCACCTACATGCAAATTGCTGTAGTATATAAAAATAGTATTTTACATTTCATTCACTACAGCGCGCTTATGGCAGTTATTTCTAAATAGGTATCAGATGGACTTCAAATTCTCGTGTTATTTGATGTTTAGTAACGCTCACCATCTAATTAACCAATCTAATAATCTAGTGTTATTTGATGTTTAGTAACTGTATGCATACTTAAACGCTAATATGTCATATTTATAACCTTTTACTTCCTTATACGAAGTAAAGAAAGTATTGTAATCGCGAAAAATTTCGGGTATCATATCATATTTCAATGAAAATATCCATTACAACCGCTCTTGAGTTAATCTGAGCGATGATTTTGCGTGATATCTGTATATACGGATAGAATAAAGGACTCTTCTTTCTAAACGGATTAAAAATGGATTTAGAAGAGATTTTTTTGTGACGTTTGCAGGTACGTACGTATCTAGCATAAATAAAAAACGAGTAGTCTTACAACGTTGAAATTTTGTATGCTACAACATGTAGTTGTGCCCCTCCCGTTTTGGTTGCAATCGGTCTCACCGAATGTATATATGCAGAACAGGTATATATATATATTAGTTAACATTTTTTTTTAAGTTTTAAAGAGAAAATTTTTGGATTATTATATATTTTATCACGTATTTAGGTGCTTGCACTTAATTTACTTATGCTTTCTGAATTTGAATGATATTGCAAATTAGTTCGCGGCAATAATTAATCGTTTAATTTTTTTACAATTGAATTTTCATAATTTAAAACTTTAATTAGCTTTATTTATATATATATATATATATATCTTTAATGGTAAATTGTGCATTTTTTGCTTTTAAAGTGATTGAATTATGTTCCGGTTTATGCCTTTAGTTTACCTGCATGCAATAGTTGTTGAATTATCAACAATTTAAAAGTTGGTTACGTGCGTCAAAGACTAACGAAGCAGCCATTTATTTACACAGAAGCTTAGAAGAATAGTGAACTAAGTCCGTTTCTGCACCTTCAGTGTCCTTTTGCCGAGTGGGACCAAACATAAACTTTCAGTTTTGTGCACCGAAAACTCTGCCTTCTTGCCGGTGGCCGAAGTGCTTGTTTTCGCGTAGAAACTCTAATTTCAATTGTAAAAATTGCTTTTTTTAACTGTTTTAACTGTATTCGGTGTTTTATGTTTTTCTATATTTTTAAATTTTTAATGAAGTTGTTTTGAGTATTTATGTATTTTTGCTCTACCTCGAAGTGAGAACTGAATTAATTGAATGAGAAACATATCTCTAACGAAATTAGTTTAAATGAAATGCAGCAAAACATACGTATAATTTAATAGGCCGTACAAGGATGTCATGTGGTGTCTACACCTTTTTTTTTTTTTTGCTTTACAGTTTCGTTGTTATCAAGAACTAATTATCAGCTTTTTGTCACGAATTGTAAGTGAATTCATGTACAGAATTTATGCAGCCGTTTATGGCATTGTAGATATTACATAATGAGTTAACTGAAATTTTATTTCCTTTCAGGGTGAGTGTTTACATGTGCAAATGTTCAGAATCACTGTCGTAAATAAAACATGCGACACAATAGCTCTACAATAATCATAATGAACATAATAATAAACATAATCTTCAATTTATTTTAAGAAAACTATTTCTTATTTAGCTAATGTAGTACTGAAATAATACAACATTCAAGTAATACCGAAGAATTCAGAATTTTACATTTTTTACCCTGCTAGCTACAGAAACTGAAAACATTTTCGCGTTTTAATTTGTCTTCTTCTTTTCACACTAGAGAACTATTCGCTCGTTCATGAAAGTTTTCTAGATAATGGTGGCAGCAGAAAACTAGATATAGATTCACATATTAATTGCTGGAATATCCTCCACTTTCTTGAAAAAAGATCTTATCGCATTGGTGGCAATATATAATTTAACTACGAAAAATAAAGTCAGCAGTGTGGTGCAAACGTATATGCTGTGATTTAATCGGAATTCGCCATTCTGAGATCATACCAAATAAGATACTAATAAATGAAGTAATAAAATTTGCTGCAGGTGTAAGAATGTAAAGATTTTTCATAATTCGAAGCGTGTCAGGAGATCCGGAGTAAGTCTAATTCCGGAGAGGTCATCTCTGTTTTTCACGTGTCCTGCTCCGAAATAAATACCCAATATCCCTGCTGGTGGCGTTCGAACTAAAAAGCGGTAGACGATATATCATCAATTCGGTCTTCTCCTCCGCAGTCACTCTGTCAGCAAGGAAGAATGCAAAGAATGTTTATCCTTCTTTACTTCATGCCCTCTGATGTAACAAGAAGCACGTCCGATTAGCAATCGGGAGTTTCGAAGTTTAAATCCCGCCAAAGTCATCACTTGTTTTTCGTGTTTCTCACTTAAAAATGAACATTTAATGTGAGAACCACAATGACAGGTTAATTATAGCTTCTAATATCCCTAAATGCTATTATTTTCTACAATTTAACCTTTGTTTCGCGTCGCATTACGCATTGTTATGATGCGATGCTATTAACTCGACTGGGAAATTATCAAATCTGGCAGTTTAGGCATTTCATACGCATAAGACGCTTACATAATTACTACTGTTAATACAAATGTCGTATTATCTTCCTAAACACATATGTACATGCATACACAACTGTTACGCTCTCCGGCGTTTTATTTTTACTTCCTTATAAGAAGTAGAGGGAGTATCGAAAAATTTCAAGTATACTATTTTAACGAAAATATCCATTTTTGACATTCCTGAATCCATGTGGACGATTTTGTTTTTGTGTGACATCTGTACGCACGGATACAGTAAAAGAATTTTATTCTTAAAACAGACTGTAATTGGATGTTGTTAACTGAATTTAAACTAGATTCAAAAGAGTATTTTTTGTAACGTCTGTTTTGGCCTCCTCGGTGATTGCGGTGATTTGTGCCCAGAGGGCGCACCGCACAAAAAGTTAGTTGCGTTACAGAACGTAAGGGAAGCGGACACGCCAAAATGTCGGGCGTATTACCGCTAATTGAGGTAATTGCATCGTATCTGTCAGGTGGCAGAAAACTAGAATGATGTATCAATTCACATGCCAGGTGGCAGAATATGTCTATCATGTACATGCCAGGAGGCATAACGCTTGTAAACATGCCAGGTGGCATACGACTTGTAAATAAATTTTAAATAAATGTACAGTAAAATATCTTGGTGCAATAGATCAAGGAACAAGCATCAACAACCTTCTGATCATTTGGATACGTACATTTTTTCTGGTGACACCGGACTTGATTTGTGGAGATGAAGAATGGACGAAGAAAATGAGTGAGTTCATGACTGAAAAGCTAGGATTTAACGCGAAGAAATTCGAGGTAGTCCCTTTTTCATTTTTCCAGTTTTGAATAGAATTGTTGAATAAAAATCTTGGTGATTATTATAGTTGATAGAATCTAATGGTAAAATGGAGGCTATTAATAAGGCAAAGAAGTTGCGTACGGTGACGCGTAGCTAAACTACTAAGTTGATGAGTAAAATAGATTCTGCATTGTTAGAAGAGGGTGAAACCGCGAATGAGAAATTAAAAGAATTACTCGAAATGTTACTTGAAAAATCGCAGTTGTTGAAACAATACGATTCTGAGATTGAAAAACTTATAATTACGGAACAGGAGTTGGAAACAGAAGTAATTTCCGCGCAGGAATATCAGGAAAGAATTATAAGTTTTAAATATAAAATTCAGGAAAAATTAAGAAAAAACGCGTGTAAAGTTGAATCTAGAAATTCTAGTGAGGAAACTATATCCACGAAGTTGAAAACTTGTGAAGTTAATACTTTAAAATTGCCAAAATTAACGATTACAAAATATTACGGTGATCCTTGTTCTTGGCTTGAATTCTGGAATCAGTTTAGTAATTCCATTCACCAAAACGAAAGTCTCAGTTCGGTTGACAAGTTTTGTTATTTAAAATCGCTTTTGGGAGGTTTAGCTTTAAATGCTATTAGTGGATTAACATTTACTAGTGAAAACTATACGGTGGCTGTTGATATACTAAAAAACCGTTTCGGCAGAGATGACCTGCTAATTAATGCGCATATGAATAAATTGTTGAGTTTAGAACCTGTAAAATATTCCGGAAATACGGCTTCTTTGAGGAAGCTTTATGACGATATAGAAATACAAATAAGGAATTTAAATTCTTTAAATGTTACTAGTGGTTCTTATGGACATTTATTATCCCCTATTTTGTTAAAGTTAATACCCGAGAATTTAACTCTAGAATTCACTAGGAAAAGAAGTGATAAACAAAATTTCGATGTTAATGAACTACTAACGTTCTTGAAAACGGAAGTGGAATGTAGGGAAACATCAATGATGTTAGCGCGTTCTAAGAATCTTGATGTAAATGAAGCATCAATACGAAACAAAAGTTCCCATCAAGGTTATCAAAATAAATCTTACATGCATTCTAAAAGAAATGATTACAGTACGAATAAGCAAGGTGCTTCGGTATTAACTAGTCAAAGCGAAACTCCCTCTAAATACTTTCAAAAATCACATTTTAATCCAAATCGAAAGTTCTCTACCCCGCCTAAGAAAGAGAATCAAAATGTCTGCATATTTTGTGTATCTGCTTGTCATATGAATCATGATTGCGCACTTGATTTAAACGCTCGCCGAAAGGCATTAATGGATCGAGGTTTATGTTTTATTTGCTTTTCGAAAGGGCATCCAAGGCGTTTCTGTGATCATAAAGATGAAAAATGCAGACTGTGCAATGTCCAAGGTTTACATAATTCGTTAATATGTGACGCCGCATCGAAAGATTTAGAGACGGATACTTCCAATCAGACAAAACAAACGCCAATCCCTGAAGCTTCTCTTTCGCTCTTATGTAATGAAAATAATAAAATTAAACCACCGACTTCCGTTCTTTTACAGACGTTTTCGGCAGCAGTTAGGTGTAAAGGGGGGAACGAAAAGGTATTACGTTGTATGCTAGATTCAGGGTCAACAAAGTCATTCATCTTACGAGAAGTGGTTGATTCACTGGGGTTGAAAATTATTAATAAAGAAGCGCTTATCATTTTCACATTTGGATGCAAAGATGCAAAAGAGCGCTTGTATGACATCGTAGAAATCGTACTGCAAAATGTAAACCATCCCAATAAAAAGATAAAAATTAACGCAATAGTCATTGATTCTATAACACTAGGGCAAGTAAAAGTTCCTTCTCGGTGGATACGACAGATAGCGTTTGAGAAGGGAATAGAATTAGCAGATGCTGGTACGAGTGACGAAATTCAAGTATTAATAGGTTCGGATTATATTTGGGAAATTTTAGGAGAACGAAACGTGAAGATTTGTAAAAAATTAGTCGCAACAGAAAGCACTTTCGGTTTTGTGATTCAAGGCAAGGACGAAGGATCAAAGTGTAAGGACGCAAGAGTTAATCATATAACTGTTGTAAATGAGGACTTAGATTATGAAAGAGTTAAAAAATTATGTGAATTAGAAGCAATTGGGATAAGTTCGGATAAAGAAATATCTCTATCAGATAAAGAAATTTTAGAGTCATTTGAACGAAATACAACTTACAAGAATAAAAGGTATGAAACTCGATTATTGTGGAAAGAGGGTGTTGAAGGTTTAAATAACAATTATGAAATCGCGAAACAGCGTTTACAATTTTTAAATAATAAGTTTCAGAAAAATAGCGAGCTATATTTAAAATATAATGAGATAATTAATGAACACTTGAGAGATGGTATAGTGGAACGGGTAGATACGTATTTAAATAGTAGTTTGAAAACGGGGTATTACATGCCTCATCACGCGGTAGTGCGCGAGCAGAAGGATTCTACAAAGGTTCTAATAGTTTTTGACGCTTCTTCTAAAAGTAAGGGAAATTTATCACTTAATGATTGTTTGGAAAGCGGACCTAATTTAATCCTGATTTGCTAAAGATTATCATTAAACTCAGGGTACATTCAATTGCGTTTTGTGCCAACATTCAGCGTGCATTTTTAGAGGTAGGCTTAGCTAAAGAAGATAGGGATTTTTTAAAGTTTTTGTGGATAAATGAAGAAGGGTCAAATCTCGATCACAGTAATTCCAACTTACAAGTTCTTCAACACAATCGAGTTCCTTTCGGGGTCAAGTGCTCACCTTATTTATTAACAGCTACAGTAAGACTGCATTTAAAAAAGTATGAAGATGCCTACGAAGAGGCATGCAGTATGTTAAAAGAGCTTTACGTAGATGATTTAATTTCTGGGACAGTTAATGTAGCAAAGGCCTTACATTTAAGCAAGGACATGATTTTCATTCTTAGCGAGGCCAGTATGAATTTACGTAGCTGGGTTTCAAACTCACTTGAGCTGAATGAACTATGGAAACTTAATGGAATTGACTCTCGTGAAACATCTGAAGACTCTTTGGTACCGTTGAAAGTTTTAGGTCTTATCTGGGACAATGTCAATGATAATTTGAAAATAGATGTATCTCAGTTTGAGAAGTTACAAAATCTCAAAGTAACTAAACGCATCATTTTAGCAGCATGTGGTATGCTGTTTGATCCCTTGGGAATTATGAATCCATTTACTGTTCGAATTAAACTCTTAATGCAAACTATGTGGGAAAAGGGTATTCAATGGGACGAAAGTGTTCCCCTTGATACAGAATTCATATTTCAGGAATGGTTAAAAGAAGTTGAAAAAATAAAGTTTTTCGAAATTTCCAGACAGTACTTCAGTGATATGTGTTGGAAGTTTATAGAAGTTCACATATTTTCTGATGCCAGTCCCAAGTGTTATGGTGCCGTAGCATATTTTAGATTTAAGAAGAAAAATAAATGTAAAACAAGTTTCATAGTGTCGAAATCCCGTTTGGCTCCATTAAAAAGGGTAACACTCCCTAGGCTTGAACTTTTGGGAACATTAATTTCTGCAAGATTAGGTTCGTATTTGCAATCGATATTTCCGCAGTTGGATAAAGGAAATATATTTTACTGGACTGATTCCCAAATTTGCATTCACTGGATCAAGGGATCTGCCAACGAGTGGAAACAATTTGTTAGAAATCGTGTGATAGAAATCAAGGAGAAAACAATTTTAAACAACTGGTACTTTTGCAGTGGGAAGACAAACCCTGCTGATAAACTTACGAGGGGCATGGATGCTGAAGCTCTAATTAATGATAGTGATTGGTTTTCTGGGCTACCCTGGCTTTCAGAAGTAGATATTCGACATCACATAAACGAAATGAATACCGAAGCTGACTTGCAAAACGTTAGTGAAGAGCGAAAATGTGTTACTTTGAAAACACTTGTGGAGTCTACAGAACCGTTACTAAATCTTGAACTGTACGGAAATTTAACCAAAGTACTGGGAATAATGGCTTATGTTCTGCGCTTCGTGAACAACTGTAAATCCGCTTGTGAAAAGCAATCTGGTATGCTTACCGCCTATGAGTTACGGAAGGCTTCAGAATTTCAAAGGTGGTTAGCAAATGAAAACATAAGGTGGATATTCAACCCGCCAGCTGCTCCACATCATGGCGGTATATGGGTGGCAGCTGTTAGATCTATGAAGCTGCATCTAAAGAAATGTGTTGGAACTCAAATTTTGACTTATGAAGAGTTTCTAACTCTAATTGCACAAATTGAAGCATGCTTAAATTCGAGGCCAATAACACCGGTCTCCAGTGATCCCAATGATTTGACAGCTTTGACTCCTGGACACTTTATTATAGGGACTTCTTTAACAGCTGTTCCGGAACAAGATTTAACCGAAGTACGAGTGTCTCCATTGCAAAGATGGCAACTAACACAGCAGATGTTCGAAGGGTTTTGGAAGCGGTGGTCTAAAGAGTACCTGTGCCAACTACAGCAGCGTAGCAAATGGAGACAGCCTAGCAGAAATATTCGTCTAAATGACTTGGTTCTCATTAAAGAAGATAATATGCCTTCATTACGTTGGAAACTCGGGCGAGTAATAGAAGTGTTTCCTGGAAGAGACAATAATGTCCGAGTGGTTAGACTAAAAACTGTGCACGGGGACATTAAACGTCCTATTACCAAACTGTGTCTTTTACCAGTTGAAGAACATTAACTTAAGTGTTTGGTTTATATTGAATATGTTTTATTATTATTTTCATTTCTTATTCTACTAATAATTTTATTTGTTTGTTCTAGTTTAACCCTCATAGTTAACGTTTCAATATAGTAAGATATAAGATGTTTTGCTAGAAGATTGGTAAGTGTAACATGTAATTTTATACTTTTTGAAGATTTTTGTATGTTTTCAGTTTCTATATTTTTCATTTACTTGTTTGCATATATTGAAGATTGTATTAAGATGAATGTAATTCATCGGGGGGGGGAGGAGGATGTTTTGGCCTCCTCGGTGATTGCGGTGATTTGTGCCCAGAGGGCGCACCGCACAAAAAGTTAGTTGTGTTACAGAACGTAAGGGAAGCGGACACGCCAAAATGTCGGGCGTATTACCGCTAATTGAGGTAATTGCATCGTATCTGTCAGGTGGCAGAAAACTAGAATGATGTATCAATTCACATGCCAGGTGGCAGAATATGTCTATCATGTACATGCCAGGAGGCATAACGCTTGTAAACATGCCAGGTGGCATACGACTTGTAAATAAATTGTAAATAAATGTACAGTAAAATATCTTGGTGCAATAGATCAAGGAACAAGCATCAACAACCTTCTGATCATTTGGATACGTACAACGTCTTTACATATGTCGTATGTATCTCCCAAAACTCAAAAACGATTTGCTGTAGGTCGTTGAAATTTTGTGTATGGGACTTCTATAATACCTAATGGCTATAATAACAAATATTCTCTATTCGTACAAAGGTAATAAATTAAAAATTTAATGAAGAAATTTTAACTGCAAAAATAAAATATAATTATTGCTGCGAACTAATTTACAATATCATTTAAATTCTAAGAGCATAAGTACTATATTCTTGTGAAACAATATATATATATTATTACAGACGTTTTTTAATAATACCCCAAATCATATATATATAGGGTTGTTGCCCGGCTTTTAATTTTGCAATTGTTGGTCGTAGTCATATACTTCCAATGACAGAAGTGTGTTTAATGATGAAAATATTCATGTTCGGGCAATATTAGATAAAAAAAAAATAATTTTCGACAAATAATGAAATCTACATTTACATGCTTTGTATTTTTACATACAAAGCAGCTATATTCAATGCGGTCTTCTGGTTTCTGTACTTTTATTTGGTGAAGTTTCATACTTGATTCTTGTATGTGAAATTGATCGGAATACTTAATTTCAAAATTTGCAGTTTTTGATGACATTTTCAACCTGCCTCGAGGCATCGGTTAATTAAGCTAGAATAATTCGAGGGAATAAGTTTAAATGAAGTGCAGCAAAAAAAAAAAAAAAAAAAAAAAAAAGTGTCAAATTTAATAGGCCGTAAAAGCAAGTCATGTGGGTAAGCCCATTAGATTTTTTGCTTTTGTTTCAAGTTCTTTTCCCCTAGTGATTCTCAGATAGATTTTTCAATATTCAAATGGAGTATCAGTTCCAAAAGCACTCAATGAAATTAACGAATAATTAACAAGAACAACGAAATTTGGGAAGAAAATAACTCACGAAGTTATGAGAATTTCTCGTATTCTGTAACAAGAATGAAGTTCAGAAAAATTAAGCTTACATTTTGTACCTAAAATAAAGAACGTGTACAAATTAGCTGTGATTACACCCCTCCCCGAAAAAGAAAACTTTTAACACATATCGATTAAGATGCTACGCGATTCTTGTGGCTCAAGTTATCTGCACGAAGGAGTAAAAAATCGCCAAATATGGCGCACTCGAACATAACAATACAGCCAGAAGAATCTTCGGCTTTTTAGGTCTTTTATCGACCACGAAACAAATAATAAAGCAAAGCTGAGAGGAGCAAAAACAAAGGAGATATCAGAACTTGAAGACACCTTACTAACTGGTTATTTTTTCTTTCTTATTATCAATCAGTACACAGTGAAGGTTACGAGGAAAAAGTAGCTCTCAAAAGAAATAAACAACCTGCTATAAAAAAATATGTTGCGAAAAAAGGTGTAAGGGCAATATCTCAAGAAGCCATGCTGGGCCTTTAGCATCCTTTTTCTTCCAACTTTCTTTTTTCCCCTCTTTCGTTTCCACAGGAGATATATACATTTACAAAGGTTTATCACCTGGATTTTCTTGGATGACATAGCAAACACTTCGTGCACTCAAGAAGTAATAAATACATGATTCGGATATTATTCCGTTGTATATTACATATAGGATGCGTGACTATATATACACAGGACTACCGTATACTTCTTTATATGTATAAGGTAAAAAATGTAAATAAAAATAACTTAAATTAGTTAATTCTATATTTGAATTTGGGTATTCCCCCTCTCTATTCTAAAAATAGTAATAACATTTTCCGGACTAAGATATTTCTAGATTTATCAATATGATATGACTTTTACTTAAAGATGATGAGGTAGTTAATTTGCAACTTAAAATTTCCTGAACCGAAATCTTTCTCTTAAGGGGGCTCATACACCTTAAACAAACTCATACATACACTTAAACTTCATTTTGTAACAGTCACACATTCGAAGATCTTATGGGTTTTAAGGTGTATGAGTCCCCCTAATAAGCTTCCATATTGAAATAACTATACACTTTGACTCTATCTCTGCTTCGTATTTTCTTCCTGTCGCAACAATAACAAAAATGTAAATATTCTGAAAATAGGCACGATTAGAATGCTAAGTGAATTGTGGCCACAAATGTCAATTGAAATAAAAATGAATATTTAATCTGATTCGGCTTAATTTTAAATAATAAAACATAATAACTGAATATTTTTCATTAACTTAATTAAACAGATATATCGACTTTATATAGCTAGAATAATTTAGCACTTGTAGAGTCTCCCTTTGGGCAGCATAAACTAACAGAGACTTATGCGGAAACTGAGTGACTTGTCTTTAAGTCCAGTAATCAGACAGAGAATGTCAGAAGGGTGTAAAAGACCCTTTTATTAAAACTTAGTAATTTAACAGACGGCACTTCCTGTGCTTATGAAACCAGCCAGCATTTATGACGTAACTCTAAAAGTAATGAATTCAAATTAAAGCTACGTTAAATCGTAGCGAAAGTCTGCACAGAATGAATAACGTACAGTTTGGCTCCAACTTTTGCCGTGGTGACAAGTTCTAATGACAAGAATAACGCAAGGCAGAATTCAATTAGTAATGTAGCATTCAGGCTGAAAACGCTTCCGTTAAATACTGTCTCTTTGCCCCTCGTTTGATTACGTGCGAACTAAAATTTGCTTTTTGGCAGGAAAATGGAAAAGAGTAATGGAAGTAAAGCTATTTAACATAACTGGTTAGATAAAAGTAAACAAATCCTTACAATTTTTTTTCAATAAAACTCTCTTTTTTTAAATTTAATGTTATCTTACTCTTTCTGGATGAAAACTGTAACATTTTATTAATAAGACGAAAAAGAATGAAAACATTATCCAGAATAATAGGTTGGCCTTTTCATAATTGCAATCAAAAGAATCACTAAACTAAAATTGCTATTCGCGAACGTACAGAAACAGCAGAAATTACAATTAGAGTTCAGACGTGTATAAGTTTTTTCTATAAGAATAACATCCTTTCGGAAAAACGTAAAAACAATATTATACACGAGACCATTCAAGATTCGCGATTTCCATTTTTTCAGCTAATCCTCTTTAAACTGCTAGTTAATACATAGATCTTACGTATAATACGATGCGATTTCATATTTTTCCTCAATTTAATTAAAAATGAAAACGATATCACAGGATCACAGATGGCATTTCTCATGCACAGAGAAAAAGTCACGCGCTATAAATATCAAATATTCTAAAGCTGGGAGCAGGTGGAATTTTTCGCGCGAGCTAACGCAATTATAGCGATTACATTATTCTTTCAGTAGACGGCAATTTCATTCAAAATGCTAAATAAATGCTGGGAAGATTTTGAGTCAGTTAACTTAATCACATACGGAGCGGTAGATGTAAAGAAAGTTGAAATCCTTTTCCAATCTTTCAACAAAAAAGAAGCCATTTAATAAAGAATATTTTTTTTTGATAAATGATGCAGAATTGCACAATTTATTGCTTAAATATACACAATATAGTACTCATGCAGAATTTTAAATCTGATCTTTCATTTGAATTCATTAAACTATGCATTAATTAGATCTTCATCCAAAAATATACACAGTAAAACGTGATAGAATAAAGATAATCACTCTTTGAAATTTACTATGTTTATGATACTATTGCGACATTTGGGCGCTACTCCCAAAAGTTATGCAACCTCTCAATTTCACTATGGAAAAAATACACAAGAACATACATCACATCCTAAGTTATCAAGTCGTTGCCATATGTTCCATGCAAATACTACAACAAAACTAAAATGATGTAAAACAGAAATTAAACAAATAATAATAAAATTTCTGAATTTACATTTTTAAATCTTTTTTTCCAGGTTTCTTCTGTTTTTTTCCTTTGGAGTCTTACTGTGCTTTGTATTTATTTGTTAGCTTTGTAGTATACTTTAGGTAACACGCATTGTGGTATGCTTTGTGGCATAAATCGTGGTAAATAGTGCCGAAAAAGTGGGTTCAGTTTTCTAAGCTAGAAATACTTATAATGCAATAACTCTTCGTGTGTTTATTTATTTGTGAAGATCTTGTTTGTTAAAGAAACACGTAATGGAAGAAAGAAATAATCATAGCAATTAAAACTTGACATCTTCAAGTTGATGATGTCTAGTTCATAATGACATCATTATGGTTATTAAGCTCTCTACGAATGATGAAGTCTTCTACCTCAATAAAAGCAAGAGAAATGAATGTTCCGTTATAAATGCAGCATCTTCACCAGTTGGCAATGAGTTTAAATTTAGTATTTTATAGATATTTTTTAAGCGCAGCGCACTTCTAGATACAGGGGCTGGCGCTAGCTAAACTCACCGGTTAATATACTTAGTCGCTTATTACTCTCTAGTTTGCAAGAACTACGACAAATGTATTATAAAATTCGCCGTTTATGAAACTCATATCCGCCGCCTATAAAACCCAGATTTCGAAAAAACTGATTCTTCAGAGCCAGATTATTCTACCTGTACTTATCAAAGCTTTTCGTAGTTCATCCATTTAACCTATTGTGGACCACGGGTTTATCTTTTAGGTACTTCCTATCTTACGATCACTGTAACAGTGAAACACTGTTTTCAGAGTTCTCTGTCTGCGCTCCACTTCAAAGGAGCAGAACTTCCTTATCATAAGGAAAACAATCCTCTGGAGTCATTCTAAATGAGTGAAGTGTCTTTGCGAATATCTGCTAGCAAGTAGAAGTGCAACTTCTGTATCTCAATTTTTAAGGTTTCACACCCAAAAGTTTCCCTTTGAGGTATTCACATTATGTTCACGAAGAGTCATACGCAAAGTTCATGAAACCCTTCTTAGATACACTACATTAACAATTTTTGAATGGAAAGGAAATGATAAGTATAGGCTGAAGTAAAAGCTATACTTGTAATCATGAAGTGGCACGTCGACTAAATAGACAAAGGGATATATTTCAGCTGTTTAGAAGCCTAAGTTCTGACGTTCCAATAAATCACTGGAAATTTTTTTAAAATTTATTAAATATAGGAACAACATCGTTTGCTTCAGATACAACTTCTCACATTCAGCCTTTAGAGTAGGGTTTATATAAACTTTCAAATGCCATTACGAAAAGGATGTTCAAAAAATGGTGAACGGAATTGGATTTTGCGGAAACGTCAGCACTTCGAAGTCTCTCCTAAAAGATAAGCTTATTAAATCCTTCTTAAAATCGGTTAAAACTGTTTTCAAAATATGGCTCTTATGAGAAGTCTCAGGGAAACTGCAAGCGTAACTAATGTTTGAGATATCAGTGAGGGAAGTTATGAAGATTCATTTTTATAATGTGTTTCAGTTTGTAAAAATATTGAGACAACGTACATAAAAACTGACAATGGAAGTGTTAAAAGAACTCTTCCGTGATACACACACAAAAATGATATTATTCCAACATTAGTTAAATCTAGAAATGCACACTTAATTAATTCTAAGAAAAACTCTTGAACTGTAACGTGCTTATCAGCACGTTAGAAAAGGCTACGTAGTTTCATGAAACTGAGACTACAATTGAAAAACTGGTGAAAACTGGTGTTGAACACTATGAAGCACAAATAGAATAACTATTAAGAGCTAAAATTTTACCAAGGGCATAATTATAAAAATATTTTTATAAAAAATTAAGAAATGAATTTCAAAATTGAGTAAATAGTTTATTTTTAGCATATACATTATCTGTCTGTAAGAGCTAAGATTTCACCAAGAAAAATATATTTTTATAAAAAAAAAAAAAAAAAAAAAAAAAAAAAAAAAAAAAATTTCAAAATTGAGTAAATAGTTATTTTTAGAATGAATACTTAATTATTATTTTAGGATTGATTATTGAATTAGCTGTTAGTTATTATTTTATTTGCGAAATTGCTATCTACTTAATTCAGCCGCTTAAGAAACTCAAACTATGTTTGGAACGGAAGTGATTTCAATAAAGCAGCGAGGATTATATATAGATTAATGGTGATTTCTACATAGAATCAAACTGTTTATCACTTTATACACAACAGCCATGAATTATATGAGATATTCAAAACTATATAAAATAGGCTTAATGTTTTTTTCATTTTAATCTGGCGCACTGGAAGTCGTTTGAGGACATTTATGACAGGCTAGGCTAAGTCGTAATACCTTAAAGGGTAGGTTACTTAAATGCATTTTCTGCTTAAATATACTTTCTGCTTACGATAGATTTATCAGGACCTAACTCCCTCGTAAATTGAGAAGCATCTGTAGCTAATAGTCAACACGTTTCCGACCGTCTCTCCATTTAATGGTGCGTCACTGAATTAAGGAGAGGCACTTGCTTTCCTCTGCACTCAACAAAGTGTGTTAATTCCTTCTTTATAGGAGAAACGTGTAATTGTTTTTTTTTGTCCATCAGGCTGAAAAGCTTGCATCGTCCTTCAGGAATTGTGCCTCTAGCATGAAGGAATTGTGCCTCTACATGTTATAGTAGTCCTATATACAAAATTTCAACATCCTGAGGCTATCGTTTTTGAGTTATGCGAGATACGTACGTACGTTCGTACAGACGCCACGAAAAATTCTCTTCAGAATTCATTTTAAAGCAGTTTTATAATTTTTTGGAGGAAAAGAGTCTTTTATTCTGTCCTTACGTACACATGCCACGCAAAAACATCGTTAAATTGCATTCGATAGCGGTCAAAATGGATATTTTCGTTGAAATATGCTGCCTGAAACTTTTCGCGATTACAATACTTCCTTTTTACTTCGTACAAGGAAGTAAAGAATGTAGTGCTAGTTTCAAATGCAAAGTCATTCAATTTGAGAAAGAAAATGGAAATCGTGCTGCGGCAGGGTCGTTTCGTATTGGTAAAAGCTCCATTCATGAGTGAAAGAAAAATGATATCGCAATAATTAATATGCCAGAAAATGAATGTGCTTTGCGGAAAGAAGCAACAAAATGGCCTATAGTAGAAGACAGTGAGTGTGGAGATCTGGGTCCCAGAAAATCGCCAGAATCTCCAGCAATTAGGGGCACGTAAAAATCATACTTTTGTATGCTCATGTTTTCCTTATTTTTAAATATATCATTTTATATCTGGCGTGTAACGCACACCCGTAAATTTCAGTCTCTATTTTTTTTTGTATTAAAATTGCGCGTTATACGGTAATTAAGATACACGGTAATTAAGATACATAATTTTATACAAGGTAATTAAGATACACGGTAATTAAGATTCATCATTAAAAACACACGTATCACTATAAAGGTAATGTAGTTTTTGAAAAAAAAGTCTTACCTCGAATTTGAAAATTTTTGTGATTATTTTACATACATTTTACCGTGAACAAAATAAATCTAAAAAGGAAAATAAATTACAAACTTTTAACCTACTTACGAGAAAACTTTCTCCTCTTACGCGAGGAAACACACGAACAAATTCTGCCACTAAGGCACTGGAGTGCAGTAAAGAAAGTTATATACGAGAGACAAGCTGTGCTTCTCAGAAATGTTGTTACGAACCGATGTATTAACGACTCAATTTTTATAAAGACGAGCATGAGGTAGAAAAGTTTTTCTTCCTACACCCTCCTGACTATCGTTTCTTTTAACATAATACTGCCCTTTCTCCTTCTCCCACCCCTGTTCTTTATAAGTGAAAAAATAGCCCATTCAACCCTCCTTTGAAGCGTGTCCGCTGTGAGGACCGAGATAAGAAAATGGACTTTTTTCCTTCACTTCTTTTTCTTCGAAGTGAAATCTTTTATAAGAAGAAGGCATGGAAAAAATTCTAGAGAAAAACTTTTTGAGAAACCCAGTAATTTATTTCTGATCTGCGCTGACTAATGCCGCGGAAAAAGATGGTCGACTTTTAGCGTCTGCGCGGTGCTTAACAGTAAAAAGTAGTTTACAGTGATTGAAGACTATACGTAAAAAACAGAACTAGAAATTCTTTCTAACATAATTCTTCAATTGATCTTGTGGTAGTTTAACACGGACGGGGCTTTTCACTCTTTCTTACACCTTTCTATTTAATTATAGCAACCTAAGAGTAACCTCTTTCCCGTCAGAAAAAGAGACGGTAAAAATTAGATAATTTTCATGAATGCTGTTCATCCAGAAAATAAAGAAAAAAAAAAAAAAAAAAATCTGATGGTTATTTGAAATTATACTACGATATAAAAATAAGCACTTATATTTTAGACAATCTTTATAAAAACAATAATGATAAAACAATGAAAATGACACGCGCACTGAGAGACATTCAATCAAGAAAATACCTTGTGCAGTATCAAGTTTATTTAGAGACATTAATAGTGTTTATGTTTCATTTTAAAACACAAAATTCACCTATTTACGGCAAATAAATGCAAAGCTTCCAACATGACGCATTCCTTACATTTATAAGGTATTTCTCCTGCCTTCTTAGCATGCTTTCGTGGTTTGGTGGTCTGCACGCTGGGCGCGTATTCCAGAAGTCCGTGGTTCGATTCTCGGAGAAGGCGTTGCTCATTTTTTAACCTCTCTTGCTTCCAAAAAAATCCTAATGACTCTACACATTCATTTCATCTCCAACAGCGGCTATTCATCATACCGGTTCACAATTATTTTTAATTATTTCCTTAGAGATTCATATTATGAGCAGTAAAATTGTAATTCAATTATAATGTAAAAAATTTAAGCATAAAATGTCTAAGCTTAAAATTTTAAATAAAAAAGATCTATTTTTGATAGAAATTTATAATATTTGATTAGTTTTTCATCAGCAAAAGTATTTTAACAGCAAAATCAGGATAATAATGTTTTGCTGCTTTCGAGTTCCTTATTAGGGAAGTTTAACTTGTAAGCATATAAAATCATTTTTCAAAGCTTATGCAATCTTTCCTACGAATGCAAGAATGAACAAAATTTCCCAAAACATTTCCTAAAATTCTTAGAGAGGAAAAAATTCAGAAACCTTAATTCCATTCGTATGTGGGGGGGGGGGAGAGAAAGAAAAATATGATGTATTTTAAATACATAAATTCATATTATTTATATTCATTAAGCACATATCTTATATAAATGCGGCTTAAGTGTCTGTTTGTCGCCGATAGTTTATTGGTTGCTTGCGTAACTATATTAGCCAATGGAGTGAAGTTGACACGGCATTCAAATAGTCCATATACACTGATACCATACATGCAGTTATCATTGTTTTAATTAAATTATCACGGTATTTAAGGACATTTAAATATTTTTAATTTATACAATTGTTGTTTATCATGAATTTAATTATATTTACATATGAATTACTTAGAAACTAGCAAACGTTGGGAAATGAAAGGAGACGAAACCAACTAACGAGTTGTGCGTAGTACATCTCATCAGGTAGGTTTACCCAAACTCCTATGCTAAATATCCTTTCGCGAAAAACCATTTCAAACCATTCAAAAACGTGAGTTTAAAATTTTGCCCGATTTTATTCCGACATTGTATTTTAAACTGAATTTTCAGCTGAACGCATTGTGCATGTCAGGGGGAACGTGAACATTTGTTTGCATTAGCAATCATCTGTTTTTGAAATGGTTTACAACTGAACGCAAGAGTTCATAAGTTCCTGTTCAAGAGTTCGTGAAAGAACGGACGTAAAAATAAAAATAATGGATGCTCCTCTGCAAGGAGAGCTTAAAAGTGATGGAAAGATCTACACAAGAAATGTTGTGTACAAAGAGATCTTTGACGTGTGAATTAACATTTTATGATTTAAATCACCTTTATTGATTGAGCTAACGGTGGCTCTTAAGAAATGTACCGCCAGTGGTTTCCTTCATTCCACTCTATTCTAAGCAATTAAGCAAGTAGAAGGAGGAAAACAGGTGGGGCAGTAAGCAAAGGGGGGTCCTCGCCGCCTGCCCTGGGTAATTCAGTTTGAATTAGCAGACGCCTTTTCACAAATAATTTTAATTACAGTTTATAATATCTAGAACAGCGGTCATTTCGCATGACCGCCGGGCTTTCTAGTTATTTTCAATTCTTGAAATTGCAAAAGATGCTAATAAAAATGCTTTACGCGAGAAAATGTTACAAACATTTGCAAACACACAGAATATAATTTTTTTTAACCTGCATATATTTCTTTCAGCAGATTTAGATTTCTCAATACAATTTACTCATTTCAATATTAAATACAAAATTATAAACGATTTACTAGGCTTTTCTTTTCTAAAAACTATTTCATGCTTCTAAAAACCAGTCACTAGTTCCATTATTCATTGAACTAGGCATAAATTTCCCAACAGAAGTTTATTAAAAGGAAAGGTTCTAATCTTTCAGCAACTTGAGAGATGAAACGTTTTATTAAACCGTACATTTTTTAGTAATGTTTTTCGTTCTTTCTGTCAGCCGAAGTATGCTAAAATTAAATTCAAAGTTTTTATGAATGTTTCAATGGCTAAATCATTTTTATCGGATCCACATGTGATTAGGTCATTTCAGACTAAAGCCAATAAAATTTAATCCATCCCATAGCCTGCCAGTCAACATACTTCCACCAATCCACTCCAACAAATGAGACGTTCACAATAAAATCACTGCCGCAACCGTCTGGGACATCTATTTGTCGCATTTTCTAGACTCAGAAAGAGAAAGCAGCACTACGCTTCGCCGAACCCATCTAAACACTCCTCCTACATCGCCAATGCTTCTCCTGACAGACTAGAAGACGTTGAGTCTGATAAACAGACAAGGCCTCATGCGTCCATCCTCCCACTGCTGGCGTCATCACAACACCGAGAGCGCCCGGGCGTCTAAATTTAATGACGTCTTGTCCCTCTACGTCAACGCACTTGTCGAGTCATCAGATAGGATTTCTTTCATGGAGTGTTAAGCGATGGGTGCTCGAGTTGTTAAGTTCGATGGCAGTAAACTGTTAACGGCCGTTAGAATATCAGGGCAATTTTGTAATGATCCTCCACAGAAGCGAAACATCGCTTGTTAACATTTTCGTCACGGATATGTATGGTTTTTAAGAGAACACCATAATATGACCTAACTGATTTGAAAATATTTTACGTGAGTGAATTGAACAAGAGCGGGATTTCTTTCTGAATTCCCATTGCGTCACAGATTGCAACGATTGCGATATCATTAGATGTGCAAGATTTAACGATTCCATTACAACATAAAATGCAATGATTTTACGATCTTTTTTTTTCCGGCTATTTTGATGGCATTTCATTGAATGTACGATTTTACGTTATTCTGATCTAGTTGCGGTGCCTGATTTTCCAGTTTCAGTCTCGAATTGCGTTAAAACATGTACTTTGTTCACAAGCTAAAATAAGCATAGTTTTATACCTGTTTAGTGTATTACGACTACATATCTGCTGATGTTCTATCAAAATAAAATAAATTAAAAATAAATCTGCAAAGTTTCAGATTTTAAATTACGTCCAAAGGGGCGTTTTTTTAACGTTTTGTGTGTTCAACAGCAATATCACAAAATAATTTTAAAATGAATATAACTTTAGAATTTCGGATACACAGTCTAGCGCGCTGAAGATAAAAATGTTTTTTCTGTACAGCGTTGCCACTGCGCGCTTAGAAATTCTTGAGTATGTTAATAAAATATTCCTTAAAGTTTTACAAAATATGAAATCGATAATGAAACAAATTACAAATTCCAAAGTAGGGCCACCAGATGCCCATATTCGGCGAAAGATTACTTTATTCAAAACTTGATGGCTCTAGGTACCGTTGTTTTATCACAGTGCCAGAAACATACATACATTAATGTAGATTCTTCATTATTTAATTTCTTTAAATATAATACAGGGCGATAATATTGGGTGGCATCAATTTGAAAAGTGAAACAACGCAGAAAGTGAATCAACGCAGAAAGTGAATCAACGCAAAATGCCAAAACGAAATTAATAGTTCTTTTAGGCAAATTGCCCGTTTGGGTTAATAAATTTTGTAAAATTTATGTTCATCAATTTTATTAATATTCTCTTGATATTTGCGAAAACAAAATGGAAACGATACTCTGAAATGCAATGCACAGATACCCATCGTTTCAATTTTGAAAATTTAATCTCATATCAATTTTCGTATCGTAGGAAAACTCTGCATCTCAAAAAGACAACTTAGTTTTAAAAATCTTTAAATTTTTGAATGGAAACGTTTTAAATTAATAGTCGATAGATCTCAAATTGATTTAACTATAAAACATGTTAAAAAAAACATGTTTATAAAATATTATTTTCAAAAATGAAATTTTATTGTCTGTATATATATGGATATTAATCATATGCAACAAAATGTGAAGACCATTATTTATGCGCTTGATGTGACGTTTAAAAATATGAAATTTACATTAACAGTTTATTTCAGTGCAGTTATGGTACTTTACTTTAGACGATATATTAATTAAAAAAATTATTTCATATCAGTACTAACAACATATTAAAAATCTTGTACAGCACAACTAAGTGAATTAGTATCTAGAATTTGCTTATTCTTTTGGATATTTCGATAACTGAATGACCAACATGTGAAATTAGTGAAATTGCATAAAATTAAAATTGGCAGTGAAACTGCAAAAATTTAAATATAAGGGTAATTTAAATAATAATAAAAAATATCAATTCAACAGCCCTTCCCCCCAAAATTATGGTCAAATAAATTTGATATCTGACTTATAATTTACCAAAAATTTTGAAACACACACACATACACACCCCAAAAAAGTAACGTTTTCATTTTCACGAAAAACACAGAAAAGTCATTCCTATAATTCTAACTAATTTTAAGCGTACAGATAATTTCCGATCTTAAATCATTCTGAATTCCACAGATATGAAAACCTTTTAAATGGATGAAAATAGTTAATAACATATTATCAAGTAAAAGAACGTTTAAAAGACAATGAAAAAACATAAGCTCTACCATTTGCACCAATCACCATTTGTTGTTTCTCGTTGCCATGAGAAGGTGGAAAAAAACGGGAATGAAATTACAGGGTATCCGATGCGATAATGTATGCTAATCAGAAAAGGATCGATTACTATTTTAGATAAGTGTTTTTAAAGGATATTTTCTCCCCGACCTCAGAAAATGTGCTTCGTTTCATTAAACATTTTCATCCAGTCTTCTGGCGATGCATTTGCTTAATTGCTCTTTTTATGTAAAGAAAAGTAACTGACGAAAGCGATTTTTGGAATTTCTAGAAAATGAATACCTTGCAAGAGACATCTACGCGTCTTCTATGTTATTAAGTGTAATTTTTTATACCTTCATTAAATCAATATATGTCTATTAAAATTACCCAAAAACTATTTTTAGTCAAAACTTGTTTATAGGAATTTACTGGAAAAACATTTATTATTTTTTTAAAATTTTGAATATCAATAAATATAAGCTTCTAAAGTTTACACTTCATTTAACATGAAATACCTAAACCCAGTGAAATGTACAGTTTTAATTAAAAATTACTGATGCAGCAATAATGCGCATATTCAAAAACCCGAAGCAAGTTTTTTTTTTTTTTTTTTTTTTTTTTTTAAAGATTTCTTTTCAGGTACCTTTTTTATTTCCTCCTACATTAACAACAAAAATATGTTTTCTAAAAATGCAACATGTTTGAAACTAGCTCAGTTTTGAATACCAAAGACAGCTTGAAAGTTTTATTATGAAATTTACACGTAATCTATTTTACTCCTTATTATATTAACTCTATTTCACTTTTGCTAGGATATTATGATCAGCTGCCTCATTATAAATGCTATACTTTAAAGAAAATGACGAATGTTTTCATGTATATATGTTTTATTCCTAATAATTTTTAAAATTTAAATAGTCTCTTATTTTAAATAATCTTTATTTTTAAAAATTACGTTTAATACTAAAATATGTCGTTTGATTTTTAATTGGGAAATCAACAAACAGTATCCATATATTCTCACAGAAATAAAATATTTGCTTCAGAAATTACAGGAAAATCTCCAGGGTAATTTTTTAAATCGGGTAGAACAAAATTTATATTAAATTTTCCTGACTACACATGAATACAATCTAGAATTAAAAATTAAATTTATTAAATAACAGTCAGTTAAAAAAGGATAAATGCAACTGGATTAGAAATTACTCTGCATTTTTCTTATTCCTTCTTTTACAGTACGGCATAGTCTTCTGCATAAAACCAAGATAAATAGTAAAACAAAATTACATTAGATTTATGAGCTAAGATTAAAGTCATGTTGTAAAGTAAACGTTGTTCTTTATTACCATTCAAAATCTCCGATTAATTATATTAAAAGGATGAAGATGTTTCGAAATAAATTCCAATTTCGATAATAAAACCTGAACTTTTAGAATTAAGTATAATATAATACGGAATATAAACGTTAAATATCAGTAACTGCAATATATTTTGGGAAATAATTACAATTATTCAATTATTGTTTCCTTAAATATACTAAGTTGCAACGATAATAATAAAAATGCATAAAAATTTTTATCTGATTATTTCATGACACGTTTTATCTGTTTTGTATCTCATTATATAAGTATACCATTCTCGGCACATAAAAATTTGCGGAAATACAAGATTAAAATTGCAGTTCTAAAACGAAGAAAGCAAGATAAATTTGTAATATACCGCACAAATCAAGATTTATTTTACCTTAATATCTCCCTTTTTAAAGTTTTTTAACATAAAGTATGAGAAAAATAGAAAACTTTCTTGTATGCTAGTGCAGATTCGGATTAAACTTGGTCTTCAGTATAACCTTGCTTAAGATAGCGTCAAACTTCAGTTTAGACAGAAACAAAGTTTATACGACTTAGTAAAGAAGTCTTAAGGAACGGAGAGATAGAATTACAGCAGATTTTGACAAGCTGAAAAATGATCATACGTTGAGAAAAGGAATTTGGCGTTTTATGTCAAAAGAGGTGTCAAATCTCTTAAAAGAAAGATGTGTTATTTTGAACCTTTAATTCAACTCGGCTATCAATTTACTTGCAAGTAATTACGCTGTACACAGTAACTTTTCCTGATTCTGTGTATTGCATTAAAATTAAATTATAACTCCTCGAATACTTGGAAAAAATAATAATCTTAAGTAATGAATACAACTTACTTCTGACTTCCCTTTTGAAACACAGTTGGGGACATTAGATGGTTCTATCGTTATGGCGTCAGCCTGAAAGGAAAACATATTATTAGAATAGTCGAAAATATAAAAATGTACCAAATATCTCAGTAATTGAATAATTTTTACAAATATTTTAGCGAAAACAACAGTTTTGGATATTTAAGGTGCTTTACTAATTGGTTAAAATGTTTCAGTGGCGTCCGTTATTGTATGATATTTATTTGAATAACATTATTACACTTTCGAGTTTGATTGAGGACTATTACTCTGAAACAACACCAAAAAGTAATGTAAGTGGCTGAATAATATACATAAATCATTTGCTCGCAGTAAAGTAGATTTCGATACCTCTGGATAATTCGAAAACTATCGAAGATATTACTCACAGACTTCAGAAAAGTAAAAGAATAAGTTTTTGTAGCTGGAATTGCAAAGAAATACTAATACTGCAAGATTTTAAAGATTCTTCTTCAACCAACGCCCGTCTTTGGCAAGTTAGCCGTTTGAGGTCGAGCCATCCAGTATAGTCGTGCCCATCCTTCGATTGTGTTTTCTCAGGATTTTACCTCCACAGCACTACAGGTGCGAAGATGATCAGCGTTCCCTTCTCCTGAGTTACATAGGGGGCATATGGGGGAGCTGACAATGACGATTTTATGGAAATGGCTCTGGAGGTAGTCGTGGCCTGTGGTCAATGGCCACAGCAATGTCTCAGGGCAGATTGTTGGTGATGGATCTTGTTATTTTTGTTTCCCACCTTTTACTAATAGCAGCTGCCCTCTACGCGTCGTCCACGTTCTTCTTGACTGTCGATGCAAATTTGCTGCATTTAGTTCCATATGTTAGGAAGTTCGTTGGCTGAGACATAAAGCATCCTTCTTTTAAGAGTCTGTCCAATTGTTCATTTCCTGTGAAGTGACCATTCCCTGGGACCCACTATACATGAATATTTGATGTCTCCTGTAGTTTGAGAAGCCTTTCCTGGCACTGTGCTTAAGTTGTTCTTCAGGGAGGTTCTGTCCTGACGACTGTTTGTATTGCAGCCGTTGAGTCCGAGAGGAAGACTCATTTTTAGATTAAAGATTATAGTCTGTAGCTTTAGAATAGGTACATCATGGACATTTCTTCTCAAACCCATAGCTCATAACCATAATAACGATTGCTGTTGGGGGAAAATAGGTCGAATCTTCTAATTTGCTAACATCTCGCGCTTCTCTTAATATAGCAATTATGAAACACGTTACGATCTCAAATGGGGGGGGGGATCGGAATAATTCTGAAGTGTATATTTTAAAGTAACAGAAACTAGAAGAATTACTTAGGCAAAAGACTAACATAATACATTGGTTGCTAATGTATTGTGTTAGCCAAATGATGTGATGATATATATAGTATGTTACCGTACTTATAACATGCAGTAACTATATTTTGCAGTGCAATACTGTAGCTAGTAATGTTACAGTATGTTATTGCACTGTAACTGAAAAGAGGTAAAACCTAGGTTTTGCCGGCAAATGTGTTAAATAAATTTAATTCTTTTAGTCGAAGCTCAGTACATTGTTTGATGTAGGCTTAAAAGGTAAGCTCAAAGGAACTTGACTTTCCACGAGTATCTTGAAGTTTGACTTTTAATGAAAAAAAAAAAAAAACTGCGAAACGAATATCACTCCGGGGAAAAATTCAAAAAGTTTCTAAACACCCGTTGGAACAAACAAGCTTGATGCTGTTACAGATATTTGTGTACAGAAAATGTTGCTTTACACGTATGACATCATTCCCAGTAAGAAAGCCCCTCTAAATTATGTTGAAAAATGGCATTGTACCGAAATAATTTCTAAATTAATAAAAATTTAAGGAATGGAACAGGAAAAGTAATTAAATGATACTGCTAAGCCAATGTGTAATTTTTGATTTTCGGTTTGTTTCGAAATAGCAGGTGGTATATCATGTTCTACTAGTTTATACTTTCCAAAATATTAATAGGAATAATTTCGGCACCAAAATAGTCTCCTTTTTTAATTTAATGTATGTCAGATAACGTGAGAAAAGACAACGATGCATCTTTATGCATTCGTTTGTTAGGTATTTCATAATCCCCGAAACATTAAAGAAATTCCCTTGCATACAATTAGAAGGAAGAATTGGGTAGCGTGAATTATTATTTTGTGATTTCCGACAGATTATCATCAACATAACTTCATAATGGTTTCTAAAACATCAGAATTATGAAAAGAAAACAGAATTTCAAGATACACATCATTTCACATAAGAATATGACCTAACATTAAGCGATTACGTCGCTTCCGTATTAACTAATTTATGTAATTTAAAATACGAAAACTTGTCACACATAAACGTTTTCTCTCATGTCATATAACCGACAGCCATATAATTTGTATCTACATATTCATAAAGTTTACAGCAATTCTCTGTTTACTGCTCTATTTACATTTCATGCAGATCGTTACCAAATATTACGTGTTCTCTTACATGATCTTAACATTCACACAGGCCGCTATTTTTCCAAATAGTTTCTATTCCCAGGCATAGCCGACAAGATGAATTCTGTGGCGAATAACACTGTTAATATTTAACATTGCAATTTCTCGCCTCGCACATTTGCAATGAAGTAAATTGAGGAAGTATGCGTATCAGGTAAAGGAAAGGGAATCAGATGTCAGGTTGTAAAAAGAGATTTTCTGGAATCTCTAATTTTTCCTTTTCTCATATACTAAGCACAGAGCTCTTTTCATAACAGCTAGGAAACCAAATGGCTTGGAACGTTTTCGGTGTACCAGTTTCTTTCGTGTTTCCGCTTATAAAAAGTTTCTAAACTTTTGAATAAACCAAAATAATTTTAAACGCACAGACAAAAATGTTTCCTTCCAATAAACAATATCAATGCAGGAAAAGTTTCGATATTTTTTAAAAATGGAAATTAAGTTCTTTTCTTTTTCATTCAGCGATCGTTTCTGCAGAGCTGTATTTAGAAAAAAGGTTATAAGCAATTTGAAAAAAAAAAGTTCTTTAATGCAATCACCTTACGGTAATAGGAGACAGTAAAAATCGATGCAGATGCATTACGTGCGCGTAAGTTATTTGTTTGCTTCTTTAATTGATAAGGGCTATGCACAAGAGGTCTATCTGCTTAACAGGAAGATGCTTTCGTGGAGGAATTCGTAGACGAAATGCTTGATATTGTCAGAATTTTGTATATATGTAAACAGCCTTTTTGAAACTATATGTGAAATTATAGTATTTTTTATATAATGTAACATGAAATTCTTTAAAGAGACGAAGATCTACCGAAAGAATAAGAATACAGAAGTAAGCTCATTTAATGTTAAGGTATCACGTTAAACTGGCAAGTTAAAAATACAAATGAAACTATAAATGCCCATTTAAAGTTTCGACATACTACAGGAAAAACGTATTGTTCACCCAAAACAGGTATCTCTCATTTTCCGCTGCGCCCGGCAAATATCTCTTCAACCAGAACTCGAGTTGGAAGTAAACACGAGCATGCTAATCTCGTGACCTCAGCATTATGTTCAAGGTCCATAATCTAAACAGAATATGCGCGGTGAGCACTAGTTAGATAAAGTAATGAGGCTAACAATGCATCAAATTAACGAGAATGTACAACAATAACGATAACAACGACGCATGCGTTTTTATTTGCAAAATGGTTTGAGAATTTATCTACGATATGAAAATAATTCTTTCAATTAAAATACAGTGAAATAACGGTTTTGATTTATTTATACCTTATTTAATGTAGTGTAAAATGCAAGCAAAATTTATAGAATGAGTTGATCTAACTAAGCTTCTAATTTTAGATCTTTAACAGTGGTTGCCTTTCATTTTGAGCTCACTGTTAAAAGATAATAAACACAGCTTTCTAAATTTCCCCATTAAATGGGTGAATGTGTTCATAAGTTGACAATCAACATTGAGAGTATACAGTACATAAAAGTGAGATATATTATAAAAATACAGAAATGTGATATTTTTCTCATGAGCTAGAAATGACAATTTGAAATATGTTGCGAGAAAATGCTTTTGTGAAATAAAGATTACACAAAAGAAGAAATATTAAATAAATCTAACGCTGCTATATGTTTCCTGATATCACAATCAGAATTAATAAATAAGTAATACTTATCTTAAATAAGATACGTAAATAACCTTCAATGAAACATATTTCAATCTGAAATGCTTATAAGTATTTATTAGACCAAAGGGGCAATTTGCCCAGAAGGATTATTAATTTCGTTTTGGCATTTTGCGTTGATTCACTACAAGCGCTGTTTCACTTTTTAAATTGTTGCCACCAAATATTATCACCCTGTATTATATTTAAAGAAATTAAATAATGTAGAATCTGCATGAATGTAGGTACGTTTCTCGCACTGCGATAAAATAACGGTACCTAGAGCCATCAAAATTTGAATAACGTAATCTTTCACAGAATATGGGCATGTGGAAGCTCTAATATGAATTTGAAGTTTGTTTTATATACGATTTCATATTTTGTAACACTTCAACGGATTTTTGATTAACAAACTAAACTATTTCGAAACGAGCAATAGCAAACACTGTACGGAAGGGGGACTTTTTATCTCCAGCGCGCGAGACTCTGTATCGGAAATTCTAAAGACATGCTCATTTTAAAATTATTTTGCGATATTGCCGCTGAACTGAATTTTATGGGTTAAGTGCGAAGAACATGATACTTAATAACTACAGGTAACACAGAAAATGTTAAAAAAACGCCCCTTTGGGCGTAATTTAAAATCTGTTGCGTTTTTAATAACATATTTTTAATTAAAAACCTTTACTCACTTTCAAAAGCAAAATTTCCAACGTATTCAATTATTTTCCAAACGATATTAATTACTATTTATTAGAAAACCTTAAATACAGATTGTTTAATTAATGAACGTAATTACGTAACTACCATAATTATTTTACTATTCTTTATTATTTAACAGGGTTCATAGCCATATTTTAGTTAAAAAAATTAAGCACCTATAAGCACTTTTCAAGCACATTTTAAGGAAAAAATAAGCACCTGTCTAATTACATTATACACAACTGCATAACCTTAAAAGAAAAATTAGACTTGTAATTTAAAATATGAGCAATGCAATATTTATTAAGAGAATGAGCATTACGTCAACAATGGAAAACAATTAACTTTTTTTTTAAAATTTTAAATGACAGTTCAATTTACAGAATTAGTTTACAATGAGAGAAAAAAACTATGCGGAAATAAACTATATTACAAAATTTAATGATGATATTTCAGTTGAAAATATAGAAAATAAATACATAATAATAAGCCATATTAATTGTATTCGTTTGGCACCTAAAAATAAATACAATTTTTTTTCCACTCATATTAATATTTAAATAATGTAACTTAAATCAAAATTCTGAACATTTTCTAAATTTTCATTGCATAACAGTTTTCCCTTAACATATATCCCAAGCAAAGTAATTTAAGTAAAAAAGAGGCACATTTCTGAAATCAGAAGACGGGAAATTGCTTCATTCAGTCATCCTTTAACAGTAAAAGCTTAACTAACCAGCATACTCGGAAATTCCCGAATATTCCGGCTAGTAACTGGAAAAAGAGGAGTGGGGGAGATTGTAGCCGTTCTTTAAATTTAGGCTAAATAAATCATTTTGACATTTCGATATGTGTATCATATAAAAAACAACGGATCTGAGAAATATTCTGCTTGGAAAGCACAGTAAAACTCTTTTAAGTGTTCATAAACAAATCTCAGACTGAACATCAAAATTAATTATCAATGCAAAATACCGCAAACGTTATTGCGCAATACGTGCGGCGTAATTCTTCCATATGTGATATTACGCAATCGGAATCAACACCTGCCGGTATTCGGAGAAAGAAGAACTAAATAAAGGAAAAGAAAGAGACTGGGGGTGTTTTTTGATTCTAATTTTCAACAGACTGTATTAAATTTCCGGAATAGAATCAATCTTGGCTTGGGTTGGGTAGACCGCAAAAACTTTTAGTCCTATTCAATTCAGATTGGACAGTGACAAAAATAAGTCCGCTGCTTCAAGATTAGAGATTTTGCGGAGAAACTCCCAACCTCCGTACTGTATAATGTACTGGAAAAGAAAATGAAATTATTTTGACTATTCGATTTTCCTTTTATTTAAGCCATTCCGAATATTATTCCTTAGAAAGCTAATCTGTGTAAAAATACACCCATTTTTGGAAGTTTATCTATACTTAGCAGTTACTGCAATTATATTATTATAAATATTCATACATATGCTCATAATATAAGCATAACGATCATAATAAACACGAATATGAACTGACCACGCGGAACAAGAATGCAAATTATTAAAATCTTGATAGAAATTCAAACGTGTGTAGTATTTGGGTGGGAGGAAAAGAATACCGAATGTACCGGAATTTTCTACGTTTTCGCAATTCTTTGGCCAATAGAACGACGTGCACCTGTCTGTACTCTCGCGCGCACCATAGGTTACGTTAATGCAGAGGAAGGGGGGAAAGCAATTTTCGGGAGTATGATTCACCATCTGACGTTGCGTATAAGGAAGAAAAGTTGTTTATTTAGTTTCGGCTTTGGTACGGGGAAAAAATGCGCGTTCATTAAAGACAAAGGATTAAAAAAAAGCGCCAAAAGCAAAAAATAAGCACTAAAAACAAAAAAATAAGGGCTTTAAAGAAAAAGTAAGCACATATAAGGGCCTTTATATTTTATTTTCAAATATAAAGACTTATAAGCACTTGTAAGGACCGCTACGAACCCTGTTTAAGACTTATTTATTATTTAAGACTGTTATTCTTAATTATTTAACTATTCTTATTCATTTATACGTTTTTTGTTCTGTGATCATTATGATCATTCTTCATATTCTATTGCTTTAATTCCAAGAAAATATTCAGTTCTCATCAGATAATGATGTTTTCTTATTTTTTTCTTAAAAGCTTTCTACTGATGAAAGCCTAACTCTAAGACTAAAAACAAAATACAGAAAATACAATATTCGACCTAAAAAGGCGATTCTCGCTGAGATACGCTAAAGGTTATGAAGCTGCGCGTCAATAAGCCCCCAACAATATCTATACAGTGGCGTATTAAGCTGAATAAGCTATGATGACCCGTTAAAGCGATACACATGTCGCAACAATATCGCTCTTGTTCGCAAGAGTAATAAAATGGCCCTAAGGCAATAAATCTGAAACTCAACGGAGGGGAAAGATAAAGCCTCAGTGGATATCAAGGAGGGTTCGTGAGCGAGGTTGCAGTTCATTTCCCCAAGGCAAATGCAATACCTGTAGGGCTAGACTCGATGAAGTGGCTAACCATTTGATTCTGTAAGTTACCTTTCAGTCAAGAAAATCCTCCTACGCTTGCACAAAATATTAGGGGATGAGAAATAACATCCATAAATCTGTGGAATATCCTCATGGAAAAGCCTTACATAATGTTCAAGGATATTTCCTTTGCGTTCAATAACAGCGTGTCTACATTCACAAGCGGCGGATTAAATATCATATTAACACCACAACATCCTATTTAACCGTGACTTTGTCTGTAAATCCTAAGGTTTAACAATGATGCCCGTACAGTAATACCCAGACTTACTGTATTAGGAAAAAACGTAAATGCATTGGCGTGCAATTTAATGCATAACTGGGATGAATAATCGCAAAAAATAACTTTTATTCAGCAAGAAAAGAGTTGCATGGAGGCATCGAATACCATTTCTTAATGTAAAAATTACATTCCTCCATAACGGTCTGATGGGAAAGCAAAAAAGGCACTATTTGAGATGTGAGCGAATGTTTATATCTCCGAAACTATAAATGTTAGAATCAATCTAAATATATCATTAGATGGACGAAAGCATTAGCAAACGCATATACACACAAAATAAAATTTGACAACGGTTTATACGCATAGTAGCGTGTCAAAAATAGCGAAAGTTTGGTGAAGTCGAACTTACATGCGCATGCGCAACCGCCTGTGCGTGGCAAAGTCGTCTGGTGCACAGTCACTGTGTTCGGGTGGGATTTTGCTTCATTTTATTTTATTTTGCCAAGCTAGTGCTGTTGCAATTTATAGAAATTTGACGAATGTAGAAGATTGTGTACCAACAGAATTTACTATTAGGCAACGTAAGAGAATACAGGTTTCAGAAGCAGGCAATATTTGTATGGTTGATGCAATTGTTAATGGAAGTCTAGATTTATTCCAACATCCGTATATATTCATCCAACTGTTAATTCGGGAGATTTGAAGATGCTTTAGTTTAGTGCATTGATGAAAGAAATATTGAGACAACTTTATTAACCGATGAAGAGTTCACTCCAGAATCTATAATTATGATGGGCGGTTTCAATGAAAAGGCATCAATCATTATGAATCGCACCAACAAAACTCTAATTTTAACTGCAAAAAAATTCTTTTTAACTGTATTTGGTGTTTTAACTTCTTTTTCTGTATTTTACAATTTTAAAAAAAGTTTTGAGTTTTTATGTGCATTTGCCTTGCCGAAAAGTGAGAACTGAATAGACTGAATAAGATATATATCTCTAACGAAATTCGAGGACACAAGTTTAAACGAAGCGCTGCAAAATATATGTATAATTTAATAGGCTGTACAAGGAAGTTATGTAGTGACCACATCAGATATTGTTTTTTACATAAAAAACCCAGTGTTTAAAAGTTCTATTAAAATCAAATTCTGCCTACCAAATCAGCAAAAATCCTCAAAGATTACAGCAATATGGCAGAAAAGTACGATTATCTTAATATACATTAATAGATTATATCGCAACAATACAGTACAGCTTCATTCATTTTGAAGATAATCTGATTAAAAAAAAAGACAACAATATCGATTATAACTCCAGAGAACACAATTTGGTACCCACAGTAATTACTACTATAATCACTAAAAGCGCCGAATTTATCGCTTAAATCATCATAGAATCTTTTAACCTTCACTGAAGGTGGCAAATAGCAATCCCAACCTATCACTTTAATTAAAGTCCACGCATCTAGAAAATTACTGTGATCAATTCAAGCAACCACCAAAATAAAAATTTAAATCTGAGTTAAATTCCAAAACACGCAGAAAAACAACAATAAATAATTATTAAGCAAATCTTTCGGGAACATGAAAGCTGCTATTAAACAAACTCTGATGCCTTAAATCTTGGCGTTGGGGAAATGTTTACTTAATGAGAGAGTCACGAGAGGATTTGGTAGCTTTCCCGAATGCAAATGAATGGGAAAATTGTCCCCCAGACATTACACCCGATGTCTTGGAATAGGGAACAATAGGGACGGCCCATACTTTTCTAGCCCGAGATGGATCATTTAATCGAACGCGTGCGTAATTAAAAATTTCTGGCATCTCCGTTCCTAGAGGCACAAGGCGTTGAAAAGACAATGCAGAACGAAAAGACAATCGTCGAACGATGACATCGTCTGATAGAAATGACGCCCCACCCCCCATTAATCGACTGGAAGGTTCGATTAGCGCCGTCCATTGTAACGTTCCGGTACACAAAGCTTTTAATCTCGCGTAATGGAAGAGATATGTTCACGCAGGATGGAACCGAAATGCATGGATTAAAAATTAAATACACCTTTTATTAAAAAATTCCAAACATAAATTGGGTTTTTAAAGAAAACTGTTTTGTTTTTAACATATATGATACAAGTGACCTTTAGGAAGAGAATCCCGCCCTAACAGATAGTCTGAAGAATTTGTAGTTTCCACTTTTATTGTATTTTGCAGCTAATTTATCCACCAATCGAGCTCTTAATATACGAAAGAGAGAGAGAAAAAAAAAATTTGTTGCCATAGCAACGTTTCATAAAACACACAACTAAAAGCTTTCTTTTTACCTGCCCAACCCAGACTAGTCCAATGAGCTCTTTTTACGATAATTCAATTTAACGTAATTATTAATAATTGAATAAAGTAAATTATTAAAACAACAGCACAAAATTATAAATAGGTAAGTATATCAATACGTTTTACTTAACTCCTCCACAAATAGCCTACAGAAGACTGAATGATTGAATATGCTTCTGATGATTTAAGTTTTGCACTAATTCATCAATTTATTATACAACATCAGCCTTTCATATTATCTACAATTTAATCAAATTCAGTTATCCTCTCATTTGGTAACCGTAGGTTCAGTTGAATTGTCCCGAAATGTTTTTTACTTCAAAAGGGCAATTTGCCCTGAAGGACTATTATTTTCGTTTTGGCATTTTGCGTTGGTTCACTATAAATGTCCGATTCACTTTCCAAATTGCTGCCACTAGATATTATCACCCTGTATAATATTTAAAGAAATTAAACAATGAAGAATCTGCATAAATGTATGTATGTTTCTCGCATTTTGATAAAAAAAAACAGTACCTAGAGCCATCTAATTTTGAATAACGTACGTTTTCACCCGAATATGGGCATGTGGAAGCCCAAATTTGGAATATGGAATTTGTTTTATTATCTATTTCATATTTTGTAAAACTTTAACGAACGTTTGATTAACAAACACAACAATTTAAAGCGAGCAATGGTAACACTCTACGAGGGGAAAAAAAAACAAACCTTTTTATCTCCAGCGCGTGGAAGTGTGTATCAGAAATTCTGAAGATAAACTCATTTTAAAATTATTTTGCGAGACTGATATAGAATTGAATTTTATGGTTTAAGTGCGAAGAACATGATATTTAATAAATAAAGATAACACATAAAACGTTAAAAAGAAACGCCCCTTTGTACGTAATTTAAAATCTGAAACCTTTCAGTTTGTTTTTTCTTTTTTGGAAACTTAAAGTTAAAACAGTTCGTAAACGCGCATAGTAGACACTGGCACTGTATATTCAGAATGCATGCCAAACAAAAACCGGCTAAGATTGCTAAGGTGGTATAACTAAATTATCTAAATATGTTCGCTTCTGTTTTACAACGGCAATCTCGTCCTCTAGAGCGTAAATGCATGCGCACGCGGCTTTATAAAGCTAACGATTTCAAGAAAATGTTTTTCTGCAGTCTGAGACATTTTTATCGTTCTGATATTCTTAGAAACTTTATATGATATTACATTATACAGATGCAATTGTTAGCATAAAATGCTATAAATTCTTACTGTAATAAACATGAAAGATAAATATATTCTACAAAGATACAATGGAGCGTACAATAATTTTATAACTGTTCATTTCTCAAAGCATAATTAACTAATTAAACTTTAACCATATCGAGTACCCCAGGTTTCGTGTGAACATAATAGCCTCGGATAGGGGGCTGTGTCGCTATTTCATGGAATGAATATCGCATAGTAAACAACTTCTGTGGTAAATACAGAAAAGCATAGAATACAGAAAAATAATACAGAAAAGCATTCTATATTATTTTCAGTCAGAAATCTTTCTGTTTCATTAATTTGCATAACCTCTGAATATGCAGTGCATGACAGATTAATTCATAAAGATCAACGAATACAATGCTCTGGCATAAATTAAAAGACATTTTAATCCCTGAATTTTATTTAAGGATTAGTTCATTAACTTACTGAAAGCGTTTATACAATTTTAACTTAATTCTCGCTTGAGAATTAGACTTTTCAAAATAAACTTTAAGCCTTTTAATAATGAAAGATGATATTTTGAGACAAATAATTGATAACAAATCAGAAAAAAAAGGATATATCTAGAAATTAAAATTATGGCAAATCATATGCTAAATCAGATTACCACCCGAAAAGAAGAACGTCAGTAAAAGAATTCCAAAAACATTTGTTATGATATATATAACTAAATTTCTAGAAAAAAGTATCTTTATGGGAAGTGGAGCGGAGATGGTATCTTTTGTAGCGTCACCAATGAGTTTGTCTTCTGCAATTAAAAATCTCCAGTCGGAGATTCTTTCTGAAAGAAAAATGGAAAGGATCGCTATGAAAGTGGTGTAATTAAAAACCGATTTTCACAAATGAATAATTCGACGCCCATCCGAAAGTCATCAAAAACCTTTCACAAATTATTATTCCGATAGATACATTTCTCAGTCGTTAATTGCTGCAGCTCTCAAAACGGTCTGCCAACAGGGGATATGTCTCTCGAAGACCTCTAGCGACATCTATGAAGATTCGCAGTAGAGAAAATCCGTCTGAAATCTTCACAGATAGCAATATCGAATATAGATTTGAGTGACTAATGGAACTGGTTTTTCAACTTTTTTCGCATAACTGATAACGAATTGTGCCGATTTATATAATACAGTAAAGATAATTCACGAGGGAAAAAAAAAGATGTGTGAGGAATAATGAACGAAAAATGAAACACATTTCTAAAGTCAGAAGAAAAGAAACACAATTTAACGATCCATATAAAATCCTACGATTCAGCTAGAAGTGGAAGAATATAGTTGACAAGTCTTTAAACTGAAACTCCAGTAATAATAGCAATCATCTGGATGGGCCACATGTGGCATATGCGAATAATCAAAATTGGCAGACGAAAAATGACATGTTTTGTTTTACAAAAATTATGCATAATTCTTATCTGTTACAATCAGTTTCAATATTGTAGAATTCCATAAATAAAGCGGTTTGTTAAACCGAACTAAAAGTTGCAAAGGGACGAATAATCAGCTTGCAACAAAAATGTAGTACTTTTACCTTGTTCTTATCCTTTGTGTAACTTCTGAGGAGTGCAGTTCGATTTTAACAGTTAATATTTTCAAAGCTAAATGAAAGTGATAAAGAAGTACGCTCGGCATAATTTGCTTTATGAGTTCAATTAAATAACATTTAATAGTAATCTAAACGCAGTTTATAAGGATTGGACAATAAACATGAGACAGTGTCAAAGATGGCTCCCGAAATTCCAATCCGAAAATTATACAACCCAGAGGGAGGATAAGGGATTCAGGAAGAGGAATCCGAAAATTATACAACCCAGAGGGAGGATAAGGGATTCAGGAAGAGGGTCTCTTCCTGAAAGACCTGCCGAGCTCGATGAGGACGAAAAACAGGGTTAAGAAAGGTTTCAAAATGATGTGGAAGCCCCTAAAATGTGTTATCCTAAACACGGGTTTTGAGGGTTTAAATGTAATCAGGCACCTGATACGACAGCCATATAATTAAATTTTAAGTGCGATTGCATAGCGAGAACAAAAATTCATATATTCGAATATGACGCATAACATTCACTAACTATAAAAGAATTTAATATTTTCTTATTTTTAAGATTTCTAGCTTACTATTTCTATAGAAAGAGTTTCAAGTAATACCTAAATTACTGATATATGAATAGATGCTGAAAATTATTCCAAAAAATCATGAAAATCCTTTTTACTTCTTATAATTAACATAACTTCTTATAATTAATACTTTTGGAATAAATCCTAAAAAGCAAATGTCATGTTTTTTATTGTTTAATAAATGAGCAGCGTCTTTAGGTTATTTTGAAGAAGGAAATTTGCAATGCCCTCGCCGGGACTCGAACCTGGAACTCTCGAAAATGCGCCTAGTTTGCTACCGTTACACTACGAAGGCATGCTGGAAGGAGGGAGAAAATACCTTATATACGTCCCTTTTAAAGGGCGATTGGGTATTAGGGGAACCAATCGCCAAATCCTGGTGGAGACGAATTATTATCCACCACCTTTTAGTTCGGGCGCCATTGTAGAATCATTAGGTTATTTTAAAGCACGAGATGTGAAAAATATGCAATGCTCTCGCGGGGACTCAAACTGAACATCTCGAATATGTTACACCACGAAGACATGCTGAAAGAAGTGAGAAATTCCTTGTACATGAATGACGATTATAAGAAGAATGATGAAAAAAATTAATTATCATAAACGTAATAATAATTATAGTAATAACAGGATAATGTTAATCGTCATAGGCTATGAAAATAGCAAAATATGTTGCTAGTGAGTTCACTTGATGTACGAATTACGACCGCTTACGAAAGCAAGGTATCTGTGTCTCAAAATTCTGTGACAATACACTCAATTACTTATAATTAAAAAAGAAATTGCATACATCTAAATTAGTAAATAAAGGTTTCATAATAAAATATTTTTAAAAAGACATTTTACTAGTTGCATCTTTGAGTTTATCTATAAATTCAAGTCATTCTAATTTAAGTTCTGCTTATAATAATATAGTCATGCTCAACTAAAACTGTAATAAAAATGATAAGTTCAAGGTAACGCGAATTGTTTTACAGTAATAGCAGATTATTATCGCTCGTATTTTGTTGCCTAATGTAATAAAGCATCTCAGAAAATGATTTAAGGGGACGGTGGACTTTAAAAATTAGTTTTTTAAGTTTTTGTGTTTTCAACAAGAAATTTTAAACATATTATAACATCAACTTATAAAATATATTTTCAAATTTCAATTTATTTTAAATTTTAAAATTTAAAATCAAATAATTAATTATTTTAATTATAGATTTAAAATGCTCCTAACACGCTAATTTTCAGTATTTTTTCCTAATTTTTCCTTTAAATTAGATATAAAGACTTGAAAAAGTTTTTGTGTATCCGTTATTGAATATGATGGATCAGAAAATTTTTAAAAAGGATTTTTGTGAAATTAAATCCAGTTTTCGGAAAAGAGGTCACCTTTTGTTAAACATTATTACAAGTTTAAACTTCTTAATAACCTCATATCCAAAGATGCATACACAGATCTACTGTAACATATAACAAAATAGTTTCTTCCAAATATCATTCATTTTTAACTAAAAATGAGACGCATGAGCATTTTCAAGACATACGAACTGCGAAAAAATTTGTTTTGAGAAAACCGAATTTTTTCTTCAAACTTACCTTTAATACATGGTCATGAGAAACAGCAAATTAACTTTAAATATGGATATATAGACACTGGATAAAATTTTCGTACCATTTAGCTATTTTTAATCTCATAATATTAAATTTGAGAAAACTAAACACATCGCAAATTGCTACGTGATTCGAAGTTAGAAGTAGAAACAATTTAAAGTTAGAGGTAGAAACAATTTACGCATTATATCCAGTGAAACTTTTAAAATTCACCCACATCACATGTTTTACCTCCATTTGTTACATTTACATTATTTTTAGTCCAAAGGGACTTGAGTCCCGAAGGACTATTGCTTTTGTTTTGGCATTTTGCGTCGGACTCATAAATGTCGGTTCACTTTTCAAACTGTTGCCATAAAATGTTAGAGTCCTGCATTATATTTGAAGAAATTAAATAATGAAAATCTGCGTAAATGTATGTATATTTCTCACATTGTCATAAAATAACGGTACATAGAGTCATCGAATTTTGAATAACGTAATCCTCCAACGAATATGAGCATGTGGAAGACCAAATTTGAAATTTGTTTTATGATCGATTTCCTATTTTTTAAAACTTTGACGAATTTTTGATTAACAAACTCAAGGATTTCAAAGCGAGCAATGGCAACGTTGTGCAGAAAAAACATTTTTATCTCCAGCGCGTGAGTCTCTGTATCGGAAATTCTAAAGATATGCTCGTTTTAAAACTATTTTGCGATATTGCTGTTGCACTGGATCTTATGGTTTAAGTGCGAAGAACATGATATTTAATAAAGAAAGGTAACACACAAAATGTTAAAAAACGCCCCTTTGGACATAATTTAAAACCTGAAACATTTCAGATTTTTTTTATGCTTTTTTAAGCATAAAAAATAAGCATAAAATTTAAGCACAATATTTTCTACTTTTTTTTTTCTTTTTTTTTTTTTTTTTCAAGCAGGTAAATTTCTCTTCTTGCTTTAGTTCAAGCGACGTTGATCACACTTTTTTGCAACGAGTAGGGAAAGCGAGTTGACTTCCTCCTGTTCTACGCCTATAGCATTTACATAGCCAAAATTAAATTCTTTAATAGTTGTCAATACCTGACATTTCTAGCCTTTTTTTAAGAAATACACCCTTCTTCTGGTCAAATATATAAATTATAACATCAGTAAATAATTGTTGAAATACATTTTTTTTTACATTTTCTCCAAAATTTAAAGGGCAAAATTTACGCTGTTTACACATTTTAAACGTTTGCAACTTCTTTAAAAATTAGAATATTTGAATTCGTTTTTTTGCATATGATCTAGTTACGTATGTGGAATATTACGAAAGTAAAAACAAAAACAAACTCAATATTTTGGTTGATTTTTAGCTATAAGTCCACCGTCCCCTTAAATTTTATTTTTAGAAAATCATAACTATTTACATAAAAGTGTTTCTTCAGGTGGCAAACATAGAGTTAAATGGCCACCAATCAATCACTCATTAGTTCATAATTTGTTGAGAGAAAATTAGAACTGAGCTAGAGTTAACGACATTAAGAGGAAGAACTGTTTAAACATCTTAAAGCACCTAACAGTTTAGTTAAAGATCATCAAAATGCGATCACAAATTGAATTTGAATGGAAATTTAAATAAATACTCTGAAAATGCATTCAAAATTCAAAGATTATCATAGTGAAAAAACAAGATCCGCTTTCCTCCGGCAGACAGAAGCTGATGAATAAATTCTACCGAGGACAACAACTGTTTTATCTCGAAACACAACTTTCTGCAGCCATTACAGGATCACTCGTTCCCTACATTACGATAACAGAAGCGAAACAGGCTGCTTCGTTCCAATCAATGCAAACTGACAAGCTCTTAATTTGCATACAGGTTACACTAACGAAGAGAAGAGTTCCGAGGTATTTTCAGCCGAATATTTTTTTTTCGCCTCTCTCTTCTGTGTAGCATCTAAGTTCGTTCATAATTTACCTTTCTGGCGTAACAGGGATAACGTTTTAATTAAAAATGAGATCAAAACCTAATTAAAATGTCAGTAGCTTTCTTTTTATCTTCGTTTCCTTCGCCACTTAACACGAAAGCGGGCGAATTTTGCTTCTGCTTGAAATCGGCAACGCCAAGAAAAATATGAGTTTGATGTGCGGGGAGAAAGAGACAAGATTTGTCTGGCATGTTGACGTGCAATTAAATCCGCTAGATTTCGAGATAAAAACTTTATTTTTAGAAATTTCAGTTAACAGTAGTCTGACTGCGATCCGTTTAGAACTAATCGCACAATCTGAAGCTATACCATGTCAAAGGTAATTTTGAATCGGTGTTAAACGAAGTGAACAAGTTTTTAATAGAATCCTATTCTTAATTACACTGCTATCAAGTACAGAGATAACGCCTCTGTCAAACTTGGTTCTTGAATATTGGAAGGGAATTTCTCTTGCAACAAGATTTTCGCAGGCGTAATTATTGCTAGAAAATCGTCGATTACTTATTTGGTAGCATTCAGAACTTTCACAGGTTGTCGCCAGCTGTACAACAAAAGACTTAGAGATTGGAAGTTCATTGTATTTAAAAGGTGCTGTCATAAATTACTTTCCAAATTTACAACCACCTAAACACTCACTAAATAAAACTGTAGTTTCTTTCCGAAAAAACTAATTCCCGAGAAAATGTTTTTCAGTAACTGAATAAAAGGTATCAATAATTTTCTGAAATTAATTGTCCTTTTGCTACTGAAGATATAGTTGAAACAATTTCAAGTTTAGTGACTTTGAGGCCGACACAAAAGTGTTTTAAAGCCAGACATATACAGACATTTCTGAGACATATACAGGATGTCTCAGTAATACATGTACGAATTTTGGCGAAAGATAGGAAACCGTATTCACAGAGGAAAGCAAAACTTGTACTCCAACACTCCAAGTCGATACCTGCAACTTTCTCAATAGAGTTTGTGACGTCGTACAAAAAACAAGTATTGGTTTACGAATAATGAGTTGGCGGATATGCGTTTCGTGGTAAGATCTTTGCCGTTAATTGTCAATCCAATGCAAATTGCGAGCGGTATGTATTGCTACAAGAACCTGAAACTCACCGACGTGCATTTTACCTATGAATCTGAGGACAGAAAAAGAGTCACTGCTCAAAGGATGCACTCGGAAATCTTTTTTTGTACTTTGAGTCGCTGTTCCCTTTCAGCCGAAGCCCAGTTGATAAAATTTCATGTGTATGCGTTCCGCATTCGTGTAATGATGCATACTGCTCGAAATTCGCTTACATTATAAATACATTAGGTTTTTTTTGGAAGCCGGCAAAGATGAAAAATATGCAGCGCCTTCGCCGGGAACCGAAAAGCGGATCTCTGGAATACGCACCCAGCGTGCAGACCACCACACCACGAAGGCATGCCAAGAAGGCAAAAGAAATACCTTATAACAGAATAGCGATTTTTGGCAGCAGATCGCTTTTTTTTCCATATGCAGGCACAAATGTAAACACTAGAAAAATTTAATCACATTAAAAAAGGAACCTTAAGATTATTTACAAATAAAAATTACATAATATATTTTTAAAAGTCATCTTATTAAATAAATTGTTTAATCTTTCTGTAAACTCCAGTCAACACATCTAATATATGTTATACAAAATACACTGGTGTGCAAAAATTAAGGACGAAGTCGAAAAATTAGCATATCAGCTGAACGAAGAGGCAGAGCGAACAGAAAGACCAATCAGGAGATTAAGTAAGGTGATGTACGGTAGCACATGCGCAGATATGCAGGTAGACGTAATAGGGGAGTATCTGAGTAGTATAAAGCATGTTGTCGGTGTAAGATCAGTATTTCTGGCAAAGAGATTGCACGCCGTATAGCAGTTAAAATCACACCGAGTTGCTGCCTCATCGAGAAATGGCGAATAATCAATCTGTTAGACGACATCTGGATGCTTTTACCGGAGGTCGAATCATTGGGAAGTTGGAGGAAGGCCGCAGTGTGACAAGTGTGGCTGCAGAGTTCGGAATTGCTCACAGCATCGTTTCACGACTTTGGAGACAATTTCAAACTACAGGAACAGCTATCCAGGGATTTAGTAGTGGTCGTCCAGGAGGAACCACACCCGCAGATGACCGGTATATTGCCTTACAGGCCAGAAGAAACAGGCGGCAGACAGCGGGAGAAATCGCTAGACATGCGACAGAGGCGACTGGACGACCGATATCACGTTTTACCGTGGCCAGAAGACTGCACGGTGGTGGTCTGTTTGCACGACGCCCTGTACGGTGTGTACCTCTAACGCCTGCCCATCGGAGAAGGCGTTCTCTGTGGTGCCGGGAACACCGGAATTGGAGAGACAATGAATGGGGACGAGTACTTTTTACAGATGAGAGCAGATTCAGTCTGAGTAGCGATTCTCATCGCATACTCATCTGGAGAGAGCGGGGAAGCCGCAATCATCCCTCGAACATCATTGAAAGGGACAGGTATGGAGGTGGCGGTGTTCCCGTTTGGGGAGGCATCATGCTTGGTAGTCGTACAGACCTTCACATCTTCGACGCAGGTTCAGTCAACGGGACTTGTTATTGTAACGAGATTCTTCTTCCATATGTGCGTCTTTTTAGAGGCGCTATGGGTCCGCAGTTCCTTTTCATGGATGACAATGCACCATGTCATCGCTCAGTAGCTGCCGAACAGCTCTTAGAGAGTGAGGATATTGAACGTATGGATTGGCCGGCACGATCTTCGGATCTCAACCCCATCGAGCATGTATGGGATTTTCTAGGCAGACGCTTGGCAGCTCGTACCTTACCACCAGTAACGATTCCGGAGCTTCGATTGGCGCTGCAAGACGAATGGGCAGCAATGCCTCAACAACTCATTGACACCCTCATTCTCAGCATGGGCAGACGCTGTGAAACCTGCCTAGCAGTCAGGGGAGATCATATCCCCTATTAAAGACCGGATGTTTCTTGCTGGACACCCATCACAGGGATGTTTCGGCCTTCAGTCGCATTGCGCTCCATGCTACGTTTTCAATAAAGCTTCTTTTTATCCCTCTGATTTCTCTTTTAGTAAGTGTTGCTTACATTACTCATGTCCTTACGTATTGGGGATCTTACGGTATTAAATGTGTTGATTTGGAAAGCTTTTGTACAAAGTTATATTGAAAAAACCGTCTCGTCCTTAATTTTTGCACACCAGTGTAGATGCTAATTAACATCACAATAACCGCAGATGCAAGGAATGTGTAAAAATAAGACAAATTCCAACAATCAACGAGCAGTAACTTGTTGTTACGCATATCAAAATATAAAAGAATATATGGAAATCAAGATATAAAATTAAATTTAACTTCCGTAAAGATTTTCATATTTTATTATTAGAAATGAAAAAACAATGAAAGCAATATTAAATCATATTTATATAATAGGTTATAATATCTAGAAATTACGATAGTTCTACAGATGATTGCGTAGAACAATGCCTGAAAATTAAGATATAAAACAGCACTTATCATCCATAAAGGTTCGTGTACAAATGGTAATTATAAATTTGGATAGATGAAAATGTGCAGAAGTCTGCGTAACTTAGTTAGTTAAACTATTATTGATTACTTTTTATGTAATATATGTACGAAATAGCTATGCAACTGTAACTGAACTATGCAGTCAACATGCGGCACCGAGATGAGTGCACAAACAAGTAAGAGCGACGAAAATGATCCAATATACATTGCATATTCTTTTGCGACAAATAACTTTTAAAGATTGAAGAACTTGTTTCTCGTCTATTAAAATCGAAAACTAAAAATAAAATAAGATTAACATTTAATGAAAATGCACATATTACTCGTATACAAGCAAGATAAAGCTTTTCATACATTTTCATTGAATTTATGCCCATGTATCTTAAGAAATATTACACACAGTTCAGAGATAAAGCCTTTAGAAAAACATAAACAAATAATCGGACTCTATTAATGGCCTTCCAGCGGCCGAGCGGTAAAGTAGCTGAACACTGGTAGTTCGCTCCGAGGTTCGAATCCAGCGAACAGGCTGGTTGCATGGGCATTTTAGTGGTTTTCCCCATGTGTAACCTGTATAAAATCCAGTTTCCTTTAGAAAGTCCTTCACGAAGACATCCCTCCCTTAGGCTGATAGTCCTCGAGATTTTGCCGTAATCATATAAACAAAACGGACTCTCTTAAAAAAATCTGTAACTTAAAGTCATGCCCACGTTCATAATTTTATTCAAAACATTTTTCAGTAATGGACTTTTTTGACGGCCTTTGTGCAAATGATGCGAAAATGTAAAATTTTATATTACAGCCAAGAATTAAAAAAAATAATAACATTTTCTTTTCCAAATTTAAGAAAACATGTGACAACATAAGTTTCTCAAAAAAAAAGTAAATAAAATTAAGAAACATTACGAAATATATGCGAGTCGTGAAAATTCTATTCCTCTCACCAATGATTCCAAAGAATAGAACTACTCAAATCTTAACAAGTTCAACGAAAACAGTGAGGGAAAAAAAGATCGAACTACTCTCCGCGTGTTTTCTTAGGCAGAAAAATCCAAAAAGCAGAATAAAAATCAAGCTTCACTCAGTAAAAGGAAAAAAAGAGAAATCTTTTCTTTTCCGGTACAAAAGCAAACAGCGAAACTAAAAAGGGGTTCTGGCAAAAATAATAATCCGAAAGTTATCGCAGTTTCTTCTGAACCTTCAGGGACCCCTCTATTACGTGTTGAGAGAATTTCACTGCAGGAGAGCAGCTAAGAGTAAGAGAGACATCGGATTAGTTTGGAGTGAGAATCGGTTTTTATTTAAGTTTCCTCTCTCTTAAAGACACGATGTGAGATGATCGCTAACGAATCTAAAAGAACTTGGGATTGACTCTTTGACTGCGGTTGCCTCCGATGGGAATTTATGTTCTTATCATTTCCGGGCCAAAAGAGAGTATACGAAAAAGAGAAATTATTCCTCGGAAAGTTAGGTGGATGGTCTGCTGATTGCACGAAATTAGATCAGCAAATCCAAAGCTACAGGATCGATTTGAAAAATTGTTTTTCTTCTACCAAAGCTATCACGTAAATTAGAAATAACATGATATTATTTTTAACCTAAAGGACAGCAATCCAAACTGTCACGTCGAAAACGTGAGTCGGCATATGACTTCTAAAACCAATTAACTCAAAGTTCAATTAGAAGACTTCTAAACTAAACTAATTTGGATCGCATTAATAACATACAGGTATTTGCACTCCCAAAGGAAACAAGAGTCCTGTGTACTTTACTTCACTAACCCTGTTAAAGAGACATGAAGAGCCGGAGTTTCATCACTGAGGACTGTGATGACTTCATGGTTTAATAAGGCACCATTTAGCAAGACGAAACAAACATTTATTAAATATATAATTCAAAGCATAATATAATAGATACTCAGAGCAGTATGTCGCTCCTACCGCATAGTACAATCTACTACCTTCCTCTTCCGAGGCTAACATGCAACTCCTAATAAATACATTAACCCTTCTCGAAGAAGAGCTACCTTCGCCAAGCATGCTCTGTTGATCGCCAAACAGTCGCCAGATATCACACCCCCGTCGTAAGATTGTTGTTGATATTATTTACAAATCAATCAGCAATCTGGAAACTAAAATCTAGCAACTGTTTGCGATCAACGTGAAAAAGAAAAAAAAACTACATATACTTTTATACATTCTATCCTAATTTTCAAATCTCAATTACTATAGACATACCTCAATTTACTACATAAACATAGATAACACATTTTTATATATAAACATAGATAAATCATTTTTAACTTCACTTGTTCCGAACCTTATTATTATTGTAACAATTTATCAATTCTTAATTCAAAGAAACCAAGTTGATATTTTCTTTTATAAACATGTTAAAATATACCCTAGTATTATTCCAATGATGACAGTAAAATTATTAAGTTTCTTATATATATATTAAATTATATTCTTAACATTCCTTTTAATTAATGATGCTGCAGCATGATTTAAATCTTTGGGAGACAAATATCTAAATTTACCACTTACCTCGAATATTTGTTATCCAATAATTTCTCTATCTATTTCAAATTACATAAACATCTTATTTGCACAAAATTGTAAAATGATTATGAAAAGCAAAGAAAACTATCTAATTATTAACTATACAAAATGTTCGTGAAGATGAACAGTAAATTAATGTTCAAAGTTCACAAGTGGGAAGTCTGGATAATGCATCCGCGTTTGACAGTTTTTTTCCAGGGCAATGTTCTATTTCGAGATTATATTTCTGCAAAGCTATGGCCCACCGTTGTAATTTGGACGATTGCGGAGCATTTCTCACTATAAAGGCTAGAGGATTATGATCAGTCACAATTTTCACCGATGAACCGAATATCCAAGGTTCAAACTTCTTCAATGCCCATACTATAGCATAAGCTTCTCGCTCTATAGTCGGCCAGCTCTGTTGAGGTTTCGATAATTTCTTGCTCGCGTAGCAGATGGGAAATTGCTTCTCTCCCCTTTGCTGTGACAAACATGCACCTATTCCGATTTGGGATGCATCAGAATGAATGACAAACGGATCCTGCAGTGTTGGGGTGATCAGCTCCGTTGACATCGCTAATCGTTCCTTCAGTTGTTGAAATGTTGACTCATGAATTTCTTTCCATTCGAGTATTTCCGGTTGTTTATTTTTCGTGAGTTCTGTGAGTGGGTAGGCGATCTCTGCATACCCTGGGATATAATCGCGATAATAATTACATAGTCCTAACAGACTTTTAAGATCTCTTTTCGTTTTCGGCGTTTCCAGCTTCTTGATTGCCTCTATTTTCTCGGGATCTGGTTGATGTTTTCCTGATCCAATGATGTGTCCTAAATATTTAATTTGAGGTTTTGCAAACGAACATTTCTTCGAATTGATAGTAAATCCAAGTGACTCTAGTTTGGTAAAAACTTTATCCAGATGTCGGAGATGAGTGTCGAAATCCGTGGAAAATATAGCTATGTCATCAATATAGGCTCTTGAAAATTGTTGAAATTCTTTCAGCGCGTTATTCATTACTCTCTGAAAAGTTGCTGCTGCGTTCCTTAATCCAAAGGGTAGCACTTTAAACCGATATTGACCTCGATGAGTTTTGAACGATGTGTACTCTTTACTTTGTTCCTCCATGGGAATTGCCCAATATCCTTTCAGCAAATCTAAAGTTGTTATGACGTTGGCTCTTCCTATACTGTACATTAAATCAATGGCATTTTGCATAGGAAAGTCATCTGGCTTCGTCACTGCATTCAAAGCTCGATAATCTAAGCACAATCTGATATCTCCATTTTTTTTTTTTTGCTTACACAAACTACTGGATGAGCTATTTCTGCATTACTTTCTTCTATTAGTCCCGATTTCAATAATTCTTCTACTTCTTCATCGACCTTGGGTTTCAATGCTTCAGGAATCCTATAAATGTAAGGTTTCTTCCTCTCCATATTGGGTATTAATCTAATTTTATGAGCTTCAACTTTAGCTATTTTCAGCTTTCCGGTGAATAGTGCTCGGTGTTTGTTGATAAGAGCTATCAATTTTCTTCTCTGCTGCGGATTCAAATTTTCCAAATTCAGATTTGCATCTATTTTAAAATCTTCCAGGGGGGTCGAGAGATCTTTTCCTGGTAAAGTTATAATTTCTCCAAATTCTTCTTCATTTTCAAATATCACTCCAACTGCATTGACACTAGCTTGGAATTTTCTAATTTTATTTGCATGAACATGTTTGATCTTTCCATCAGGTAGTTTTACTTTATAGGAATGAGGTGGGCAATGATTCACGATTTCTCCTGGACCAGTCCATCGTGCATAGAGTTTGTTATTTGAATCTGGTATGAGTAAATAAACTTGTTCTCCGATTTTGAAATTTTTTGGTATTGATCTCCGATTAAAGTACTCAGCATATTTTTGTTGTTTATCACTTGCAATTAAATTGGCTTGTTCGGCTGCTTGTTCTAACCTTATTTTTAAAAGTTGTAAGTAATCCACTGCCGATTCACTTAGATTAGGTGGTATAGGTATTTCTCCTGACCATGAAGACTTCAGTACTGCTAAAGGACCTCTTGGTTGTCTTCCATACATCAGCTGAAATGGTGAGACACCCGTGGTGCAGTTTGGTACTTCTCTGTATGCAAACAGCAGGTATGGGATGTGCTTATCCCAATTCGAAGGATCAGTCCTGATGACATGATGTAACATTTGCTTGAAGGACTTGTTCTATCTTTCTACTAATCCATTTGAAGCACTGTAAGCAGGTGTAGAGAACCTAGGGTGAGAACCTAGTCTTTTCTGGAATTCTTTAGTTAATTTTGAAACGAAGTTACTTCCGTTGTCACTAGCTATTGTATTAGGGATTCCTGTTCTCATGAAAATCTCCAAAAGCGCGTCGCAAGTGGCTTTTGCTGTCAAGCTTCTCAGTGGAATGGCTTCTGGCCATCGGGAATGTTGATCTACCAGACATAACACATATTTATGTTTCCTAGCAGAGGAAGGTTCAATAGGTCCAATAATGTCGATGTTAACTGTTTCGAAAGGTAATCCTGGCCTTCTGACCGGTGTGATGGGAATCTTGTCAGATCGCTTTTCTGGACTTTTCAACTGACAATCTTTGCACGTTTTACAAAAGGTTTCAACATCTTGTGCTAATCCAGGCCAATAAAATGAATATCGTATTCGCTCCTTTGTTTTTCTTATCCCAAGATGTGCACCGAAAATGGAACTATGTGCTAATTCCAATACTTGTGCTCTTCTACTAAGTGGAAGCACTAACTGAAAAACATTCTGTCCTAATATGTTTTCTTGGTGATGTAAAAGATGATCAATAAATAAATAATTTCCTTCTTTTTCTATTGCTAGCTTCCATGCTTCTCTCAGCGAGGGACAGTTAACTTGCTCTTCGCGTAGGCGTTCAGCAGACGATAAGTCTGTGTTTACATAAACACTCGCCTTCTTGACTTCTTCCTCTTCGTTTTTCTCCTCCATAAGCATTAGCGGGGGGGAATCGACGCTGTCGTTTGACTGTGCATTGGCGAATAAAGTTTGTAAGTTTTCGCTTCCGTAATTATTTCTTTCTGCGTTTGGTTCTTCTGCCGCAGGATTAATCAACAGTTTGTATATTTCTGGAGTTATTAGGCAAGGCACATTTAGCTTATCAGTCACTGCAATTAATGTATCCACAAAATTAAATATATTGCTTCCATGATCTTTATGGTAAATAGGTACACGGCAAACTTTTGCTTCAATTGGTTGTCCGAAAGCAGGTGTTAGCAATATTTTACCTCCTTCTCTCTCCTCTAAATTTGGAATGAGCGATGAATGTACGATCGTTATCTGCGTTCCAGAATCTACGATAGCTTCGATTTTCTCAGAGTTAATAAAAACATCTACTTTTTGCAGTGGTTGAACGATGCGTTCTGCGAATTCAGATCGTAGATGTGATGAGTCTACTTTAGCTACGATGGCTTCTTCTTTTGATGTTCTGTTTGAATTTTTTTGAGTTTTGGAATCATCCTTTCCCTTCTTATTTACTGCAGTTTCGTTCTTTCTTCTTTTGTCTGGGCAATCTCTCGCGATGTGTTGATAATTTCCACAAATATAACATTCTTTTCTTCTCGCGTGAAATCTTTCGTGTTTTGGATATTCTTTTCTCATGGGTGGTGGAATATATTTGTCGTGTGCACATGTTGTATCCAGGAATCTCGGTGATCGCTTAATTCCATTTCGAACTTCGTCGAAAGATTTTCCTTTGGCCGTGAAATAAATATCACATTCTGTAGCTAATTCTTGAGGCTTCAGCCATTTATTTCCTTGGCGTATTGCGACGTGTGCAGCTGTTTCTTCATCTAATGCTTGGAATAATTTATCGGAAATAATTAACTCCTTGAGTGTTTCGAAATCCTTTACTTCTCTTGACTTGCAGTAATAGTCCCATGTAGCTGTTAGTCTTGAAGCGAACTGGATATGCGTTTCGCCGGAATAACGTTTAGTTTTTCTGAAGTTTTCTAAACAGGTTTGAGGAGTAGGTTGATATTCCTTCAGAACAAGAGTTTTCACTTTTTCGTAATTTTGCAGATCTTCCTTCTTTATATAAACAAGAACATTTGAAGCTTTTTCTCCAATTAATTTCAATAATATTTCTGATTTGTATTCTTCAGGAACCTTCTTGTGCTTAAATGCTCTTTCGATAGAATCGAAAAATATATTCCATTCTTCTGCTCTCTTCGGTACTGGTATAGTCAGTGTTTCTACTCCTTTGATCAGCTTGTCCAGGGAAATTTCGGTTTCTCGTTCTGTGTTTTGTATTAAAGGTGTTGGACTTCTACTTCCTTCATTTTGAGTTGCTCGAATCTTCGCTAGTTCTATTTCGTGTTCTCTTTCTGTTCTTATTCTTTCTTCTTCCATTTGCATTCTTTCCATTTCTTCTTTTCTTTTTCTATTCTCCACTGTAGTAATCAGAATTTCTTTCACGAAATCAGCATCTTCGATATATTCCTTGCTATTCTGGAGTTTGTGTTTCAGTTCTACCAGCTTCAAATCTGGGGATGCTTCTTCGCCAATTTCCAATAGAACTGTTACTAAATCCTCTTTCTTTGCGTTTTTGAACATTTTCTTCTATTTTCCTTTAGAATCAAGCCTTTCAAACTCTCGATTAAATAATTCTCACGATTTTACTCTCTTTTGCAAATGAACACTTCTTTCGTTAGTTAGGCTTAACTTTACGCCTCTTCCGTTTTCAACGCTCTAAGCTTCTAACCTCTCTGGTTCTCGATCGAAAGCGTGTTGTGATAACTTCATGGTTTAATAAGGCACCATTTAGCAAGACGAAACAAACATTTATTAATTATATAATTCAAAGCATAATATAATAGATACTCAGAGCAGTACGTCGCTCCTACCGCATAGTACAATCTACTACCTTCCTCTTCCGAGGCTAACATGCAACTCCTAATAAATACATTAACCCTTCTCGAAGAAGACCTACCTTCGCCAAGCATGCTCTGTTGATCGCCAAACAGTCGCCAGATATCACAAGGACCAACACGAGAAAAATCAACGGGTTTAACCACTTAACCATTGATCAATCAGTTCAGATGACAAAAATGAGACTATTTTAAAACGAGTAAATTTCATTTATTACCTAAGAATTGCAAGAACAAATATATCGTGGTTGCGCATCCTAGAAGAGCACTGGAATGCAAATGATAAAAGACTTGAAAACGTTTTGGTTCAGACGGCTGTTCGTATATAAATAGAAATTCATATATGAGGAATACTGATATTTTATAAGATATGCATAAACATATATACGAGACAAAAATATGTAAATCAAAATTATAATTTAAATTAGCGACAGCTTCTTAATTCCCCCCCTGTATTCTAAAAAAATAGTAATGACTTTTCTGCACTGCGTAGCGCTAATGACGTAGTTAATTCGAGAACTGAAACTTTCTCTTAATATGAACTTAAACCTTCCATGCTGGATAACTGCGCACTTTTGCTTCTATTTCCATTCCAATAAGACGCTGCGTGGCTGCTTTCTTCCTGTGGCAACAGTATCAGAAATGTAAATGTTCTTAAATAGACTCGATTAGAGTGCCAAGTAAATTGTGGCTGTAAATGCCGATTGAAATAAAGATGAATATTTAATATACCTTGACTGCTAAGTTTGTTATTCATTAAGAATTCAACATTTTACTTTATATGATATCAACATTGCTACGTCTTTTTCATGATACACACACATATATATGTTCTACCTGCAACATGACAGAGAGGCATACGTCTCATGCAAGAGCAATCGCTAATTCATGAAAAATCATTTCTTCAAAATTCAGGATTAGCTTAAAAAGAATTCTTATCTTCACAATATGAATGTTCAAGGACTGGTCGGGCGGTTACGCCGTTTAAAAAAAGTGTCAATATTAACGCATCCATTCATCAAACAGATAATACTTTGAAATTAGACCTTTTCGATAAGTGTGCTGTCATAAGTTTGGCAAGAAAAACCAAGCAAAAGTATTTGTTTATCCTATTAAACACTTCCACAAACAGTTCCTCGAACTAACTGTTTGTGTAACTAACTGAACTAACTGTTCCACAATAACAGGAGATTGATTCCATGTGTTTCTCCTTCAAGAAATACGCTGTGACCATTGGCGTCCATTGTGAATCATGTCTTATTAAGATCACACAAGTAATATAAATGAGGTAATGGGTATTATTTCTCATTGTCAGCACAGTTGTTACCGCAAACAGTATGAGGTATGTTAACTGATTATCAGCAAACGAGAAAAGGCCACTTGGAACACATTATTAGTTCCGAGGTTTGTTTTGCAACGGTTCATATGTATACAATCGTACCTGTAAATCGTGTCATAGAGTTTTATATGATGGAACGTAACATGATCGATTCTGCTTCTGCAGTTTTTCACAATCACTATACAATGACCTCCTCTTGCTTTTGACCGTACGATTAGGACTTGTCATTGGTCATGATTTTGGCACCACAAAGACTATCTGATCGACACTATACTTAATTTTGGACACACTCGACTGATTTTTCATATCAGCCCGATTTATGTATGTATCGGGAATTACAGTTGTGTTGGGTTACTGGAAGATCAGTGACTTCTAGTATGATCAATAGCTTCTACTTCTTCATTGATTTTAAAATCATTCTCCACCGGTTGGCTCTAGAGCATATGCTCAGAGAATTTCATTTTAAATCGAAAATCGTCTTTGACTATTTTGACCAACGACGTATTTTAAGATTTCTGGCAGGTTCTTGAATTCAATCATTTTTTCTTTTCAGCTACAGTATCTTCTGCTACAGTGTGGTTAACACTTTCTTTAAAATAACAGTGCTTTCTTTTTTTAAAAAAAAGTATATTAAAAATGTTTGCAAATATACACACATATAAATTTCTAATAGATTCTTAAGTCTTCATTTTAAATTTGATATTTCTTCTTCCCATCTTATACATTGTAGAGTCATTAGGCTAATTGGAAGCAGAAAAGATGAAAAATATGCAACCGCCCTCGCCGGGAATCGAATCACAGACCTCTGAAATACCGGCCCAATGTGCAAACTACTACACCCCGAAGACACGCCAGGGAAGTGGGAGAAATGCCTTATATATATACTCCCCTTTTTAAATGGCGACTAGGGTTTTAGGGAACCTAGTCGCCAAATCCTGGGTGCGGAGAATCATCATCCACAACCCTTTTAGTTCGGGCGCCACTTGTAGAGTCATTAGGATCTTTTTAGAGGCAGAAAAGATGAAAAATAGCAACCGCGACCACGGACCTCTGAAATACCGGCCCAATGTGCAAACCACTACACCCCGAAGGCATGCTACGCTGTTTTCTTACTGCCACATTATCAAAAATGTAAATGTTCTGGAACATTAGTGTGCCAAGTTAATTTGTGGCCGCCAATTTTAAATTAAAATAAAAGGAATATTGTTTAAATATGACTTCATTATGGACAATATGGTAATATATTGTCTTTCCAATGGAATGGTGTGTGCTTAATTATTTACCTGCATCATTTTTTACGTAAAATGTTTTATAAGCCTCATGTTGACAAACATAAAATTCAAAAGAGCACTAAATCATAATTCTCAAAGTTTTTAAGTTTTAGAATTATAGCATTTACTCTTTTGAACGATTCCTACGAATTTTGCTTTTGAAGGATATAAGAAATGTTTACATTCTGTATATTACTTTATTATTTTGAAGGATATAAGAAAATGTTTACATTCTGTATATTACTTTATTATTACACGTTACTGTTACTTTTGCGCATATTAAATGACTATAGTATTAGTAATAATAATATATACATATTAGCGTATTCCGGAACTTTTGAAGGCTGCGGAATATCTTGAAGAAACACACTCGAATCACTTAAGAATACTCATGTGACTGCCAATCTATAAATAAGAAAATATATAAATATTTCCTCATTTTTACTACAACGATATTTAAGCCTACGTATGGGAAAAAATAATTTTCAAGTGACTTCTCTTTTCAAAGGTTAGTATTCTCTATAGCTTAAAACATTAGTTCGTGATTCAAATCGAAAGATAATGGCAAAAATTTACTATAGAAAAAAGATAAGGTTTACAGAAATTATTTTAAAAAGCGTAGCATAAAATAGTTTTATATATTATCTTTCCAATGGATCATACAAAAGATATAGCTATTACACTGAAGACATTCATTGTTATACGTAGAATAACTTGTAGATTATATAACCGATTACAGTACACACAGACGGAATAAACATTTCATATAACAGATAATGATAAATATAAAACGAAAAATGAAAACTGCTATTTCCTTAATGAGCGAATAGTACATAAAAGGCATAACAAATAAGAACCACTAAAACAGAATAAAAATAACAACGCATGAGATGTAAAAAACTATAAGAAAACCGGAAGAAGTAAAAGAATAAACGTGATATACAGAACTAAACGTTGCACATAATGAAAAGGAAGCAGGAAAACTATGAAAATGTATTAAAACTAAAAGAAGGAAACATTAGTCGAAAGTGAACAAACAATAGGAGAAAAAAGAAAACAAAAGCCATAAAACATACAAGAAACAATACTGTTGAAAAAACGAAATTATATGAAAGTGAAGAAGTTCAGGAATAGCATAAAAATTATGCAAACTGTTCAAAAAAGTACAGAGATAGAAATCCAAAGAAAAGTAAGCATTCAAAGCAGAAAAACGTTATTTAAGCATAATAAAAAAATGAAAAACTCATAGTAACAACAATGCTATGAAAAAAAGTAAGCGGAGCAGTTTACTTTGTATTATTAATAATTTTACTTCAAAGCGCTCATAAGCAATTAAAAAAATCACTGGAGAAGAAAACATTTTACCCTTCCAGCAATGTAAAAACTCTCCTCATATAACTAAAGTAATAAATATGTCTT